>NC_059197.1:3357500-3699166 GCF_020615455.1 Coregonus clupeaformis
CACAAAATGACGCCGGATTGAGTTTTTCCAATTTAAATTATTATACACAATTATTGCAACCAATAGAATGTTATATATATGGGGGATACAACCTTCCCAGCTCTACAGATTTTGCTGCGAAGAGAGAATCATTAGATCATTTATTTTGGTACTATCCATATGTAGCTTGTTTTTGGTCGCAGGTTCAGGAATGGCTGAATAATTGCAACATTTACCTGGAGCTAACTCTGCAAATAGCACTGCTGGGTGATTTGAAAAGTCATAGTCAATCGATCAATAATATAATAATAATAATACTCTTAGCAAAAATGTTTATCTTCAATTTACAATCTGTAGAAACTATGCTAATAGAAAGGTTCAGAACTTTTGTGAAACGTCACAGGACAGTTGAAAAATATATGGCAAATAGAAATCAAAGCTGGATGGTGTTCAGAGATAGTGTCACGATCGTCTGGGTAAGGAGTGGACCAAGGCGCAGCGTGTGAAACGAACATGACTTTAATTAGTTAAAGCACAAGTACAAAACAAAACACGATCGTGAAGTCCACAGTAACACTGACTGAACACGGAACAAAAACCCACAAACACAAGGTGAAAACAGACAGTTTAAATATGGCTCCCAATCAGAGACAACGAGCCAACAGCTGACACTCGTTACCTCTGATTGGGAGTCACTCAAACAAAGAAATACAACAACCTAGAACAACCCAACCAAGAAACAGAACACAAAGAAACGAACACACCCTGGCTCAACATACAGAGTCCCGGAGCCAGAGCGTGACAGTACCCCCCCCTAAAGGCGCGGACTGCGACCGCGCCTCAATAAGGGCTAAACAAGGGAGGGCTGGGCGGGCATACCTCCTCGGCGGCGGTTCTGGCTCCGGCCTAAACCACCACCCCTCCATAATACCCCCGTAGCGCCCCTGGTCCGGTCTGACCCCGCTGGCTGGATCTGGACTGGACATAGACGGAGCGGATAGCTTACGCTCCGTTGTGGAGCAGCTGACCGGTCTTACCAGGCTGACGACTCGCACCCCGGGCTTGGTGCGAGTAGCAGGAACGGGCTGAACCAGGCTGACGACTCGCACCCCTGGCTTGGTGCGAGTGGCAGGAACGGGCTGGACCAGGCTGACGACTCGCATCCCTGGCTTGGTGCGAGTGGCAGGAACGGGCTGGACCAGGCTGACGACTCGCACCCCTGGCTTGGTGCGAGTGGCAGGAACGAGCCGGGCCGGGCTGGCGACGCGCACCGTAGGTTTGGTGCAGTGGCAGGAACAGGCCGGGCCGGGCTGGCACGCACACCGTAGGTTTGGTGCGTGGAGCAGGGACAGGCCGGGCTGGGCTGGCGACGCACCCCGTAGGCTTGGTGCGTGGAGCAGGGACAGGCCGGGCTGGGCTGGCGACGCACACCGTAGGCTTAGTGCGTTGAGCAGGGACAGGCCGGGCTGGGCTGGCAACGCACACCGTAGGTTTGGTGCGTGGAGCAGGGACAGGCCGGGCTGGGCTGGCGACGCACCCCGTAGGCTTAGTGCGTTGAGCAGGGACAGGCCGGGCTGGGCTGGCGACGCACCCCGTAGGCTTGGTGCGTGAGCAGGGACAGGCCGGGCTGGGCTGGCGACGCACCCCCGTAGGCTTGGTGCGTGGAGCAGGGACAGGCCGGGCTGGGCTGGCGACGCACACCGTAGGCTTAGTGCGTTGAGCAGGGACAGGCCGGGCTGGGCTGGCGACGCACACCGTAGGTTTGGTGCGTGGAGCAGGGACAGGCCGGGCTGGGCTGGCGACGCACCCCGTAGGCTTAGTGCGTTGAGCAGGGACAGGCCGGGCTGGGCTGGCGACGCACCCCGTAAGCTTGGTGCGTGGAGCAGGGACAGGCCGGGCTGGGCTGGCGACGCACCCCGTAGGCTTGGTGCGTGGAGCAGGGACAGGCCGGGCTGGGCTGGCGACGCACACCGTAGGCTTGGTGCGTGGAGCAGGGACAGGCCGGGCAGGGCTGCTCGACGCACACCGTAGGCTTGGTGCGTGGAGCAGGAATAGGCCGGGCAGGGCTGTCGACGCACACCGTAGGTTTGGTGCGTGGAGCAGGAACAGGCCGGGCAGGGCTGTCGACGCACACCGTAGACTTGGTGCGTGGAGCAGGAACAGGCCGGGCAGGGCTGTCGACGCACACCGTAGGTTTGGTGCGTGGAGCAGGAACAGGCCGGGCAGGACTGGCGACGCACACCGTAGGCTTGGTGCGAGAGGCAGGAACAGGCCGGACCGGGCTGGAGACGCGCACCCGTCCATTTGGTGCGAGGGGCCGTAACAGGCCGGACCGTACTGGGGACACACACCACTGGCTCTACTCCGGGGAACTGGAACGGGCCGGACCGGACTGGTAACACACCCCAGTACCTCTCGCCGTGCCTCTAAACCTCCTTTCCCTACTTTGACCAGTGGCCCCCGTAACCTGGTGGCCTTTTGAATACGCCCCTTCTCTGCCTCCCGTCAGCCCCGTCGTCCATGCCCTGTGCCCCCCACTAAAAAATTATTGGGGGTGCCTCTCGTCCGTCCGACGATGGCACTGCTGACGCCGCTGCTCCTCTCTCGCCAGGGCCTTGATCCTACCCCAAGGTCCCTTGCCCCCGAGCATGTCCTCCCAGGACCACACTTTGCCCACCTGGGCCATCGCCAGCCTCTCCATCTCCTTTCCCGGCGCTTCCTCCCATGTCCAGTCTGCCTGCTCCTGGACACGCTGCTTGGTCGTTGTATGGTGGGTTTTTCTGTCACGATCGTCTGGGTAAGGAGTGGACCAAGGCGCAGCGTGTGAAACGAACATGACTTTAATTAGTTAAAGCACAAGTACAAAACAAAACACGATCGTGAAGTCCACAGTAACACTGACTGAACACGGAACAAAAACCCACAAACACAAGGTGAAAACAGACAGTTTAAATATGGCTCCCAATCAGAGACAACGAGCCAACAGCTGACACTCGTTACCTCTGATTGGGAGTCACTCAAACAAAGAAATACAACAACCTAGAACAACCCAACCAAGAAACAGAACACAAAGAAACGAACACACCCTGGCTCAACATACAGAGTCCCGGAGCCAGAGCGTGACAGATAGATGGGAAAATATATTTAAAATATATATATATACAGTACCTGTCAAAAGTTTGGACACACCTACTCATTCAAGGGTTTTTCTATATTTTTACTTTTTTTCTACATAGTGAAGACATCAAAACTATGAAAATGACACATGGAATCATGTAGTAACCAAAAAAGTGTTAAACAAATCAAAATATATTTTATATTTGAGATTCTTCAAAGTAGCCACCCTTTGCCTTGATGACAGCTTTGTATACTCTTGGCATTCTCTCAACCAGCTTCACCTGGAATACTTTTCCAACAGTCTTGAAGGAGTTCCCACATATGCTGAGCACTTGTTGGCTGCTTTTCCTTCACTCTGCGGTCCAACTCATCCCAAACCATCTCAATTGGGTTGAGGTCGAGGGATTGTGGAGGCCAGGTCATCTGATGCAGCACTCCATCACTCTCGTTCTTGGTCAAATATCCCTTACACAGCCTGGAGGTGTGTTAGGTCATTGTCCTGTTGAAAAACAAATGATAGTCCCACTAAGCGCAAACCAGATGGGATGGTGAATAGTTTGATGTCTTCACTATTATTCTACAATGTAGAAAATATTAAAAATAAAGGAAAACCCTTGAATGAGTAGGTGTGTCCAAACTTTTGACTGGTACTGTATATATATAATATATATATATTTACAAAACAATATACACTGCTCAAAAAAATAAAGGGAACACTAAAATAACACATCCTAGATCTGAATGAATGAAATAATCTTATTAAATACTTTTTTCTTTACATAGTTGAATGTGCTGACAACAAAATCACACAAAAATTATCAATGGAAATCAAATTTATCAACCCATGGAGGTCTGGATTTGGAGTCACCCTCAAAATTAAAGTGGAAAACCACACTACAGGCTGATCCAACTTTGATGTAATGTCCTTAAAACAAGTCAAAATGAGGCTCAGTAGTGTGTGTGGCCTCCACGTGCCTGTATGACCTCCCTATAACGCCTGGGCATGCTCCTGATGAGGTGGCGGATGGTCTCCTGAGGGATCTCCTCCCAGACCTGGACTAAAGCATCCGCCAACTCCTGGACAGTCTGTGGTGCAACGTGGCGTTGGTGAATGGAGCGAGACATGATGTCCCAGATGTGCTCAATTGGATTCAGGTCTGGGGAACGGGCGGGCCAGTCCATAGCATCAATGCCTTCCTCTTGCAGGAACTGCTGACACACTCCAGCCACATGAGGTCTACCATTGTCTTGCATTAGGAGGAACCCAGGGCCAACCGCACCAGCATGTGGTCTCACCAGGGGTCTGAGGATCTCATCTCGGTACCTAATTGCAGCCAGGCTACCTCTGGCGAGCACATGGAGGGCTGTGCGGCCCCCCAAAGAAATGCCACCCCACACCATGACTGACCCACCGCCAAACCGGTCATGCTGGAGGATGTTGCAGGCAGCAGAACGTTCTCCACGGCGTCTCCAAACTCTGTCACGTCTGTCACATGTGCTCAGTGTGAACCTGCTTTCATCTGTGAAGAGCACAGGGTGCCAGTGGCGAATTTGCCAATCTTGGTGTTCTCTGGCAAATGCCAAACGTCCTGCATGGTGTTGGGCTGTAAGCACAACCCCCACCTGTGGACGTCGGGCCCTCATACCACCCTCATGGAGTCTGTTTCTGACCGTTTGAGCAGACACATGCACATTTGTGGCCTGCTGGAGGTCATTTTGCAGGGCTCTGGCAGTGATCCTCCTGCTCCTCCTTGCACAAAGGCGGAGGTAGCAGTCCTGCTGCTGGGTTGTTGCCCTCCTACGGCCTCCTCCACGTCTCCTGATGTACTGGCCTGTCTCCTGGTAGCGCCTCCATGCTCTGGACACTACGCTGACAAACACAGCAAACCTTCTTGCCACAGCTCGCATTGATGTGCCATCCTGGATGAGCTGCACTACCTGAGCCACTTGTGTGGGTTGTAGACTCCGTCTCATGCTACCACTAGAGTGAAAGCACCGCCAGCATTCCACCTGTTGTCTATTCCATTTGCACAACAGCATGTGAAATGTATTGTCAATCAGTGTTGCTTCCTAAGTGGACAGTTTGATTTCACAGAAGTGTGATTGACTTGGAGTTACATTGTGTTGTTTAAGTGTTCCCTTTATTTTTTTGAGCAGTGTATATTGGGGATTGAAAATGATACAGACCATTACATTGATGGAAGCGACAATCTATCTGCAATTTTAAAGCTGATATACACCCCCCAAATAAAATACATTGATTGAGGTCCAGATATTAGGCTGTTCTCAGACTCTCCGTGTTCCCTGGTCTGTCTGTCACCGACACTGGTGTAAAGAGACAATATGCAACTATGTCGAACAAAAATATAAACACAACATCTAAAGTGTTGGTCCCATGTTTCATGAGCTGAAATAAAAGATCCCAGACATTTTCCATATGCACAAAAAGCTTATTTCTCTCAAATTTGGTGCACAAATTTGTTTACATCCCTGTTAGTAAGCATTTCTCCTTTGCCAATATATTCCATCCACCTGACAGGTGTGGCATATCAAGAAGCTGATTAAATTATCATTACACAGATGCACCTTGTGCTGGGGACAATAAAAGGGCACTTTAAAATGTGCAGTTTTGTCACACAACACAATGCCATCTCACATTTTGAGGGAGCGTGCAATTGTCATGCTATCTGCAGGAATGTCCACCAGAGCTGTTGCCAAATAATTTTATGTTCCTTTCTCTACCATAAGCTGCTTCCAACATTGTTTTAGAGAATTTGGCAGTACGTCCATCCGGCCTCACAACCGCAGACCACGTGTAACCACGCCAGAAAAGGACCTCCACATCTGGCTTCTTCACCGGCGGGATCGTCTGAGACCAGCCACCCAGACAGCTAATGAAACTGAGGAGTATTTCTGTCTGTAATAAAGCCCTTCGGTAGGCAAAAACTCCTTCTGATTGGCTGGGCCTGGCTCCCCAGTGGGTGGGCCTGGCTCCCAAGTGGGTGGGCTCTCCCAGGCCCACCCATGACCTAATTTATTTATTTCAATTGACTGATTTCCTTATATGAACTATAACTCAGCAAAATCGTTGAAATTGTTGCATGTTGCGTTTATATTTTTGTTCAGTGTACTGCACTTCCTGCCATTCCTCTCCTTCATCTCTGCTTCTTTATTTCCTCCATCTCTCGGCAGGTAGCCTAGCGGTTAGAGTGTTGGGCCACTAACCGAAAGGTTGCTGGTTTGAACACCCGAGCCGACAAGGTGAAAAATCAAGAGCAATGCACTTAACCCTAATTTGCTCTAGGGGAACCTTACTACTATGGCTGACCCTGTAAAACAACACATTTCACAGCACCTATCCGGTGTTTGTGACAATAAATTATTTGTTCATAAGAGTATGATATTCTCACTCTCTGTACTCTCTAGCCCTCTCTCTTTACTCTCTCCCACCCTCTCCACCCCCATCTCCCCCCTCTCATTCTCTCTGTCCCTCGATCTCCCCCCTCCCCCTCTCTTTCTCTCTCTCCCTCTCTCTCCCCCCACCCTCTCTCTCCCCCCTCTCTTTCTCCCCCTCTCTCTCTCTGCAGTAGATGTGGACTGAGTTGATGTGATCCAGATGGCGATAGCTGCAGTCTGATCCTGGACCCTGTCCTGTGCTGTCTCAGCACTAGGAAACACACACTATCTGGCTCCCATTACACAGCAGACTATAACTGCCTCCGAAACGGCACCCTATTTCCTACATAGTGCTGTGCCTATGTACCCTATGGGCCCTGGTCAAAAGTAGTGCACTATAAAGGGAATAGGGTGCCATTTGGGACGTAAACAGAGATTGTAATTGAGATAGACGTTCACCAGCTTCTACAGGTGGTCACACTCTGAGATATTACATGGCCTTGGACCTTCCTTGTCAGCTCTCCTTTTCATACATTTCCTTCTGTCTTGTGTTTTCTCGCATCCTCTCTCTCTCTCTCTATATATATATATACAGTGGGGAGAACAAGTATTTGATACAAGTATTTGATACAATTTTTATCATAGGTACACTTCAACTGTGAGAGACGGAATCTAAAACAAAAGTCCAGAAAATCACATTGTATGATTTTGAAGTAATTAATTTGCATTTTATTGCATGACATAAGTATTTGATACATCAGAAAAGCAGAACTTAATATTTGGTACAGAAACCTTTGTTTGCAATTACAGAGACCATACGTTTCCTGTAGGTCTTGACCAGGTTTGCACACACTGCAGCAGGGATTTTGGCCCACTCCTCCATACAGACCTTCTCCAGATGCTTCAGGTTTCGGGGCTGTCGCTGGGCAATACGGACTTTCAGCTCCCTCCAAAGATTTTCTATTGGGTTCAGGTCTGGAGACTGGCTAGGCCACTCCAGGACCTTGAGATGCTTCTTACGGAGCCACTCCTTAGTTGCCCTGGCTGTGTATTTGGTCGTTGTCATGCTGGAAGACGCAGCCACGACCCATCTTCAATGCTCTTACTGAGGGAAGGAGGTTGTTGGCCAAGATCTCGCGATACATGGCCCCATCCATCCTCCCTCAATACGGTGCAGTCGTCCTGTCCCCCTTTGCAGAAAAGCACCCCCAAAGAATGATGTTTCCACCTCCATGCTTCACGGTTGGGATGGTGTTCTTGTGGTTGTACTCATCCTTCTTCTTCCTCCAAACACGGCGAGTGGAGTTTAGACCAAAAATCTCTATTTTTGTCTCATCAGACCACATGACCTTCTCCCATTCCCCCTCTGGATCATCCAGATGGTCATTGGCAAACTTCAGACGGGCCTGGACATGCGCTGGCTTGAGCAGGGGGACCTTGCGTGCGCTGCAGGATTTTAATCCATGACGGCGTAGTGTGTTACTAATGGTTTTCTTTGAGACTGTGGTCCCAGCTCTCTTCAGGTCATTGACCAGGTCCTGCCGTGTAGTTCTGGGCTGATCCCTCACCTTCCTCATGATCATTGATGCCCCACGAGGTGAGATCTTGCATGGAGCCCCAGACCGAGGGGGATTGACCGTCATCTTGAACTTCTTCCATTTTCTAATAATTGCGCCAACAGTTGTTGCCTTCTCACCAAGCTGCTTGCCTATTGTCCTGTAGCCCATCCCAGCCTTGTGCAGGTCTACAATTTTATCCCTGATGTCCTTACACAGCTCTCTGGTCTTGGTCATTGTGGAGGTTGGAGTCTGTTTTATTGAGTGTGTGGACAGGTGTCTTTTATACAGATAATGAGTTCAAACAGGTGCAGTTAATACAGGTAATGAGTGGAGAACAGGAGGGCTTCTTAAAGAAAAACTAACAGGTCTGTGAGAGCCGGAATTCTTACTGGTTGGTAGGTGATCAAATACTTATGTCATGCAATAAAATGCAAATTAATTACTTAAAATCATACAATGTGATTTTCTGGATTTTTGTTTTAGATTCCGTCTCACAGTTGAAGTGTACCTATGATAAAAATTACAGACCTCTACATGCTTTGTAAGTAGGAAAACCTACAAAATCGGCAGTGTATCAAATACTTGTTCTCCCCACTGTATATATATATATATATATATATATATATATATATACAGTGGGGGAAAAAAGTATTTAGTCAGCCACCAATTGTGCAGGTTCTCCCACTTAAAAAGATGAGAGAGGCCTGTAATGTTCATCATAGGTACACGTCAACTATGACAGACAAATTTAGAAAAAATATCCAGAAAATCACATTGTAGGATTTTTTATGAATTTATTTGCAAATTATGGTGGAAAATAAGTATTTGGTCACCTACAAACAAGCAAGATTTCTGGCTCTCACAGACCTGTAACTTCTTCTTTAAGAGGCTCCTCTGTCCTCCACTTGTTCCCTGTATTAATGGCACCTGTTTGAACTTGTTATCAGTATAAAAGACACCTGTCCACAACCTCAAAAAGTCACACTCCAAACTCCACTATGGCCAAGACCAAAGAGCTGTCAAAGGACACCAGAAACAAAATTGTAGACCTGCACCAGGCTGGGAAGACTGAATCTGCAATAGGTAAGCAGCTTGGTTTGAAGAAATCAACTGTGGGAGCAATTATTAGGAAATGGAAGACATACAAGACCACTGATAATCTCCCTCGATCTGGGGCTCCACGCAAGATCTCACCCTGTGCGGTCAAAATGATCACAAGAACGGTGAGCAAAAATCCCAGAACCACACGGGGGGACCTAGTGAATGACCTGCAGAGAGCTGGGACCAAAGTAACAAAGCCTACCATCAGTAACACACTACGCCGCCAGGGACTCAAATCCTGCAGTGCCAAACGTGTCCTCCTGCTTAAGCCAGTACATGTCCAGGCCCGTCTGAAGTTTGCTAGAGTGCATTTGGATGATCCAGAAGAGGATTGGGAGAATGTCATATGGTCAGATGAAACCAAAATATAACTTTTTGGTAAAAACTCAACTCGTCGTGTTTGGAGGACAAAGAATGCTGAGTTGCATCCAAAGAACACCATACCTACTGTGAAGCATGGGGGTGGAAACATCATGCTTTGGGGCTGTTTTTCTGCAAAGGGACCAGGACGACTGATCCGTGTAAAGGAAAGAATGAATGGGGCTATGTATCATGAGATTTTGAGTGAAAACCTCCTTCCATCAGCAAGGGCATTGAAGATGAAACGTGGCTGGGTCTTTCAGCATGACAATGATCCCAAACACATGGCCTGGGCAACGAAGGAGTGGCTTCGTAAGAAGCATTTCAAGGTCCTGGAGTGGCCTAGCCAGTCTCCAGATCTCAACCCCATAGAAAATCTTTGGAGGGAGTTGAAAGTCTGTGTTGCCCAGCAACAGCCACAAAACATCACTGCTCTAGAGGAGATCTGCATGGAGGAATGGGCCAAAATACCAGCAACAGTGTGTGAAAACCTTGTGAAGACTTACAGAAAACGTTTGACCTGTGTCATTGCCAACAAAGGGTATATAACAAAGTATTGAGAAACTTTTGTTATTGACCAAATACTTATTTTCCACCATAATTTGCAAATAAATTCATAAAAAATCCTACAATGTGATTTTCTGGATTTTTTTTCCTCATTTTGTCTGTCATAGTTGACGTGTACCTATGATGAAAATTACAGGCCTCTCTCATCTTTTTAAGTGGGAGAACTTGCACAATTGTTGGCTGACTAAATACTTTTTTCCCCCACTGTATATATATATATATATATATATATATATATATATATATATTTTCTCTCTCTGTTTCTCTCTCACTATTTTCTCTCTCTCTCTCTCTCTCTCTCTCTCTCTCTCTCTCTCCCTCATTCTATTATTTTTTTCAAAACGCACATACGCGAGCTCAGTTGCGCACAAGCGCGCTCTCTCTCTCTCTCTCTCTCTCTCTCTCTCTCTCTCTCTCTCTCTCTCTCTCTCTCTCTCTCTCTCTCTCTCTCTCTCTCTCTCTCTCTCTCTCTCTCTCTGTCTCTATCTCTGTCTTTCTCTTACACTTTCTCTCTCCCTCTCTCATTCACGCCCCTGTTTGATAAGCAGTGGCTGCTAATTCTAAGGCCTGCGCTCGTTCTATTTTGATCTTGCCCAGCTGCAGTTTACTGAGAATCAGCACAGGGGTGGGTGGAAAGAACGGGAGAAAAAAGGGAGAATGGGGCTGTTTGGTGGGATGTGGAAGTGTGTGAGGGTGGAGAAGAACTAGGGAGAGAGGGAGGGATGGAAGCAGCCCAGACAGCTGGAGCGGAATAGGAGGGGGGAACGATAGAGGGTGGGAGAGAGAGTGGGGTGGTTGGATGTTTGATGGGCTGCAGGTGTTTTAGCAGCTCGTTAAAGGACTTAATAGCTTGGTGCGTAACAGAGCCTGTTGATAATACACACTGACTGAAACTTTCTAAATATTGAGCAATTATGGAACTCGAAATACACTGAACACAAAAATATAAATGCAACATGTAAAGTGTTGGTCCCATGTTTCATGAGCTGAAATAAAAGATCCCAGAAATGTTCCATACGCACAAAAAGCTTATGTCTCTCAAATTTTGTGCACTAATTTGTTTACATCCCTGTTAGTGAGCATTTTTCCTTTGCCAAGATAATCCATCCACCTGACAGGTGTGGCATATCAAGAAGCTGATTAAACAGCATGATCATTACACAGATGCACCTCAAATGTGCAGTTTTGTCACACAACACAATGCCACAGATGTCTCATGTTTTGAGGGAGCGTGCAATTGGCATGCTGACTGAAGGAATGTCCACCAGAGCTGTTGCCAGAGAATTTAATGTTAATTTACCAATGTAATTTTAGAGAATTTGGCAGTACGTCCAACCGGCCTCACAACCGCATACCACGTGTAACCACGCCCAGGACCTCCACATCTGGCTTCTACACTTTCGGGAATGTCTGAGACCAGCCACCTGGACAGCTGATGTACAGTTGAAGTCGGAAGTTAACATAAACCTTAGCCAAATACATTTAAACTCAGTTTTTCACAATTCCTGACATTTAATCCTAGTAAAGATTCCCTGTCTTGGGACAGTTAGGATTACCACTTTATTTTAAGAAGTGGGTCAGAAGTTTACATACACTCAATTAGTATTTGATAGCATTGCCTTTAAATTGTTTAACTTGGGTCAAACATTTCCAGTAGCCTTCCACAAGCTTCCCACAATAAGTTGGGTGAATTTTGGCCCATTCCTCCTGACAGATCTGGTGTAACTGAGTCAGGTTTGTAGGCCTTCTTGCTTGCACACGCTTTTTCAGTTCTGCTCACACATGTTCTATAGGATTGAGGTCAGGGCTTTGTGATGGCTACTCCAATACCTTGACTTTGTTGTCCGTAAGCCATTTTGCCACAACTTTGGAAGTATGCTTTGGGTCATTGTCCATTTGGAAGACTCATTTGCGACCAAGCTTTAACTTCCTGACTGATGTCTTGACTTCAATATATCCACATAATTTTCCTTCCTCATGATGCCATCTATTTTGTAAAGTGCACCAGTCCCTCCTGCAGCAAAGCACCCCCACAGCATGATGCTGCCACCCCTGTGCTTCACGGTTTGGATGGTGTTCTTCGGCTTGCAAGCCTTCCCCTTTTTCCTCCAAACATAACGATGGTCATTATGGTCAAACAGTTCTATTTTTGTTTCATCAGACCAGAGGACATTTCTCCAAAAAGTACGATCTTTGTCCCCATGTGCAGTTGCAAACCGTATTCTGGCTTTTTTATGGCGGTTTTGGAGCAGTAGCTTCTTCCTTGCTGAGCATCCTTTCAGGTTATGTCGATATAGGACTCGTTTTACTGTGGATATAGATACTTTTGTACCTGTTTCCTCCAGCATCTTTACAAGGTCCTTTGCTGTTGTTCTGGGATTGATTTGCACTTTTCGCACCAAATTACGTTCATCTCTAGGAGACAGAATGCGTCTCCTTCCTGAGCGGTATGACGGCTGCGTGGTCCCATGGTGTTTATACTTGCGTACTATTGTTTGTACAGATGAAAATGGTACCTTCAGGTATTTGGAAATTGCTCCCAAGGATGAACCAGACTTGTGGAGGTCTACAATTTTTTTTCTGAGGTCTTGGCTGATTTATTTTGATTTTCCCATTATGTCAAGCAAAGAGGCACTGAGTTTGAAGGTAGGCCTTGAAATACATCCACAGGTACACCTCCAATTGACTCAAAATATGTCAATTAGACTTTCAGAAGCTTCTAAAGCCATGACGTCATTTTCTGTTTCTAAAGCCATTGTCCAAACTGTTTAAAGGCACAGTCAACTTAGTGTATGTAAACTTCTGACCCACTGGAATTGTGATACAGTGAATTATAAGTGAAATAATCTGTCTGTAAACAATTGTTGGAAAAATGACTTGTGTCATGCACAAAGTAGATGTCCTAACCGATTTGCCAAAACTATAGTTTCTTAACAAGAAATTTGTGGAGTGGTTGAAAAACAAGTTTTAATTACTCCAACCTAAGTGTATGTAAACTTCCGACTTCAACTGTATATACTAGGCGGTGTCAGAGGAAGCCCAAAAAATTGTCAAAGACTCCAGTGACCCAAGTCATAGACTGTTCTCTCTGCTACTACACGGCAAGCGGTACCAGAGCGCCATGTCTAGGTCCAAAAGGCTCCTTAAGAGTTTCTACCCCCAAGCCATAAGACTGCTGAACAATTAATCAAATAGCCACCTGGACTATATACATTGACCCCCCCCACCTTTGTTTTTACACTGCTGCTACTCGCTGTTTATTATCTATGCACTTTACCCCTACCTACATGTACAAATTACCTCGACTAACCTGTACCCCCGCATATTGACTCGGTACCGGTACCCCCTGTATACAGTGGGGGAAAAAAGTATTTAGTCAGCCACCAATTGTGCAAGTTCTCCCACTTAAAAAGATGAGAGAGGCCTGTAATTTTCATCATTAATTTATTTGCAAATTATGGTGGAAAATAAGTATTTGGTCACCTACAAACAAGCAAGATTTCTGGCTCTCACAGACCTGTAACTTCTTCTTTAAGAGGCTCCTCTGTCCTCCACTCGTTACCTGTATTAATGGCACCTGTTTGAACTTGTTATCAGTATAAAAGGCACCTGTCCACAACCTCAAACAGTCACACTCCAAACTCCACTATGGCCAAGACCAAAGAGCTGTCAAAGGACACCAGAAACAAAATTGTAGACCTGCACCAGGCTGGGAAGACTGAATCTGCAATAGGTAAGCAGCTTGGTTTGAAGAAATCAACTGTGGGAGCAATTATTAGGAAATGGAAGACATACCACTGATAATCTCCCTCGATCTGGGGCTCCACTCAAGATCTCACCCCGTGGGGTCAAAATGATCACAAGTCCACAAAAATCCCAGAACCACACGGGGGGACCTAGTGAATGACCTGCAGAGAGCTGGGACCAAAGTAACAAAGCCTACCATCAGTAACACACTACGCCGCCAGGGACTCAAATCCTGCAGTGCCAGACGTGTCCCCCCTGCTTAAGCCAGTACATGTCCAGGCCCGTCTGAAGTTTGCTAGAGTGCATTTGGATGATCCAGAAGAGGATTGGGAGAATGTCATATGGTCAGATGAAACCAAAATATAACTTTTTGGTAAAAACTCAACTCGTCGCGTTTGGAGGACAAAGAATGCTGAGTTGCATCCAAAGAACACCATACCTACTGTGAAGCATGGGGGTGGAAACATCATGCTTTGGGGCTGTTTTTCTGCAAAGGGACCTGGACGACTGATCCGTTAAAGGAAAGAATGAATGGGGCTATGTATCATGAGATTTTGAGTGAAAACCTCCTTCCATCAGCAAGGGCATTGAAGATGAAACGTGGCTGGGTCTTTCAGCATGACAATGATCCCAAACACACCGCCCGGGCAACGAAGGAGTGGCTTCCTAAGAAGCATTTCAAGGTCCTGGAGTGGCCTAGCCAGTCTCCAGATCTCAACCCCATAGAAAATCTTTGGAGGGAGTTGAAAGTCTGTGTTGCCCAGCGACAGCCCCAAAACATCACTGCTCTAGAGGAGATCTGCATGGAGGAATGGGCCAAAATACCAGCAACAGTGTGTGAAAACCTTGTGAAGACTTACAGAAAACGTTTGACCTGTGTCATTGCCAACAAAGGGTATATAACAAAGTATTGAAAAACTTTTGTTATTGACCAAATACTTATTTTCCACCATAATTTGCAAATAAATTCATAAAAAATCCTACAATGTGATTTTCTGGATTGTTTTTCCTCATTTTGTCTGTCATAGTTGACGTGTACCTATGATGAAAATTACAGGCCTCTCTCATCTTTTTAAGTGGGAGAACTTGCACAATTGGTGGCTGACTAAATACTTTTTTCCCCCACTGTATATAGCCTCTGTATTGTTATTGTATTGTGTTACTTTTAATTTTTTATTTTTGTAACTATTTCTTGAACTGCATTGTTGGTTAAGGGCTTGTAAGTAAGCATTTCACAGTAAGGTCTACACCTGTTGTATTCTGTGTGACAAATAACATTTGATTTGATTTGAAAGTTAAAATTGTAATGTTTAGTAGCTACATTTATCAGCCAAAACATGAAACCCACCCTTTATTCAAGAGCATGCCATGTCTCAACTGATGGCGGGCACAACACGAACACGTCAGATTATGTCAAACAGGGTCTAAGCTACAACATAAGTGAAAATATTAAAACAAACATGTTTGACACATTTTGTTAGATCATTGGTGGTTAAAATTGTTTTTTTAATAATCTAGAAATTATAAACTAGCTTGACAACCATGATTTGTAAGCTTTCAAGTGATATCAAACTCAACCGTTTATCTTTTTAGTGATTGTAACGTATACCCTATACTAACATATGCCTGGAGAGTTGTTGAGCTGGGTGTGCGTCCCAAATGGCATCCTATTATTCCCTATATAGTGCACTACTTTTGACTAGAGTCCTATGGGCCCTGGTCAAAAGTAATGCACTATATATGGAATAGGGTGCCATTTGGGATGCATCCCTTGTCTCCTCTCTCCCATTCAATGTCTGTCAGTGACTCTTCCTGTGACCCCTATCTGTATCATTCATCTCATGTGTTGGTTTGTGTCAAAGTCATGCTGCATTACAGCTTTAAACTCTTGTGCCATAGTGGTGTATTTCTGGTGCTTTTCCCTGGTGTTGTATTGAACACCAATGGATGGAGAGAGTAAAATCGATTGTATTTTGTCCTCCTTTTAAATGATCAATAACATAAAAAGATTTTAAAGTAGCTTATGTAATCAGGTTAACAGCACAGACTGAGGTTGCTTCCCAAATGGAACCCTATTCCCTATATAGTGCACTACTTTTGACAGAGCCCAGCGAGCCCTGGTCAAAAGTACAGTTGTGCACTATGTAGGGAATAGGGTGTCATTTGGGACACAAATCAAATCAAATCAAATTGTATTGGTCACATACACGTGTTTAGCAGATGTTATAGCGGGTGTAGCGAAATGCTTGTGCTTCTAGCTCCGACAGTGCAGTAATATCGAACAAGTAATATCTAGCAATTTCACAACATATACCCAATACACACAAAACTAGTAAGGAATGGAATTAAAGAATATATACAGTGCTATGAAAAAGTATTTGCCCCCTTTCTAATTTTCTTTACTTTTGCATATTTGTGATACTGAATGTTATCAGATCTTCAACCAAAACCTAATATTAGATAAAGGGAACATAAGTGAACAAATAACACAACAATTACATATTTATTTCATTTATTTCATAAAGAAAGTTATACAACACCCATTTCCCCTGTGTGAAAAAGTAATTGCCCCCTTACACTCAATAACTGGTTGTGCCACCTTTAGCTGCAATGACTCCAACCAAATGCTTCCTGTAGTTGTTGATCAGTCTCTCACATCGCTGTGGAGGAATTTTGGCCCACTCTTCCATGCAGAACTGCTTTAACTCAGTGACGTGTGGGTTTTCAAGCATGAACTGCTCGTTTCAAGTCCTGCCACAACATCTCAATTGGGATTAGTTCTGGACTTTGACTAGGCCATTCCAAAACTTCCAATTTGTTGCTTTTTAGCAATTTTCATGTAGATTGATTGTGTGTTTTGGATCATTGTCTTGCTGCATGACCCAGCTGCACTTCAGCTTCAGCTCACAGACGGATGGTCTGACATTCTCCTGTAGAATTCTCTGATACAGAGCAGAATTCATGGTTCCTTCTATTAAGGCAAGTCGTCCAGATCCTGAGGCAGCAAAGCATCCCCAAACCATCACACCACCACCACCATGCTTGACCTTTGGTATGATGTTCTTACTGTGGAATGCAGTGTTTGGTTTTCGCCAGGCATAATGGGACCCATCTCGTCCAAAAAGTTGACTCAAGTTTTCCAAAAAGCACCTGGATGATCATCAAGACTCTTGGAAGAACATTCTATGGACAGATGATTCAAAATTATAACTTTTTGGACGACATGGTTACAGTAATGCCTGGCGAAAACCAAACTCTGCATTCCACAGTAAGAACAACAGTCTTGAAGGAGTTCCCACATATGCTGAGCACTTGTTGGCTACTTTTCCTTCACTCTGTGTCCGTCCTAACTCAGTTGCCGAAGAGGAAGGAAGCCGCTCAAGGATTTCACCATGAGGCCAATGGTAACTTTAAAACAGTTACATAATTTAATGCCTGTGATAGGATAAAACTGAGGATGGATCAACAACATTGTAGTTACTCCACAATACTAACCTAAACGACAGAGTGAAAAGAAGGAAGCCTGTACAGAATAAAAATATTCCAAAGCATGCAACAAGGCACTAAAGTAATACTGCAAAAAATGTGACATCGCAATTCACTTTTTGTCCTGAATACAAAGTGTTATGTTTAGGGTAAATCCAATACAACACATTACTGAGTACCACTCTCCATATTTTCAAGCATATTGGTGGCTGCATCTTGTTATTGGTATGCTTGTAATCGTTAAGGACTGGGGAGTTTTTCAGGATAAAAAAGAAATGGAATGGAGCTTAGCACAGGTTAAATCCTAGGGGAAAACCTGATTCAGTCTGCTTTTCACCAGACACTGGGAGATGAATTCACCTTTCAGTAGGGTGATAGGCAAAATCTACACTGGAGTTGCTTACCAAGAAGGCAGTGAATGTTCCTGAGTGGCCGAGTTACAGTTTTGACTTAAATCTGCTTGAAAATCAAGACTTGGAAAATGGTTGATCAACAACAAAGACTTACCCAGAAAGACTCACAGCTATAATCGCTGCCAAAGGTGATTCTAACATGTTTTGACGCAGGGGTGTGAATACTAATGAATATGAGATATTTCTGTATTTAATTTTAAATAAATCTGCAAAAATGTCTAAAAATGTGTTTTCACTTTGTCATTATGGGATATTGTGTGTAGATGGGTAATATATATATATATATATATATTTATCCGTTTTTAATTCAGGCTGTAAAACAAAAAATGTGGAATAAATCAAGGAGTATGACTACTTTCTGAAGGAACTCTATGTATGTATGTATGTATGTATGTATGTATGGGTGGGTGGCAAGTAGCCTGGAGGTTTAGAGCGTTGGGCCAGAAACCGAAAGGTTGCTGGTTTGAATCCCTGAGCCAACTACGTGAACATTCTGTCTGTGCCCTTGAGCAAGGAACTTAACTAATGTACAGTGGGGAGAACAAGTATTTGATACACTGCCGATTTTGCAGGTTTTCCTACTTACAAAGCATGTAGAGGTCTGTAATTTTTATCATAGGTACACTTCAACTGTGAGAGACGGAATCTAAAACAAAAATCCAGAAAATCACATTGTATGATTTTTAAGAAATTAATTTGCATTTTATTGCATGACATAAGTATTTGATCACCTACCAACCAGTAAGAATTCCGGCTCTCACAGACCTGTTAGTTTTTCCTTAAGAAGCCCTCCTGTTCTCCACTCATTACCTGTATTAACTGCACCTGTTTGAACTCGTTACCTGTATAAAAGACACCTGTTCACACACTCAATCAAACAGACTCCAACCTCTCCACAATGGCCAAGACCAGAGAGCTGTGTAAGGACATCAGGGATAAAATTGTAGACCTGCACAAGGCTGGGATGGGCTACAGGACAATAGGCAAGCAGCTTGGTGAGAAGGCAACAACTGTTGGCGCAATTATTAGAAAATGGAAGAAGTTCAAGATGACGGTCAATCACCCTCGGTCTGGGACTCCATGCAAGATCTCACCTTGTGGGGCATCAATGATCATGAGGAAGGTGAGGGATCAGCCCAGAACTACACGGCAGGACCTGGTCAATGACCTGAAGAGAGCTGGGACCACAGTCTCAAAGAAAACCATTAGTAACACACTACGCCGTCATGGATTAAAATCCTGCAGCGCACGCAAGGTCCCCCTGCTCAAGCCTGCGCATGTTCAGACCCGTCTGAAGTTTGCCAATGACCATCTGGATGATCCAGAGGAGGAATGGGAGAAGGTCATGTGGTCTGATGAGACAAAAATAGAGCTTTTTGTTCTAAACTCCACTCGCCGTGTTTGGAGGAAGAAGAAGGATGAGTACAACCCCAAGAACACCATCCCAACCGTGAAGCATGGAGGTGGAAACATCATTCTTTGGGGATGCTTTTCTGCAAAGGGGACAGGACGACTGCACCGTATTGAGGGGAGGATGGATGGGGCCATGTAGCGCGAGATCTTGGCCAACAACCTCCTTCCCTCAGTAAGAGCATTGAAGATGGGTCGTGGCTGGGTCTTCCAGCATGACAACGACCCGAAACACAAAGCCAGGGCAACTAAGGAGTGGCTCCGTAAGAAGCATCTCAAGGTCCTGGAGTGGCCTAGCCAGTCTCCAGACCTGAACCCAATAGAAAATCTTTGGAGGGAGCTGAAAGTCCGTATTGCCCAGCGACAGCCCCGAAACCTGAAGGATCTGGAGAAGGTCTGAATGGAGGAGTGGGCCAAAATCCCTGCTGCAGTGTGTGCAAACCTGGTCAAGACCTACAGGAAACGTATGATCTCTGTAATTGCAAACAAAGGTTTCTGTACCAAATATTAAGTTCTGCTTTTCTGATGTATCAAATACTTATGTCATGCAATAAAATGCAAATGAATTACTTAAAAATCATACAATGTGATTTTCTGGATTTTTAATTTTAGATTCCGTCTCTCACAGTTGAAGTGTACCTATGATAAAAATTACAGACCTCTACATGCTTTGTAAGTAGGAAAACCTGCAAAATCGGCAGTGTATCAAATACTTGTTCTCCCCACTGTAAGTCGCTCTGGATAAGAGTGTCTGCTAAATAACGTAAATGTGTAAAATTGGTCTTTGTTTATAAATGCCCCCCCCCCCCCCCCCTTCTCTGGCGAACAAAGGAAGTTGTAGTTCACACACATATAGGTCCTGCCTGTGAGTGTGCATGCGTGTTTGTGAAAAGAAAGAGAGTGAGAGGGTGTGACATTGATTACAACCATGGAGAAGAGATAAAAACTGAGAGTGTGTCAGAATGGCAGTTTGTAAGAATTCAGTTGATTGACGTAGCGGGGAGATGTTGTCACTCAAGTGGTCACTCTAGTCTAGACCAGACCAATGTGTCTACGCAGTGTCAGTATTACAGAGCAGTACTTGGCTACTGTATCTAATACAGTATAATAATAATAATGATGATATAATGAATGCCATTTATCAGATGTTGTTCTCCAAAGCGACTTACAGTAGTGCGTCCATACATTTTCCATGTGGGTGGCCCCAGCGGGAATCCAACCCGAAGATGTGGTGCGAGTAAGAACAGAGATAGAGAGAGAGGTCTACAGAGAGAAACGGAGAGAGAGGGGCTTGGTGGTTGGACTTTTTTTTTGTCCGTTTCCCCTGCTGCACCTCCTCTGTCATTGTGTGACATCAAGCCTGTACTTCCTCCTTGGGCCACCACGTGCTCCGACAGGTCTCACCACTCTTCAATGCACCTTCTGCTTCTGCCTGCTGGAACACATGTCCTGTCCGTGTCCCGGTCTCTACCCGTGTCAGTGTGCATGTCATCGGTGTGCGTGTCATCGGTATCCGTGTGCCGTAGTATCCTGTTTGGATCAGGATGAGCTTCAGGAGTAAGATCACCTTCCGAAGGAGGAACAGGGATAAGAGCAGGCGTGTGCGGAACGATTTCAACCGCCTGAGTGTTGTATGTATGCTCTCTCTCTCTCTGTAGTGCAGTGCCATAGCTTTGTGTTTTTATTTCCCTGTGCTTCCATCTGGGGTGAAGTTCCCCTTAAGTAAGGATCTAGGATCAGATTACCCAATCCTAACCTTAATCATTAGTTGGTGAAAGGCAAAACTGACCCAAGATCAGTCTCCATGGGCAACTTCACTCTACACCGCATCTGTCCATCAACATGAGGCTAACCGACATGGCACAGGTTGGAGTTGGACATTGCTAGCCTTTGCCTAATACTAGTTAGCCAATTACTCTCTGTTTGACTATCTGATCGGTGTGTTGATATCTGTAACTGACGGAGACTCAGTATCTCGCCCTATGTGAATCAGAGTTTTTATCCAGTGGAGTGGCCATCTACAGTTGATAGTTTAGTCATTTAGCAGATGTTATTATCTAGAGCAATTTATATACATTTTCATATTTGTTCGTACTGGTCCCCTGTGGGAATCGAACCCACAACCCTGGCGTTGCAAGTGTCATGCTCTGCCAACTGAGCCACACGGGACTACAATCTACAAACAGTATTGGATCTATATGTTCACAACATTTCAACTGGAGATATGAGGTTGTCAGCAGGGGACTTTTACACCTCTATACGAAGTTCCGATTGTACAAATGCACTGCAGCATCCTGACCATATTGGTGTGATGTTGTCTGGGCGAATATAGGAACCAAACGTGTAGGTGTCATGTAGAATGTATCAAGCTGCTTTGAGATTTGATACAATGCCCACAACAACGCACTCTGAAGTCTCAGTCAATACTGAGCTGTTGTTTTACTGAGCCGGTAGTACTTCAGGTGTCAGGGAAGGTAACGTCACTGTATGACACTAAGATAGCTTCGGCTGAGTGTTATCGTCTACATACTGCCAATTTCCTTACACTTTTGTGTAATTTCCCCAGCAGTTTTGTCTATGTCTCAATGACACCCTACTCCCTCTCTAGTGCACTACTTTTGACCAAAATAAAGGGGGACCAAAACTAGACCAAAACTAAGGGGTGCCATTTGACCTCTCAGTGCCTCTGGTCAGGTCAAGAGTCAAAACTGAGTGGGCCAAACCCACAGTGCTGCTCGGTAGGGTGATCAAGTGATTTGGCAACAGTGTGAATGAATGCTGAATATGAAAGACTATTGTTAATTCATGTTATTCTCTGCCCCTCCACCGGTCCATCTGTATGATAAGATCCCTACTGACTGGAACGACAAAGGGAAATTAATATTTGTTTTATGTTCATTTGGAAATCTCGGCTGAAGACCACCTTCAGGCATATGACATGATATATATTTTTGTGGGTTTTATTTATTATATTGAGATAAGACAGTGAAGAGGGCTAGAGGAGACATGAAAGGTAGGATAGATTGGGAGGCAGATTCGAACCCATGCCGACTGGTAGCTTTGGCTAAATGTGTGTGCCGCGGCACTAACCGCTGGACCACTATCCACAGGCCACTCAGGCAAAAGATATTGTCTTGGTAGATATTTCTGTGAGGTTGACAAATTCAATTGTCCTCAGTGGTCATTCGCTCGTACAGTCTGGTACGAGAGAATGTTTTTTTTTACAGTGGAATCACAACAAGATCCTTCCTCACAACAAGGATTGTTATGATTCTGGGTATTTTTGTCTTTCGTTTTTTCGTCACATTCTTTGTCATGTTTTATGCCTCGCTGACTGCTTGGTTACGACCTCTTTCCCTTGTGTGTGAGGGGTGCATTCTGTCAGGGGTGTATTCTCTAGGAACCAAACAGAAGCAAACAGGCTGAAATGGGGAGGGGCCTAGCTGACCTTGTCCAATAAGAAACCCTTTTTCCTTTTCAAAACGTTTTGCTACAGTGTGCACTAAAGAATACACCCCTGGTCTAACTGAACAGGGGCTTATGGTCGGAACTCAGGAGAAAACCCCTCGCAGTGGGCGTGTGAACCGAGAGAACACAGGTCATCAGTTTTCCACTTCTCTGACCACAGTTTGTGTTAGCGGTGATGAATAAGACATACTGCTTTCCTTTGAGGACCAAAATAGCCTCGTCTCATCATGTGCAGTCCATTTCGCTTTCTGTGAAACGCTCCGTCTGGATGGGATTGTTGAGACCATGTGCTGTGCAGATGTGTAGCCTAACCCTTAACCTAAAACGTATTGTAAACTTCTGCCTTTGTGCTATATCAGCCTAAGGTCATTTCAGAGCTCGAATCTCTGATGTAATCCATCGAAATACTATTCAGCACCAGAATCTAAAAATAATAGGAGGTGACATTGAGCCTATAATGAAATATGTTTTCTGAGCTGTTATGATCACTGCTAATGTGATATACTCTCCATCTGTCAGAAAAACGGTTTCCCTCGACATGTTTTTGGTTCAGTTCGGTTTGGTTTGGCCCATGACATCTAACCACTTCATCCTCTATTTTACTTCTCTCTTCCCTTTCCCCTCTAGACATGGGGCCGCGTCCCAAATGGCACCCTATCCCCTATATAGTGCACTACTTTTGGCCAGGGTATGTGGGGAATGGGGTGCCATTTGGGACGCAGCCTTGGTGTTTATGTAGCTGATCCAATGGCGACAGAGTAAACACAGGAAGTGAGGTGGTAGCTCTAGCTCGTTTTTCATGCCTTGCAAAAAAATGATTCATGCCCATCCAGTGAAAGATAAACAGATATTCTGGGTTTTAGACTATTTGCCTTTCCACACCATTTGGCTCATGTTTGATTTGAAGACCACTTGTTGACTGGCTGACTTTCCGTCAGTATATGATGGGACTGCTGATTGTTTTGGGTATCAGTGCAGTTCAGAGTTCAGAGTGGTTTATAAGTCATGATTATAGAACAGTATAGAAGCAAATTGCACTTGGTGTTAGCGTAGTTATTTGTGTGTCTGTCTCGCAGTGTGTTATAGCAGGATAAGTCCTAGATGTAGAATACTTTTCTCTGTGACCTAATAGTTGAATATGTTGGATATTCCATGGTGTGACTGTTATAGTAGTCATCATGTGCATGGCTGACTGCGCGATTCTGATAATGAGTGTGTTCTGTGTGAGTGTCTGGACCGGGATTTGAATCCTGTGTCCGCCACTTTCTCATCTGTGTTTCCCCAAGTGTTTATTTTACTGCCATATGGGATGAGTCAAGTAAAATGTCTGTCTGTGTTTGTTCCAGCAGGAGAAGCCCAAGCTGATAGACCCTCTGGACTATGAGGCTGTGATCTGTGACCTGGGAGATGAGCTGAAGGAAGACCCCCTCAGAGAGCTGCTCCTCTTCCCCGACAACGACTTCACGGTGGGTAGGAGCGTGTCTGTGTGTGTGTTTAGGGGGGGGTTGCGTGTGTGTGTGTGTGTGTGTTCGCATGTGTGTCAGTGAATGCATTCCTGTCTCTGTCTGTCACCCACAAATGGCCTCCTTTCATTGGGTGTTTGACTGTGTCTGTGTCTGGCTCATTCCAGCCACCCAATGTTTTTCAACAAGAAGGAAGGACAGACAGAAACACACACACACTAATTTTGCATTCTGAACCCCTCATTCCCCCCAGTGCTTCTGCTCCCCCAATGTCCTGTGGCTGTTTGATCATTAGTGATTTAATTAGCGCGCTAATGTGACTCCTTAAGAACGCCACTTCACATTAACTGGTTTTAATTGGTTTTAGGGAAATGACTCGGCTCTCGATCCCTGAGTTGATGTTTAAATCCATGACTCTGCTACCGTTACACACACACACACAGGCCCGGCAACCAAACAGTTATGTTTCATTTGCTGTGTCTCCATAGCTCAACCTAATTGAAATTCCAATTAATTTGCTAATGGACAAACCTAATTCGCTTCCAAAACCTAATAATGTTTTGGAACAACTTCCTTCCTCTGAGTGTGCTGCATTTTAAACAGCTGACTGCAGACACAGTAAATCAGAACCAAGCATTGATCAGAGAGGGAGGGAACTTGGCTGTTTCATCAGTGAGAGCAGTATTTCTCCAACTTTCAATCTTTCCTGTTTGAGCCTTTTATTTGAGCCATTTGCTATTTTTGACCTCAATATTTATGAATTAATTATAACAACACAGATGTTGTTCATCAAGTGCTGACACACTGGAATAGGGCTCAGTCATCTGACTGTACATCATAGTGGTAAAGACTGTATCCCCTCAAGCATTTTCATATTCAGACCTGCACATACTGTATATTTTATCCCATTCTGCATATGTCAGCTTTTACCTAATCTCAGTAATCCAAAACCAGCTCTCGAGTGAATTTTGGCCTCTGGCCAGCTACTGAATTTGGTTCTAGGGGAAAAGGCTGAGATGTCAAGTCCACACCCCCTCCGCCCCGACAGTCTTTCACAAGAGATTAGCTTTTACCTAACATCAAACTGTCCCTCCCACTTTGATGGTTCCTCCCCATCTGATTTCTCCTCCCCCTCTGTCCCCCAGGTGTCCACAGTGCCTCTGGAGAGACGGACACTGCAGTCTACCGTGCCCCAGGGGGCCGAGCTCCAGGCCGAGTGTCTGCTGGTCAGACAGGTGAGTGTGTGTGTGTGTGTGCATGCATGTGTGGAAGAGCTCCATGCTTAGTTGTGTGATTGAGCTTGGTTGCAGGGGAGGGCTATTAAGCAGGGCTGACTCCACATTCAGGCTGGCTGGCAGGCAGGCAGCTAGGCGTGGTGTGGTGGTTGTGTGGGTAAGGGTCAGGACTACATGTAGTTGTTAGTTTACTTATCCTCAACACAGAGGTCAACATCAACATCATGAGCCCATAAGGCAGTGACATCAGGAGCACAGATGTGTTCTGTTCCTCCAGGAGCTGTGTGTGTTTCTGTGTGCCTGCGATTGTGTGTGTGTGTGCGTGTGAGAGAGAGAGAGGGATAGTTTCCGGCTAGCGCTATGATTGAAAGTGCAAGCCTGCAGAAAGAGCCTACATATGAGAAAGTTCCTAACATGTATTCCGTACCCATGCCTTGGAGTTACTGCTCCCCTTCTGAACCAGTGGGAAAGAGAAGTACAGTTGTGCAGCTTGCTGCTGGATCATGTTTCTCTCCGTGGGAATCAACAGCATCTGGAGGGAGGGGTTGGGGGCGATAGAGATAGAGAGAGGGGGAGAGAGAGAGAGAGAGAGAGAGAGAGAGAGAGAGAGAGAGAGAGAGAGAGAGAGAGAGAGAGAGAGAGAGAGAGAGAGAGAGAGAGAGAGAGAGAGAGAGAGAGAGAGAGAGAGAGAGAGAGAGAGAGAGAGAGAGAGAGAGAGAGAGAGAGAGAGAGAGAGAGAGAGAGAGAGAGAGAGAGAGCGAGGGGGAAGGAGGGGAGAGCGAGAGAGCAGGGATTTTGTCAGCTGCAGCCTGTTGTTTTGCATGGACTCTGCTCTGCTCTGCTGAACTTAGTTGGGCTGGTCTGTAGAGACACTAAGGGTTGTGGTGGGGACTGGGAGGCAGTGAGGTTTCAGTTGCTGCCTAGTGGTGTTGTATGGCATGTGTCCCAAATGGCACCCTATTCCCTTTATAGTGCTCACCCTACTTCCCATAGGGCTCTGGTCAAAAGTAGTGCTTGATATAGGGAATAGAGTGGCATTTGGGATGCACCCTGGGCCTGTGCGAGAGCAAGGCTGTGTTTCACGAACATGACTTTATCCATCTAGAGTAGTTGAAAAGCTATTTCTGTTAGTGATATTGACATTTCCCCTCAGTTGACTGTTGTTTTGGATTTGATACAGTGTCTCCTTAATTATGACAGCTACATAACCATGACTTCAACCTTTTTAACCATGAAACCATTTCATATCTTTTTGAGGAACTTTAGAAATGCAAATGATGATGACCATCGTGAACGGAATTTAGCTTACATTTCCCCTGTTGTATTGTCAGTTGAAGAGGTGGGTCTGATAAGCCTATTCTGTGACCCAAATAGCACCCCATTCCCTTTATAGTGCAATAATTTGGGTTGTTACCCTATGGGCCCTGGTCAAAAGCAATGCACTGTAGGGAATTGGGTACCATTTGGGATGCAACCACAGACTGTGTGTGCATGTGCGCCTGTTTTCATGCTCTTATGGTGACAAGTAATGTTTGATGGTGAGGCTGAAGTGAAAGACTTGCAGCACATGCTGGCTAGGAGGAAGTGATCAAATTAGCCACCCATAGTCTCACTCACATCCTACTGTAGCAGCCTCACTGCATACGGAAACACACCAGACACCCACCGTCACAGCTTACAGAAGATTGGTTGTGTGCGAGAGACCATAGAGAGAGAGACAGAGAGAGATAGAGCTGTAAGAAAGAGAATGGCTATTTAGGTATGTGCTCCCAGACATGTGTTATTGCCTTGTGGAAGTAAATATGTGTAGAGTGTCTTTAATAATAAATGTGATGATTGCCAGTGGAACTGTGTTTAAGTCATACATAATAATAATACCACCACTCATACAGAAAGAAGATTAGAATCCACAGAACCACAGAGAAAACATGAGAGAGAGAGAGAGAGAGACAGATAGAGACAGAGAGAGAGAGAGAGAGAGAGAGAGAGAGAGAGAGAGAGAGACATAGAGAGAAAGAGTCTGTCTTTACGTGTGAGAGAGAGTGCGCTTGTGCATGTGAGAGAGAAGAGAGCGACAGAGAGAAAGTCTGTAAATCAAAACGAGCTAGAGCTACCACCTCACTTCCTGTGTTTACTCTGTCGCCATTGGATCAGCTACATAAACACCAAGGCTGTGTCCCGAATGGCACCCTTTTCCATATGGGCCCTGGTCAAAAGTAGTGCACTATGTAGGGAATAGGGTGCCATTTGGGGCACAACCTTAATGTTGTAGAGGGAGGCAGACTCAGCAGGTTTAGCTTGCGTCACACTGGCTTGTGTGAGGCCTGCTACTCATGTAAAACAAATTTGTAAATTGCCTGTACATTACCATTACTGTAAATTGGATCTACTGATTTCAATGGAGAGAGGTGTGTGTGTGTGTGTGTGTGTGTGTGTGTGTGTGTGTGTGTGTGTGTGTGTGTGTGTGTGTGTGTGTGTGTGTGTGTGTGTGTGTGTGTGTGTGTGTGTGGGACTACTGTAGGGCTGTATAAGAGCCACGTTGTGACAGAGAGGGGATTTCAAGCATCAACTGCCCATGCCAAGACACACACACACACAAATCTCTCTTTTTGTTGATTGAGGATCTCTTTGCTGAGGAATGTGATTGTTTTTCATGAGTGTGTTTAAAAATATATATATACAGTGGGGAGAACAAGTATTTGATACACTGCCGATTTTGCAGGTTTTCCTACTTACAAAGCATGTAGAGGTCTGTAAATTTTATCATAGGTACACTTCAACTGTGAGAGACGGAATCTAAAACAAAAATCCAGAAAATCACATTGTATGATTTCTAAGTAATTAAATTGCATTTTATTGCATGACATAAGTATTTGATCACCTACCAAACAGTAAGAATTCCGGCTCTCACAGACCTGTTAGTTTTTCTTTAAGAAGCCCTCCTGTTCTCCACTCATTACCTGTATTAACTGCACCTGTTTGAACTCGTTACCTGTATAAAAGACACCTGTCCACACACTCAATCAAACAGACTCCAACCTCTCCACAATGGCCAAGACCAGAGAGCTGTGTAAGGACATCAGGGATAAAATTGTAGACCTGCACAAGGCTGGGATGGGCTACAGGACAATAGGCAAGCAGCTTGGTGAGAAGGCAACAACTGTTGGCGCAATTATTAGAAAATGGAAGATGTTCAAGATGACGGTCAATCACCCTCGGTCTGGTGCTCCATGCAAGATCTCACCTCGTGGGGCATCAATGATCATGAGGAAGGTGAGGGATCAGCCGAGAACTACACGGCAGGACCTGGTCAATGACCTGAAGAGAGCTGGGACCACAGTCTCAAAGAAAACCATTAGTAACACACTACGCCGTCATGGATTAAAATCCTGCAGCACACGCAAGGTCCCCCTGCTCAAGCCAGCGCATGTCCAGGCCCGTCTGAAGTTTGCCAATGACCATCTGGATGATCCAGAGGAGGAATGGGAGAAGGTCATGTGGTCTGATGAGACAAAAATAGAGCTTTTTAGTCTAAACTCTACTACCCGTGTTTGGAGGAAGAAGAAGGATGAGTACAACCCCAAGAACACCATCCCAACTGTGAAGCATGGAGGTGGAGATGCTTTTCTGCAAAGGGGACAGGACGACTGCACCGTATTGAGGGGAGGATGGATGGGGCCATGTATCGTGAGATCTTGGCCAACAACCTCCTTCCCTCAGTAAGAGCATTGAAGATGGGTCGTGGCTGGGTTTTCCAGCATAAATAAATAAATATAAATATGCCATTTAGCAGACGCTTTTATCCAAAGCGCATACATTTTTACGTATGGGTTGTCCTGGGGATCGAACCCACTACCCTGGCGTTACAAGTGCCATGCTCTACCAATTGAGCTACAGAGGACCACAGCATGACAACGACCCGAAACACACAGCCAGGGCAACTAAGGAGTGGCTCCGTAAGAAGCATCTCAAGGTCCTGGAGTGGCCTAGCCAGTCTCCAGACCTGAACCCAATAGAAAATCTTTGGAGGGAGCTGAAAGTCCGTATTGCCCAGCGACAGCTCCGAAACCTGAAGGATCTGGAGAAGGTCTGTATGGAGGAGTGGGCCAAAATCCCTGCTGCAGTGTGTGCAAACCTGGTCAAGACCTACAGGAAACGTATGATCTCTGTAATTGCAAACAAAGGTTTCTGTACCAAATATTAAGTTCTGCTTTTCTGATGTATCAAATACTTATGTCATGCAATAAAATGCAAATGAATTACTTAAAAATCATACAATGTGATTTTCTGGATTTTTGTTTTAGATTCCGTCTCTCACAGTTGAAGTGTACCTATGATAAAAAGTACAGACCTCTACATGCTTTGTAAGTAGGAAAACCTGCAAAATCGGCAGTGTATCAAATACTTGTTCTCCCCACTGTATCTATTCTCATTGTTGTTGTTTTTTCTGGTGTATTTCCTATGTGTAATTTGTTGTGTAGTTGTAAGATGCAGGGCTCCCTTGAAAAAGAGACCATGGTCTCAATGGGACTCCCTGTTAAAATAATGGTCAAATAAATACATTAAATAAACACACACATACACACAGCCATATATACAGACAGAATCAACTGTGTTATTCACAGGCATTAACATAACCTCTCTCCCCTCCTCTTCCTCCTCCTCTTTCTCCTCCTCTATTCCAGGCCTGCGAGTACTACAACTCCCAACTACACGTGGTCCATTACAAATACGAGGAGTACTCAGGAGATTACCGGCTACTTCCCAGGTACAGAACAGTCTATGAAAGAATTGCAAAATTCCGGCAACTTTCCCAAAATTCCCAGGTTTTCCAGACATTTTGTGAAAGTTACCAGAATTTTGCATCCCTTGTCTATGATGACACTTATGTATTCAGTACATTTCCATGGGTGTGTGTACATATTTTCATTGTTCCACATCAGAAAAGTACAGTACTTTGCTACTTTATGTACTTCTAAGTGTCATGACGTTATTGAGTTTGACAGGGCCCACTCCAGGGTTGAACTGTTTTGACATAGCGTCTTTGTCAGGAACGCATGCCAGACTTTCCAAATGCGTACTTCAAATAAACACTAGGAAAGACGTAGCTGAGAACCTCAGCTAGACCAAAAGATCCAGGGGCTGTGTCCCTAATGGAACCCTATTCCCTATTTAGTGCACTACTTTTGACCAGAGTTCACTAAATAGGAAATAGGGTGCCATTTGAGATGCACTAGTCTGCGGTTACATAACGGGCCTCTCGAAAAATTGCTCTCTGTGATGTCAACAATTGGAACAAAAAACTAAATGGTGGACGTCGGTTGGCTGTGTTGTTGAGTGGCAGGCTGTCCAGCTGCAGGGATGTCAGGGCTGTGAATCGGTCACTCAACCCCAGGGAGACCAGCCATCAAAGCAGGGACTCTTTGACCTCTGACCCCTATCCAGACCACTGGAATGTTCTCCTGGTCTCCCATGGGTTGGTTATGTTAAAGTCCTCTAGTTCAGTTCACATGACCTTTCTGAGTTTGTTGAATTTAAAATATTTCAACATCATATACTGTACATCAACTCTAAAACTGATCCATAGTCTACTTTTGATACTGTGTAGTTAACATCAATAGATGTCAAGAGACTGAATGTACATGCTCCTATAGAGGTTAGATCCACATGATTTGAGTTTTCTCTCTGAATCAGTTCCTCTGTCTTTCCCTGGACACGGAGTTAGCAGCAGATCTAGGATCAGTTTGGGAGCTACCGCTAGCCTTTGTGAGATACCCTGGACAGACTGTTAGCAGCAGATCTAGGATCAGTTTGGGCTCCTCATACTATATGTCTGTGATCCAGTTGACAGACTGACAGCCCAGTTCACTCTGAGCTAGTCATCTTCACAAGTTGTGTCTCTCCAGAAATCACATAGAAGAGCCTCGAAGTCTGGCCTGATGCAAGGCTATTCTAACTGTTGGGTCCAAACACAGGGGTGTCCCTGAAGATTAAAAAAAAAAATGTTTTGCCTGTGGAGACACTAGAAAGAGGCCATTAATTATTTTTGCTGAGACTAGTTCCAATGCTGGGTCTGCTATCCTTATAAAAGAGGGAAGCCTTTGTGTCTCCAGCTCAGAGCACACACACAAACACAGGGCGGCTCATGAACGCACTGGAGCGAGGGCAACCTTTTGTCGGGTCCTTTTCGGGAGGAGATGGAGAGGACTCGGCCACACATAAGTCAGGCTCAGCTCAGACACCCAGCCATAGAGATGGAAAAGAGAGAACACCTATCTTTGCTATGATGATCCCTCCAAGGGGCAATCTGCTGTTTACCAAAACAGTGGCAGGGTTTGTTTAAACTGAATATTGCCCCTTTAACCCATTTAAAATGGAGAAAGCCCGCAATGGTGCTGCCCATGCTATAACAAGCTTTGTAGGAAGTCTGCCCTCTATCCGACTCCATGCACCCAGCACCTCTACAGTAAAGCTTACCATATGCTTCCCATTCGAAAACAGTTTGCGCATATATTAGAATATATTTTTGACGTTTGTGCATTTTGGTGTTCGGCAGCATTTGGCAGAGTTTTTTTTCCCGGCTGTTCGAGCACACAACAACTTGTCGAAGTTCGGTAGCCAAAGTTTACACCCCGTCATCGGTGATTGGTCAAAAGTAGGGATTTTTCAATTAAGTGTTTGTTTCACTTGAGAAATACTGCACCAAACATCTTAGTTACATCTGCGTGACTAAGACTTCCTCGGCAAAACCGTCAAAATTATTTACAGTTTTCTTGATTTATCTTAGATTAATTCTGACTGTTTTGAGGAAGTGTACATGTTGCTATGGCATCTCAAGAGGGACAAACAGTAATATTGCCGCTTTTTCTAGTTTTTCAAGTAAAGGTATTTTAAGAGAGTATGCAAGCACAGACGTTCACTTCGCCTAACCGAGGTGACCTGGCCAGAAAAAACTCTGGGCTCGAGTTAGCCAATGCCTGTGTAGTTAAACAGGACCTACTACTACAATATACTGCTGGACTGTTATGTTGCTTTCACAACACAGGCATCAACAGTAGAGGTGAGCTTGAATGTCATTACTGAAGTCTAGTACATCTACGATATGATAGTCCCCTGTAGCTCAGTTGGTAGAGCATGGCGCTTGCAACGCCAGGGTTGTGGGTTCGTTTCCCACGGGGGGCCAGTATGAAAATGTATGCACTCACTAACTGTAAGTCGCTCTGGATAAGAGCGTCTGCTAAATTACATTTTTTTTTTTTTACAAATGATGATCAGGGACATAGCGAGAGGACATCCTCCTTGGCTGCGTCCCATATGGCACCCTATTCCCTACATAGTGCCCTACTTTTGACCAGAGCCCTATGGGTTAGGTGGGGGTGATATAAAATTAATTCATGCCTATATCGCAAGTTTCAAGATGTTGTTATTTTTCGTTTTTTTTATGAGTGTTTATGTCCGCTTGTTCTCATGTTGTATTTTTGGTCTCGTCTCTTTCGCTCCTCTGTGCTGTGTGCACCTCCCCATTTAGAGATCTGTATATAATGAAGAGATGCACATCTCCGCCCTAACAATGGGAGTCGTTGTCCCAAAGGCGGGAAGGCAGGCAACAAGCTTAGGTCCAAAAGAAGCCCATAGAAACGCATTGGGCTTATTCTGGACAGATTTTGGCGAGAGCGAAACCTCTCGCTTCGCCTCTTCCTCTATGGTTTACACACACCAAGCCCCTCCCCCTGCCTCTCACGCCAACAAAGTTGAGAGGTCACATCTTCCTCTCTGACAAGCGGTTTCAACTCGCTATTTGCATTTGAGGTTTGGTCCAACAGAATGGACACCAAAACACATTCAGACATTATTTTACTGTAATAGAGGAGAAGTTAACTTTTCTAACGATACTTAGATTGCGTGCAGAGCAGACACTACTAAAACGTATCAATGAGTATCAATGAACGTTGATTTTGGAAAAAAGAAATGCTCAGTTTGGCATAGGGGTACCACGTACCGCTAGCAGCATTTTAGCCAAAGACTGTTATGCTAGCTGTCTAGTCTGTGTTTTATAAATGTGCAATAAGCATAAAACACAATTATATAAGGAATTGGTAACTCATTCTCATTCTGAGAAATAAGGTAGGCCACTTGATCTCAACATCTGAACAAAGTGGACAGGCTAACATGCTTTTCAAACAGTTGGAGACAGACAGAAGGGTGTGTTCATAACAATTCAACTGTTCAACCTTGTTAGCTAGCAAATAGAATCCAAGTTGGCTAAACTTGAAATATAAAGATTAGCTGGCTAATCACTAGCATGTGGGCTTGAGAGATTGTTGATGAGACCTGTGTTTTCTATAGCCTAATGCCTGCTACAAGAAGTTAGTCATTATTAGTGAATGTGCATTATGGATGGTTCTAGTTAAATATGTAACAAAAAAGGGCATTTTCATAGACAGACTTGAAAGCCAGATCAGTGATTATTGATTTTTAGGCCATTATAGCCCAGCCCTAGGGGCAGACAGACAGAGCGAGCGAGAACTCGCAGCTTTGGATGGGGAGGATGTGGAGCTCCTCCTCCCTCCTTCCTTCTCCCTCCCCTTTCTCTCCTCCCAACAGACACATGATGGTAGAAGACAGTGCAAATAGTCCGGGTAGCCGTTTGATTAGGTGTTCAGGAGACTTGGCGCTCCGGTACTGCTTGCCATGCGGTAGCAGAGAGAACAGTCTATGACTAGGGTGGCTGGAGTCTTTGACAATTTCTAGGGTCTTCCTCTGACACTGCCTGGTATAGAGGTCCTGGATGGCAGGAAGCTTGGCCCCAGTGATGTACGTGAAGAGGGCACTACCCTCTGTAGTTCCTTGAGGTCGGAGGCCAAGCAGTTGCCATACCAAGCAGTGATGCAACCAGTCAGGATACTCTCGATGGTGCAGCTGTAGAACGTTTTGAGGATCTGAGGACCCATGCCAAATCTCTTCCGTCTCCTGAGGGGGAATAGGCTTTGTCGTGCCCGCTTCACGACTGTCTTGGTGTGTTTGGACCATGATAGTTTGTTGGTGATGTGGACATCAAGGAACTTGAAGCTCTCAATCTGCTCCACTACAGCCCTGTCGATGAGAATGGTGGCGTGCTCGGTCCTCTTCTTTTTCATGTAGTCCACAATCATCTCCTTTGTCTTGATCACATTGAATGAGAGGTTGTTGTCACCCTTTTAAGCCTTAGGCCCACCCATCTCTTTAAGGATTCACATGTGAGGCCATGTGCTAAACAGTTTAGTAAACAACCAAAGATTTCAAGACTAAAAGTGGTAAAAGTAGTAGCCTACATAAGGAAAAACTCCAGGTAAAAATACACTAGTCCTTGGCCTATATCCTAATCTGACTTTGGTGCAGGTCATGTTGTTCTTCACATTACCATCTCTGGTAAACACACACTATATCAAATAAAATCAAAGTTTATTTGTCACATGCACAGGATACAGAAGGTGTAAACGGTATAGTGAAATGGTTACTTGCATAGAAGCAATATCAAAAACAGAAAGTGTCCAGATAAAATATTTAATAAATAATAAATAATTATTAGATGATGCTTACCCGACACACTTGTCTAAATTGATGGGTCATGTGAAGGAAATGCTATAACCACCTAGCTAAGTGGATGGGTCACTATTGTCTAGACATGTACACATGTTCATGAAATACAATAGATGGCCGTATTCACCCCCAGACACACCTGGCTAACCTGATGGGTCATGTAATCATCTGGCGAAGTGGAGTCTTTTGTTTAGACATGTAGCTAGCTAAACAATGAACTGGCAAAATCAAAACCAATACAAACATTGTCATAGCTGTAGTATGAATCTGCAGGTAGCTAATGCTAACTAGGTTCAATGTTAGCTAGCTATAACTAGCAATTAAAATGGATTTCTGATTTGAATAATACTAATACACAGATCATACGCGTAATGTCAGCTAGCGAGCCAGCAAGCTAACGTTCGCTAGTTAGCGAACAGTACGCTTTAACTTGCAATGAAAATGACTCTCTGACAAAATTGGAAATGTATAATATCTGAAAATGTAGCTAGACTTTTACCCGTATACATGAACGCTTCACGATAGACTGGAACTCAGTTTTGTTTGTAGCTACATCTTGTTTGGCCAGAGTTGTGTCAAGTCACTCCAGTTCACACTGACTGTGGCGTGTGCAGAAAGTAGCCCATTACTTTTTCCAATAGATCTGCCGATAGCGCCTGCTAAATTCAGGGCATCAATGTTGTTGAGAAAAGTAGCAAAACTTTTGTAGTTCTTGATGGCTAACGTTATATCTTTCAAAAACGGTGCGGTAGAAAGGACTATCAACACATACTGAACAGCTCACGTTATAGACAGAAGCATGCTACATGGCAGACCAATCCAAACTCATCTCCCGGCATGTCCAGCCCATCCAAAATCTCAGCCAATCATGGCTAGCGGAAAGGTTCCTGTCTTTTTCATGGCTAAACCAACGAAGCTCGTAATTTAACAATTGTATTTGTATTTACGGATAGAATACAAGTTTGTTATTAAGGCACATGAAAGTTCACATGTTCCAGAAGGAATTTCTGCCCCAAAACACATTTTGATAAAAATAATACATGTTTACGTTCAAATGCCTCTCCTGTGAAGTAGTGACGTGAGACATACGCCTAGTTTCCTGAAACGAGTCACAAATTAGTCTGATGCTGAGCAGAAATTACAATAAGAAGCATTTTAGATCTGTGTTTACAAAACGCAGCAAGAGATTTGTTATGTGTTTTATCTTTTTGTCCTGCGTGAAAGACGCAGAATTCTGCGTTAACGCGAGCCCTAGGTTTTACTTGCTAATTATCTAAGTAAGTGGCTGAATTAATAAGGTGACGGGGCATCATATTGTGTTAGCTTTCTGTTGTGTTTGAGAAGTCAAAGCCCTTTGGATGAGTTATAACTTTGTTCATTTGCATAATGTATTTCATTCAAATTCGCTTGTAAATGTCCAAGCTCACCAAAAAGGACATTCGGTAGCTCCTACCTATATATGTATAACTTTATGAGCTGGATTGCCGGTCTTTGCAATTTGTTTATTTTCATTTGCGCTCGTTAGCATATTTAGCTAGCAGCCTTCATGGAAACTTGCTATTAGTTGTGCTAATTACGTTAGCATTCTGGTAATAAATGGCCAATGGGCTATTTCGCAACAACAACAACAAAAAATACCCCCTTGTGTACTAAGCCGGTAATTCCGTAAGTCCCAGGATGAGAGAAGGACGGTATGACGATATGAAAATCCGGATACCGCCCAACCCTATCGTCATGGACAGCAGAAAAGGATTCGAGACGGACATCGGAGCGGGAAAACAACGTGATTAAAAAGGGAGGAATATACAGTGAGTAAGGGACAGGACATTTATTCAACTGTGAAGACGAACTTTGGAATTAATAACTGCTAAATGAGCGGATGAGGATGGAACGTCAGTGAGTGAAGTGAATGAAGATCACGCGACTGAGGAAAATAGTTCTGTGGTTGAGGACAATATTGAAGTGATTGACAGTCAGGAGCCTATTGAGAAATGAAAAATGGCTGGAATTGTTGGAAAAAAAAGTACTCGAGCCTGTCAGCGTGAGTGAATGGGTGACACCCATCGTACCAGTACTTAAGAAGGATGGTGAGCTAAATCAGGGTCACACAGTGTTTCTTGGTAGTCTTAAACAAATCTACTTTGAAACATGGGCTTAAAAAAAAGAAGACACCTGTACCATGTCAGATATAGAGTTGAAATGTATTACATTTTGAGTTTGCATCCCAATATTACACTTTATATACATCACAGAAGACTGAAATATAACAAAACAGTTTCACATAGAAACGCCGGATTTTCGGCAGGTAAAACAAAAAAAAGTTTTGTAATTATGAAATTATGAAAAATATTAATAACATTCCACCCGTGAGTCCATAGAGGGTGATTTTCACGGGTTTAGCTGTGGGTAGAAAATTCTGCAAAATCGATCTCTGCCAAGCCTACTTTCAGATGCACATGGATGAAAAGTCAAAGGAGTTGACCGTTGTGACACACAAGGGGCTCTTTAGGTACTATCGTCTACTAATGGAACAGATCTTGAGTGGATTGCCAGGAGTACAATGCTACCTGGATGACATCCTCGTTACTGGAAAGGATGAAGAGGACCATCTCCAAAATTTGGATGCAACCTTACAGAGATTGAAGGACAACGGACTGCGAGTTCATAAGGACAAATGTGCATTCTTCCAATCATTGGTTGAATACCTTGAACACGTCATCGATGCTATGGGCCTCCACAAGGCTCTGTCCAATGTCAATGCTATCCTGGACACCCCAGCTCCTCAGAACGTGAGCAAACTACGTTCAATCCTGGAGTTACTAAATTACTATGGACGCTTTATCCCGAGCTTAGCAACGAAGCTGAAGCCACTGCATCAGTTGCTTTGTTAGGACAAAACATGGAAATGGATATAACAATGTGAGGAAGCATTCGTGAAAACCAAGGAAACACTCCTGAAATCTGAGGCACGAACACACTTTGACTCGTCATTGCCCATCCAACTAGCTTGTGATGCTGGTCCATACGGTGTGGGAGCAGTTATGTCCCATATCATGGCTTCAGGTGAAGCTGATCGCTTTTGCATTGAGGACATTGAAAGTAACTACGCACCAATAGAACACGAAGCCCTAGGCATAGTTTCTGGAGTGCATAAGTTTTACCAGTATCTGTACTGGAGGAAGTTCACCCTTCTTACAAATCATAATCCGCTGACGAGCATCTTTGGACCGCATACTGGGATTCTGTCACTTGCTGCAAGCAGAATGCAAAGGTGGGCTTTGTTGTTGTCAGCACACACCTACGACATCAAGTACCGCAAGTCAGACATGCACTGTAACGCAGATGGACTCTCCAGGTTAGCACTACCTGTGGTCAAACCAGAGTCACGTCAAATGGACGTCTTCTACTTCAGACAAGTGGAAAATGCACCAGTCACTTCGACACAAGTGCGGAGAAACACCAGAAACGGCCCAGTGTTATCCGAAGTGATGGACATCATCATCAAAGGCACAAGAGATGCTCCGGAACTGAAACCTTACCTTTCCAGGAGAAATTAGCTGTCAGTATAGTCCGGTTGTCTGCTGTGGGGGAGGAGAGTTATCATTCCACCTTCGCTGAGGAAACCAGTGTTGCAACAGCTACACGCAGGTCATTGTGGAATGATTTGCATGAAGGAAATCACACAAAGCTACTTCTGGTGGCCCGGATTGGATGGAAGCATTGATGTAAAAGCGAAAACATGTTCCTCATGTCAGAAAGTTCGCAAAGTACCTTAATCCATGGGATTGACCGGAAGAGGCGTGGCAACGCATACACATTGACTAAGCAGGTCCATTCGAAGATGGAATGTTTCTTGTGGTAGTGGATGCTCAAAGCAAGTGGCCAGAGGTTGCCATCATGAGGTCTACTACTGCAGAGAAGACCATCGAGATGCTTGGAGGTATTTAGTCGGTTCGGAATGCCACTCCAACTCGTTAGCGACAACGGACCGCAGCTACCGTCCCAAGAAATGGCTACATTCCTACAGGTGAATGGCGTACAGCACATCAGGTCTGCACCGTATCATCCGTCTACCAACGGGCTGGCGGAGAGGTTCGTACAGACCATGAAACATGCCTTAAAAGTGTCTCAGGATCAAGGGACTTGAACCAATGCTTGAACAGCGTCCAGCTATCCTACAGGAACACACCTCATTCAACCAACAAGGCTTTGCCTGCATCGCTACTCATGAAGAGAGGGCTACACACAAGCTTTGACCTACTCAAACCTCTGAACGCAAATGAGACAGATCAACGCCACATAACAAATGATACAGTTTACTATAGAATACTACAGTACTTACCATATAATTCTGTAGTAAACTGTAGTATACTGTAGAATACTGTACTACACACTGTAGTATTCCTCGATCATATTTAGTACTTAGTATAGAATTTTGTAGTATACTTTAGAATACTATAGTAAATACTAAAGTATTATCCACAAAACACTGTAGTAAATACTACAGAAATGTCTGCAAAAACACTACAGTCCACAAAAACACTAAACTGTTTTAACTATAGTAAATACTACATTATTTAATTTGATATACCCTGCCCATTCCTCTCCCCATATTCCAATATGTGCCACCCGTAAGTGAGAAACCTACAGTACATGCCAAGTATAGACCATATATTGTGTTCCCTACAGGTTATAGAAAAGAGCAGAAGCTCTGAACTCTCCGTTCACAACCCAGTCCTACCTACCTACCTACCTACCTACCTACCTACCTACCTACCTACAGGTTATGGAAAATGGGCTATTTTAGTATTTCTCCATTATGTTTCCTCAAGGAGAAAGCCCCCCGCTTCTATATCAAAGATAATAAAACAAAAAAACTTTAGTAAATACTACATTAATGTCCCCAAAAACACTACATTAAATACTACAGTATACTACAGTCCACAAAAACACTACGGTAATTACTATAGTATATACTACAATTGTTTTTACTACAGTATTTATACTATAGTAAACTGTAAATACTACAGTAAATACTACAGTAAATACTACAGTAAAGTCTGCAAAAACACTACAGTGAATACCATAGTATTCCTACCATAGTATACACTATAGTATTTTTCCATGAGGGATGTCAACAGGAGAGCCAAGTCAAACGTTGTGAACTAAGAGCAAAGGACAGAGCTTTCAATCCTGGAGAAACGGTCTTAGCTAGAACCTACCTCAGCGGACCAAAGTGGTTTCCTGCTACAGTCATTTCTCAGATTGGTCCTGTGTCCTACACTGTCCAGACTGCAGAGGACTGTTCATAATGGGGACATCCCCCCCTCCCCAGATCCCCAAAGCACCAATGGTTGAACTGATCAGTGGTGGGAAAAGTACTCAATTGTCATACTTGAGTAAAAGTAAAGATACTTCACTCAATAATGTGAATGTCACCGAGTAAAATACTACCTGAGTGGAAATATCTGGTACAGTGGTGGAAAAAGTACTTGAGTAAAAGTAAAAGTAAATGATATACATCCAATTCCTTATATTAAACAAAGCAGATGGCAAGATGTTTTTTTGTTTTGTTTTTTTACGGACAGCCAGGGGCACACTCCAACACTCAGACATAATTTACAAACAGAGTATTTGTGTTTAGTGAGTCCGCCAGATCAGAGGCAGTGGGGATGACAATGTGTTATATTGATAGGTGCATGAATTGGACCATATTGCTGTCCTGCCTGAGTAATCAAAATGTAAGGAGTACTTTTGGGTGTCAGGGAAAATGTATGGGAGTAAAAAGTACATATTTTCTTTAGGAATGTAGTGGAGTAAAAGTAGTCAAAAATATAAATAGTGAAGTACAGACCCAAAACAACATCTTAAGTATTTTTACCTAGTTACTTTACACCACTGGAACTGTTCCCCGTCTCCCGTTTCATCATTATTGAATTGTTATAAAGACGTGGTAACAGAAAGTGGTAATCACATACATTGCTAAAGCAAACATAAAGAAACATGTCAAATCTTTCTCTCCCTCACAGGAAGCTGTACAAGGCGGAGAAGTTGCCCTCCCACTCCTTTGAGATTGACCATGAGGACGTGGACAAGGATGAGGTCTGTTTCATGGATTCTACTCCCTTTAAAGTGCACTACTTTTGACCAGGGCCCATTGGCTCTGGTCAATAATAGGGCACTATATATGGAATAGGGTGCCATTTGGGACGTAGCTTGAGTATGATGAATAGTCCGAGGCCAATGATTAGCCCTACTGTTAAACTGTCATAATGCACGTCTGCTCACATATTTCTACTCTGTTGTTTTTGGTCAAGGGCCATTGAGTACAAGCTTAATTCAATTGAGTTCAACTGAGCCAGAATCAATGACTCTCCAGGTCTCGGCTCTGTTACAGCAGGTGTCTGTTCATGACAAATCAGGCATCGTAGAATGAAACAGAACAAGTATCATATTGTATCTCAATGGCAGACATATTTAGACCTTGGTTATTGAGACATGGATTGGTCCCAAATGGAACTCTATTCCCTTTGTAGTGCACTATTTTTGACCAGAGCCCTATAAAGTTATATTCCCTAAATGTAGTGCATTTTATAGGGAATAGGTTGCCATTTGTGACGTACGCATCGAGCCTGATTTAAAGATGTCCGTTTTGGTTTTTGCAGGACACAACGTCTTTGTCCTCTTCTAAAGGAGGGGGAGGCGGAGGAGGAGGAGGGATTGGTGTGTTCCGATCGGGGTGGCTCTATAAAGGGAACTTCAATAGCACTGTCAACAACAGCATCACTGTTCGGGTGAGGAAGTGTGCCACAGACTCCCCCACAATCCCCTTCTCTCTCTCTCTCTCTCTCTCTCTCTCTCTCTCTCTCTCTCTCTCTCTCTCTCTCTCTCTCTCTCTCTCTCTCTCTCTCTCTCTCTCTCTCTCTCTCTCTCTCTCTCTCTCTCTCTCTCTCTCCAATTTCAAGGGCTTTATTGGCATGGGAAACACATGTCTACATTGCCAAAGCAAGTGAAATAGATAATTAACAAAAGTGAAATAAACAATAAAAAATGAACAGTAAACATTACACTCACCAAGGTTTCAGAGGAATAGAGACATTTCAAATGTCGTATTATGGCTATATACAGTGTTGTAACGATGTGCAAAAGGGAAAATAAATAAACATAAATATGTATTTACAGTGGTGTTTGTTCTTCAACTGGTTGCCTTTTTCTTGTGGCAACAAGTCACAAATCTTGCTGCTGTGATGGCACACTGGTATTTCACCCAATATACACTGCTCAAAAAAATTAAGGGAACACTTAAACACAATGTAACTCCAAGTCAATCACACTTCTGTGAAATCAAACTGTCCACTTAGGAAGCAACACTGATTGACAATACATTTCACATGCTGTTGTGCAAATGGAATAGACAACAGGTGGAAATTATAGGCAATTAGCAAGACACCCCCAATAAAGAAGTGGTTCTGCAGGTGGTGACCACAGACCACTTCTCAGTTCCTATGCTTCCTGGCTGATGTTTTGGTCACTTTTGAATGCTGGCGGTGCTTTCACTCTAGTGGTAGCATGAGACGGAGTCTACAACCCACACAAGTGGCTCAGGTAGTGCAGCTCATCCAGGATGGCACATCAATGCGAGCTGTGGCAAGAAGGTTTGCTGTGTCTGTCAGCGTAGTGTCCAGAGCATGGAGGCGCTACCAGGAGACAGGCCAGTACATCAGGAGACGTGGAGGAGGCCGTAGGAGGGCAACAACCCAGCAACAGGACTGCTACCTCCACCTTTGTGCAAGGAGGAGCAGGAGGAGTACTGCCAGAGCCCTGCAAAATGACCTCCAGCAGGCCACAAATGTGCATGTGTCTGCTCAAACGGTCAGAAACAGACTCCATGAGGGTGGTATGAGGGCCCGACGTCCACAGGTGGGGGTTGTGCTTACAGCCCAACACCGTGCAGGACGTTTGGCATTTGCCAGAGAACACAGGGCGCCATTTGCAATTCGCCACTGGCGCCCTGTGCTCTTCACAGATGAAAGCTGGTTCACACTGAGCACATGTGACAGACGTGACAGAGTCTGGAGACGCCGTGGAGAACGTTCTGCTGCCTGCAACATCCTCCAGCATGACCGGTTTGGCGGTGGGTCAGTCATGGTGTGGGGTGGCATTTCTTTGGGGGGCCGCAAAGCCCTCCATGTGCTCGCCAGAGGTAGCCTGACTGCCATTAGGTACCGAGATGAGATCCTCAGACCCCTTGTGAGACCATATGCTGGTGCGGTTGGCCCTGGGTTCCTCCTAATGCAAGACAATGCTAGACCTCATGTGGCTGGAGTGTGTCAGCAGTTCCTGCAAGAGGAAGGCATTGATGCTATGGACTGGCCCGCCCGTTCCCCAGACCTGAATCCAATTGAGCACATCTGGGACATCATGTCTCGCTCCATCCACTAATGCCACGTTGCACCACAGACCGTCCAGGAGTTGGCGGATGCTTTAGTCCAGGTCTGGGAGGAGATCCCTCAGGAGACCATCTGCCACCTCATCAGGAGCATGCCCAGGCGTTGTAGGGAGGTCATACAGGCACGTGGAGGCCACACACACTACTGAGCCTCATTTTGACTTGTTTTAAGGACATTACATCAAAGTTGGATCAGCCTGTAGTGTGGTTTTCCACTTTAATTTTGAGGGTGACTCCAAATCCAGACCTCGATGGGTTGATAAATTTGATTTCCATTGATAATTTTTGTGTGATTTTGTTGTCAGCACATTCAACTATGTAAAGAAAAAAGTATTTAATAATATTATTTAATTCATTCAGATCTAGGATGTGTTGTTTAAGTGTTCCCTTTATTTTGAGCAGTGTATATGGGAGTTTATCAAAATTGGATTTGTTTTCAAATTCTTTATGGGTCTGTCTCTCGCGCTCTTTGACCCCTGTCTTCCTCTATCTCTACCTCTTTCTCTCTCTCTTTCACTTTCACTCTTTTTTAAGTTTCTTCCCCTCTCTCCACCATCTTTTTTTTACCTCTCGTCGTAGTACTCTTTCCTACTACATTCCTTACTTTTCTCTCTCACACACACACACACTCTTTCTCACACACACACACACACTCTCTCTCTCACACACACACACACACTCTCTCACACACACACACACTCTCTCTCACACACACACACTCTCTCACACACACACACACACTCTCTCACACACACACACTCTCTCATACACGCACACTCTCTCTCTCACACACACACACTCTCTCACACACACACACACACACACTCTCATACACACAAACTCTCTCACACACACACACACACACTCTCTCACACACACACACACTCTCTCTCACACACACACACACTCTCTCTCTCACACACACACACTCTCTCACACACACACACACTCTCTCACACACACACTCTCTCACACACACACACACTCTCTCACACACACACTCTCTCTCACACACACACAAACACTCTCTCACACACACACACACTCTCTCACACACACACACACACTCTCACACACACACACAATCTCTCACACACACACACATTTCTTGACTCTCTCTCTCTCTTCTCGCTATCATCTCACTCTTTTCCTGGTCTCCCTCCCAGCCTCTCCCTCCCATCCTGTCTTCTAACAAAGCAGACTCTTAGTCAGACCGGCCCTGCAGGGTCTTGGCGCTCTTTAAGTTATGGCCTGTCTCTTCTAAGGAGACCTTGTGTTAATGTAGAGCACCACTGGCCCAGGCCGCGTCCAATTTACTGTCACACAGGTCACGCAGTCAGTGAGTGCGTCCCAAATGACATCCTCTTCCCTATATAGTGCACTACTTTTGCGCTACTTTTCCCCCTATATAGCGCACTAGTACTTACCTTTATACAGAGCCCTACCCATAGGGCCCTGGTCAAAAGTAGTGCACTTTATAGGGAATAGGGTGCCATTTGGGACACAGCCTCACGTACTGTAGTGATATGTTCAGTGATGAACGGAAGGTGTTATTGTCTGGGTTAGGGTGACTATGTCTTTATTGCCTGTAATTGATTTTGATGGGGTTGTATTTTTATTTTGACGTCCCTGTAGTCGTTCAAGAGGAGGTACTTCCAGCTGACACAGCTGACTGATAACTCCTACATCATGAACTTTTACAAAGACGAGAAGATCTCCAAAGAACCCAAGGGCTGCATCTTCCTCGACTCGTGTACCGGTGTGGTTCAGGTGAGTAGAGGATGATGGAGTCCCAATGGACTGTGAAATTACTAATGGGTTGGGTTAAGTCATGCCATAGCTCAGGATCATCAAGATTATCTCCAGCATCTTCATCTTCCTCCTGTTCGCTGGGGAAGCAGACTGTAAATGCCTTGCGCATGTTAGCAGCATTGTCACTAATTATATAGTCCAATTTAGCTTTGATGTTGTATTCATCACATATTGCCTCAAATTGGTCACAGATTCGCTCTGCTGTGTGAGAGCCTTTGAAGCGGTTGCAGGCCAAGAGATTAGTCTTTAGCTGTACCCTCTCTGCATCTCGCTCCATCCAGTGCACAGTGACACCAAGGAATCCCCTCATCTTTCGATCAGACCAAATGTCCACAGTGACTGAAACATGGTCAGTGTTGCTCAATTGAGTTTTTAACTTTGACCGTCTCTCCTCAGCAAGGCTCTCTGTTTTTGTGGTCAGCGTTCGGCGACATACTGGGGTATACTTGCTGTCCAGCACAGCCAGAAAGTGACGAAAGCTCTTATTTTCCACAATAGACAGAGGGAAATTGCAATCAATAATCAAGTCAGACAGTATCGCATTGGAGATGGCCTTCTGCTGTGGGTGGGTCAGGCTGTAACGCCCTACACGAGTGTCAAGGAATTGTGAGATTGAAGGCTGTTGTGGTTCATCTACGATGATTTTGTTCATCTGGTATTCTTCATACCTGTAACAGAGAAGAATATGAAACAGATGTCAGAAAATCCTTTACAGCCACACATGTTGTATTTGAAACTACTCTTTACTCATATCAATGTTGTTGTGTTAATATTCATTGCCTATTGTACACTACGGTTTACGATAATACATTTCAGTTTCAGTGTATGCAATATTAAGAATATTTTCACTGCTTCAAAATTCATAAGAAAGCCCTTTCCCTCAAGAAACTGAAGTCATATGCTTTATAGCAGTGGTTTTCAAAGTGGGGACGGGGACCCTTGGGTGCCGCGAGGGGGTTCTAGGGGGCCATGGCAAGTTGGCATGAAAAGTATAGAAAAACAAAATAATTGAATAAATTAAATAACTAAAGTAAACCAAATTAAACCAAAAATAAGCTAAACAATATTCCCATTAGTTAAGAACTGCACTATAATAATCTATTGCATCTCTGAACATTACTACTATAATCGTTATTATTTTATTATATACTGTATATATCCCAGTGGTGCGCTGCCTCACAGACCTACTGTAGACTACGGTAGCACTCTGTCCATGCGCTGTCTGCTGTTTGGGCATGATATGAAAAGGGAAGGCTAATGGTGGATCTACTGTGACTGTGTTATCATTTTCCTCTTTACAATGTATACGTCTTACTATGTTTCCTGTTGTACTTGGATGGGTTTAGGGATGCACCAACTACATCCGAGTTGTGAAAGGGGGTGCATTCATTGTTTAATTGTGATATTTTGTCTTCAGCGACAGTTCTGCTTAGTTGTGATTAACCAAAATTACATAAACGACCTCAATGAGGCAGCACACCAGCAACTCTGAAACTGAATTCTAAAGACGCTTAACGTGAAAAACGCTTAACGTTGCTTAATGCTTAATATACTAAGACAGTAATATTATAAGACCAAACTCTGCAAATATCATATTAATAAAGCATACTATGTGCAAAACATCAGATGAGCCCAGAATATGAGCGCAAACACGTTTAATAACAGTTGCGTTTTCCTCCCATAGAAAACCATTATAAGAAAGGACTTAACGTGTCTTATGTACTAAGACAGTGTTATTAAAAGACCAAACTAAGTAAATATCATATCAATAAAGTATACTATGTACAAAACATCAGATGAGCCCAGAATACATAGTAGCCTACATAAGACATGTTAAGCCTTTTCTTATAATGGTTTTCTATGGGAGGAAAACACTTAACGTGTTGTTAAACGTGTTTGCGTTCATATTCTGGCCTCATCTGATGTTTTGTACATTTAGTATACTTTATTAATATGATATTTATAGTTTGGTCTTTTAATATTACTGTCTCAGTATATTAAGACACGTTAAGCCTTTTCTTATAATAGTTTTCTATGGGAGGAAAACGCAACGTGTTATTAAACGTGTTTGCGTTCATATTCTGGGCTCATCTGATGTTTTGTACATAGTATACTTTATTAATATGATATTTACAGAGTTTGGTCTTTTAATAACACTGTCTTAGTACATTAAAGAACGTTAAGCGTTTTTTCACGAAAGCGTTTTAGAATGTCCATATAATAGCAGTTCAAAAATCCATATTTTTGTAAGCATGAACCAGCAAGGGAGACGTGCGTTTGTCTCGTTGATACAGTAAATATGCAGCAGCTAGCTAGTAAGTTACGGTACATCCGATAAGGTGCGTAGCATTCGTTCAAAACTTACCTTTCTTTGTGCAACTTCAGGTGTCGAACAAAGTTGGACGTTGTGGCAGCTCCGTCTGTAATCTTCGATCCGCATGTTTTGCAGATTGCAACTCGTTTTTTTGTCGACTACCTCGTAATTTTTATAGCCAAACCAAACTATCTTCGGTATCATTTTGACAACTGGCGCGTTGTTGCTTGATGTGCTTCATTGGTTGTCTTGCAATGTGCCTGCTTAGATGCTGTCGAATCAAAACAACGTGGGACTACAGTGATTGGATAACGTGCAGGCAGCGCGCGCTCTCTGTATGCATACAGGTGGATGGTGCACATTTTTTTCACAGATGCAGATAAACGGAGAGCGGCGCGGCCGTGTGAAAAAAATTTTCCCCAGTTTTCATGGGAAGTAGCAAGTCTTCTCGAGTCATAAGGCGCAAGTCCAAGTGAAGTCACGAGTCATTGATGTTAAAGTCCAAGTCGAGTTGCAAGTCTTTGTACATTTTGTCGAGTCGAGTCTGAAGTCATCAAATTCATGACTCGAGTCTGACTCGAGTCCAAGTCACATGACTCGAGTCCACACCTCTGGAAATTAGTTTTACACGCAAGCATGCATGCGCACACACGCGTGCATTCGGGCATACACACACACACATGTGCGCATGCACAAATACATACACACACACGCACTCACGCTCACACGCATACACACACCACACATATAGATAAACACACTTGCTGATGTACTTATCAAGTCAGCAGCTGTAAAACGCCACTGGCACACATTAAAACCAGTTCTCTATAGACTATCCAATTGAGGAGCTCGGAATGTTGCAACAAAATTTTCTATATGCACAAAAAGCTTATTTCTCTCAAATGTTGTGCACAAATTTGTTTATATCCCTGTTAGTGAGCTTTTATCCTTTGCCAAGATAATCCATCCACCTGACAGGTGTGGCATATCAAGAAGCTAATTAAACAGCATCATCATTACACAGGTGCACCTTGTGCTGGAGACAATAAAAGGCCACTTTAAAATGTGTAGTTTTGTCACACAACACAATGCCACAGATGTCTCAAGTTTTGAGGGAGCTTGCAATTGGAATGCTGACTGCAGGAATGACCACCAGAGCTGTTGCCAGATAATTTAATGTTCATTTCTCAACCATAAGCTGCCTCCAATGTTGTTTTAGAGAATTTGGCAGTATGTCCAACTGACATCACAACTGCAGACCACGCCAGTGCAGGCCCTTTTGTGGGGAAAAACTCATTCTGATTGGCTGGGCCTGGCTCCCCATTGGGTGGGCCTTGCTGCCAAGTGGGTGGGCTTATGCCCTCCCAGGCCCACACATAGCTGCACCCCTGCCCAGGCATGTGAAATCCATAGATTAGGGCATAATTCATGTATTTAAATTGACTGATTTCCTTATATTAACTGTAACTCAGTAAAATCTTTTAAATTGTTGCATGTTGCGTTTTATATTTTTGTTCAGTATATGTGTAGTCAGGTCTATAAATGCAGCAGGAAACTATCAAAGACCTCTTATTAACTGCGTCCCAAATGGCGTCGTATTCCCTACATAGTGCACTGCTTTTGACCAGAGCCCTGTGGGTTATTGTAACACAATGCTACAATACGGATACGATATGGTATGATAGGAGATTTCACAGACACAACCAGTCAGGCACTTCCCAAATGCACAAAATTCACACATTTACTGACTGGTCTGTCAAAGTTCTGTGCAAACTAACACTAACCAAAACACCCCCTCTAGAACAACCGTCTGAGGAAGCACGCCTTTGAGCTGAAGATGAACGAGGTGACGTACTTCGTGCTGGCAGCGGAGAGCGAGCAGGACATGGAGGAGTGGATCAGTACCTTGACCCGGATCCTCCAGATCAGCCCCCACAACGGGCCCACCCCTCTGACGCAGCTGGACCGCCAGAGTGTAGACCTTACCGACACACAACAGGGTAAGTGCTCTGGATCCAGGATCAGCTTCCCCCCCCCCCCAATCCTAACCGTAACCATTAGTGAGGAAAATGCTAAACTCACCCAAGATCAGCGTCTAGAGGCAACTTCACCCTACACCTACTCTGGACCTGGTTCCTGTTCATTAGGGCTCAGTGTAGTAAAACATTTAGCATCTTAAAGAAGATGTAGCTTCACTGTTTGCTGTCTCCCAAAAGTGATTTTTAAGGTAGTATCACTGAGTTTCATTTAAAATCACTTACGGGAGCAGCAAATGCTCAGTGGGCATATATATATATATATATACACTACCAGTCAAAAGTCTGGACACACCTACTCATTATCCTTTCTTTCTTTTTACAGTTTTTTACATTGTAGAATAATAGTGAAGACATCAAAACTATGAAATAACACATATGGAATCATGTAGTAACCAAATAAGTGTTTAACAAATCAAAATATATTTTATCTTTGAGATTCTTCAAATAGCCACCATGACAGCTTTGCACACTCTTGGCATTCTCTCAACCAGCTTCACCTGGAATGCTTTTCCAACAATGTTGAAGGAGTTTTATTATTATTTTTTGATTGTCTTAACTTAGATCCTGACACCTAAGCCCCAGAGCCCCAGATCCCCAGATCCCCAGATCCCCAGATCCCCAGAGCCCCAGATCCCCAGAGCCCCAGAGCCCCAGATCCCCAGATCCCCAGAGCCCCAGATCCCCAGAGCCCCAGAGCAGGAGAGGAAAGAGTAGAGTTGAAGAGTTTAGAATAAAGATTAGAATACACCCACCAGATCCCTAGTCTGGTTCCAGAACTGTTTGTGCTGTCTAGCCAAGTTCTTATGTATTCGGCGTGACAACGACCATAGGAGTTGGCAAGACAGCACAAATAGACCTGGGACCAGGCTACCAGAACTCTAGGGTTGATTACAGAACCATAACAATGAAATAACATCATACTTAACGAAGTGGCAGAATACATTTTCTGTAATCTGAGTCTGGTATTCATAATGGCAGTAGGATATTCTGCCATGGCTAAGGGGAGACTTAATGTGTGGTGACTTGATCCTTGTTGTTAGTGTTACACCGGGAAATTCGAGGCAAAACACACAAGGCAAAACACTCCACCTTGGTATTTATATCTTAAACGTAGTAAAAAATCATCAGTGTGGAATATAACCAAAGAAATTGCACACACCGCCCTGGACCGTGGAGAATTGAGGTTGTGAAAACGCCTACAAATGATTTAATAGCCGTAGTCATCATGGTTCTGTGTTGCTGTACTAACATTATTAGCCATTAAGCGCTATATAATATCACCTGGAGGTGGTGTGGTGTACAGTTTCGTCAACCATGCTGGCTGGTGAAGCTCCCAGGGCTAATCCATAAATTAACAACAAGTCATGCTTAGTTAGTTATTATCCAGGAGTAGGACTAGTGGTGGCCAGCAGCCTGATGGTCTGGGGGTAGAAGCTATTGGCCATTCTGTTAGTTTTAGCCATGATGCTCCTGTATTGCCCGCATCTAAGTGATAGAAGCTCGGAGAACAGGCCGTGACTTGGGTGGCTGAGGTCCCTGATGATCTTCTTGGCCTTCCCGCGACACCTTGTGTTGTAGGTGTCCTGGAGGGCAGGCAGTGTGCATCCAATGGTGCGTTCGGCTGAGTATACCACCCTCTGTAGTGCCTTGCTGTCAGCAGTGGAGTTGCCGTACCAGGCTGTGATGCAGCCTGACAGTATGCGCTCGATGTTGCTCCTGTAGAACACTGAGGGCCCTCAGGGAAAGGCCGTATTTCTTCAGCCTCCTGATGTTAAACAGTTGCTGTCGTGCCTTCTTCATCACGGTGTCCATGTGGTTTGACCATTTCAGCTCCTCTGAGATGTGTACGCCGAAGAACTTTAAGGTTTTGACCGTCTCCATTGCGGGCCCGTTGATGAGTATAGGGGCGTGCCCAGCCTGGTTCCTCCTGAGGACCACAATCAGCTCCTTTGTTTTGCTGACGTTGAGGAAGAGTTTGTTTACCAGGCACCACACCGTCAGAGTGCCTACCTCCTCCCTGTAGGCCGCCTCGTCGGTGTTGGTAATCTGGGTTACTACTTTCTTGTCATCAGCGATGATGATGGAGTTGGAACTGTGTGAGGCCACGCATTCATGGTTATACAGGGGGTACAGGAGGGGACTGAGGACGCAGGCTTTTTGGACCCCCGTGTTGAGGATCAGTGTGGACGAGGTAGGGGTTGGAACCCAAATCATTTTCTAATCGTTTCATTCTAAACAGAACCACTATTTTTGTCATTCCGTACCACTGTTCTGACCAGCAAAATAAAGTTCTAAACCGGTTTGCACCAAAAAAAAGTAACAGTTTATATCATTCCTTTCTGTTCCTTTTTTAACCTGTGAAATCTACAGTTTTTTATATTTAGCTCATTAAATTACTTTGCCAATCAGTGCGGATAGAGCAGGCAAGCTAGTTGTTTACATGCATGATGGACAGACAGGTGTAGCCTATGGCGCAAGATGTAACTGAAATTTAAGGGTGGGGAGAGAGTGAGAGAGGGTTGAGGAGCAGGCTTGAAGTGCTAGGCATCTTGTTATGACATGCATTATCTGAATTAGGTCCACAAAATTATACGTAGGAGGAGTGGCTTCTATTAAGTAAATTTGAATGTCCTTTGAGCTATCAAGCTAACAAGCTTGTGTGTGCAGAGCGGCACCAGAATGAATATCACGTCTTACCTTTTTGTAGGTAATAAATCCAATGATAAACTAGGCCTATAGTATCCTTAAGTAGCATTGAAAAAGTTAATCCATTCTTCTCTAGCTAATAGAAATCTCTCTCCCTATCTTTTCACACTTCTAACGTCAGTACAGTAGCCTATGCTTCGGAGGGGGGAGGGGCAGGTAGCCTAAACACGCACACACAAACTGGCAAAGATTTTCAGTTTGCAGGCAGATGCTGGAATACGTTTCTGAGTGACAGAGTGAGGGTTTTGCATAGGCACTTTTGTTGCGTTTTTTTGTGAGAATAAAATGCCTGGAACGTAAAATAAAGTTATTAACCGGTTTCCGTGCTTTTAAAATAACGGTTATGGTCCGTGAAAAATGTTGTTCTTTTCCGGTTTTCGGTTCTGTTCCCTGAACCGGTTCCAATCCATTTGCATAGGGAGGAGTTCAGTCCCAGGGCTGTGAGCTTTGTGGTGAGCTTAGAAGGCACTATGATATTGAAGGCCGAGCTGTAGTCGATGAACAGCATCCTCACATATGTATTCCTCTTGTCCAGATGGGTGAGGGCAGTGTGCAGTGCAATGGCGATTGAGTCGTCCGTGGATCTGTCGGGGCGGTAGGCGAATTGGAGGGGGTGGAGTGTGTCGGGAAGGGAGGAGATAATGTAGTCTTTGACTAGCCTCTCGAAGCACTTCATGATGACGGAAGTGAGTGCTACGGGTCGGTAGTCATTCAGTTTAGTTACTTTCCCTTTCTTGGGCACAGGGATGATAGTGGACATCTTGAAGTAGGTGGGGATAACGGCCTGAGCTAGAGAGAGATTGAAAATGTCAGAAAACACAACAGCTAGCTGGTCTGCACATGCTCTGATGGCGTAGCTAGGGATGCCATCTGGTCCGCCAGACTTGCGAGAGTTAACACGTTTGAATGACTTAGATACGTCCTCCTTGGAGACCGTAAGCACGTAACACTCGTTGTCCTCAGGGGTTCTCCTCGGCAGTTCAGAGTTGTTTTGCACGTAGCTCATCCAGTTGGTGTCCACGACATGACTGGCTTTCTTTTTGTAATCCGTGATCGTTAGAAACCCCGGCCACATATGCCTAGTGTCCGACCCGCTGAATTGCTCCTCCACTTTGTTCCTATACTTGTGTCTCGCCATCTCCATCGATCTTCGTAGGTCGTATTTGTTCTGTTTAACCAATGAGAGGAGAGGAGAGGAGAGGAGCAGCAGACCTTGGCACCCCAGAGCACTAATACACATTCAGCCTCTGCACTACTTCTGCTCTCTCTCTCTCTCTCTCTCTCTCTCTCTCTCTCTCTCTCTCTCTCTCTCTCTCTCTCTCTCTCTCTCTCTCTCTCTCTCTCTCTCTTTTTCTCTATTCGCCCCCTCTCCCTCCTTCTCTCCCACCCATCCACCCTCTCTCTCTCTCTCTCTCTCTCTCTCTCTCTCTCTCTCTCTCTCTCTCTCTCTCTCTCTCTCTCTCTCTCTCTCTCTCTCTCTCTCTCTCTCTCTCTCTCTCTCTCTCTATTCCCCCCTCCCCCCTTTCTTCTCCCTCCCTCTCTCTCACCCTCTCTGTCTCTCTCCCTCCCTCTCTCCCACCCTCTCTGTCTCTCTCCCTCCCTCTCTCCCACCCTCTCTGTCTCTCTCCCTCCCTCTCTCCCACCCCTCACCTCTCTCATTCTTTATGAAAGAATACAGCTGTCTATTTCCATCCCCCTCTTTGGGTGGGGCCTCTTTTACAGTACCACATAAAAGGCTGAATGGATGGATGGTAGTGAAAGGATAAAGACATACAGTAAGCTCCATTAGAGGCCAGGGAAAGACCAGTGTGAGTGAGAGAGAGCTCCCCCCTACTCCCCCTCTCTCCTCCCCACCTCTACCCCTCTCAGAACACACTCAGGTATGGTGGCTTCCATGACAACAGCCTTGCAGTCTCCCTCTCATACTATAGCCGTCACTGAAGACCAGAGGAAATAAGCCAATACTAAAAACAGGAATGGTAGACGTGAATTTCACCGGAGATATTGACTGTAACTGTCTGTCTCTTTCCCCACTAGACGTGTGTGATCTGTCTCTAAGCGACGTGTGTTTACCTGAGAATGAAGAGATGACGGAGAACGGCGTCAACCCTGAGCTGGCCAAGGTGGGTGTGTGGAGATGCAATTTGCTCTACAATGACCCGTAAAAAAGTATTAATGCTTTTACTTGTATTATGCTCATGTAATACATATTCTGTATTTTATTTGGGATATCTTCTCTCTTTCTGTCTCTCAGTATATCTCTGAAACTGAGGAGGTGGTCCGATCAGCCAGAAGAGAAGACAGGCTCAACCTGTTCTCCCTGGACCCTGACACCCCTGTAAGTCCCCTGTAGGGGTTAACACACTGACACCATAGGTCCCCTGTAGGGGTTAATACACTGACACAATAGGTCCCCTGTAGGGGTTAATACACTGACACCATAGGTCCCCTGAAGGGGTTAATACACTGACACCATAGGTCCCCTGTAGGGGTTAATACACTGACACCATAGGTCCCCTGTAGGGGTTAACACACTGACACCATAGGTCCCCTGTAGGGGTTAATACACTGACACCATAAGTCCCCTGTAGGGGTTAATACACTGACACCCCTGTAAGTCCCCTGTAGGGGTTAATACACTGACACCATAGGTCCCCTGTATGGGTTAATACACTGACACCCCTGTAAGTCCCCTGTAGGGGTTAATACACTGACACCCCTGTAAGTCCCCTGTAGGGGTTAATACACTGACACCCCTGTAAGTCCCCTGTAGGGGTTAATACACTGACACCCCTGTAAGTCCCCTGTAGGGGTTAATACACTGACACCCCTGTACGTCCCCTGTAGGGGTTAATACACTGACACCATAAGTCCCATGTAGGGGTTAATACACTGACACCTCAGGAGGGCCTCTGTGTCTGCAGGCTTCTGGTCCAGACCAGTGCTTACTCACCACATTCAATTTCAGCCCACTGATAGATAGTCCAATTGTGTGCCCCTCCTCTGATGTTGTCTGGTTGTGTGTCAGGTGTTGAGAAGTCCGCGGGGCGAGTACCCTAGGGGTGAGGGCCCCCCGGTCCGTCCCTTCGAGGAGAAGCTGGGGAGGAGACTGATGATCGCCTGTCGATCCCTCAACCTGACGCTGCAGGGCTGCATCAATGAGACCGAGACTGGTCCTGTCACCAACGTAAGACCCCTTAAAACCACAACTACACCACCACCATCTCACACACACTCACACTCGCTCGCACGCCCGCACACACACAGTTCTCCAAAGCTTAAAGGTAGACTTACCATGATGACGTTGCAAAGAACAGCGCCGCAGATATTGAGATGAGCTCGGTGCAAGACTTTGCTATCACACAGTCACATAGGGTATCCGTGCATGTGCGCAGGTGCGCTTCACGCTGCAACGACATGGTTGCTACGGGACCAAAACAGTGGAAAAGTCTAGCCTTCAACGCACTCCGTTGTTGCGGAAATTGACCCACTATGTGTGGACTTCGTGCATGCAACGTCATATCGCTGAGTCTACCTTTAAAACCACACATACAAGGCTCCCTGGGTGTGGTTAGGGTTCAGAAACAACCATTTATTAACATGCATTACGTAACTGATAGTGCTCAATGGTCAATACACTTTTCACTCTAATGTTGTTTACTGTGCTGCAATGGATGATCCTATATCAGCTATTGAGTGCAGTGGTCACTGGAAAAGTGAATAGTGTTAATCTTTTGAATGATTTGCTTGGTGCAATACTTATGCCAACGCTTACGAGAGTATGAATGAGGCTGTTTGAGAAGGTTTGAATCCTAATCAACCTGCCTACATATTGTTTGAAGTACAGTAGACCAACATAGCAAGCATGTCTAAGCTGTGTGCTGGAAAACCTTGATAAAGCCCTGGGTTAAGTTAGGCCGTACGGTGTTCCTCACGTGTAATGTATCCCCATCAGATTGAGCCCTTCTTTGTGACTTTGGCCCTGCTGGATGTGCGTGAGGGGAGGAAGGTGTCGGCCGACTTCCATGTTGACCTGAACCACGAGACGGTGCGTCAGATGCTGGGTGGGGCTGGATCGGCAGGGCCCGGGGCGGGGCAGGAGAATGGCCTGAGCTCCCCTGCAGAGAAGAGACCTGGAGACTGTCACCTCAGCCTGGACCTGGACGACTGGCTCCGCTTCCCCAAACAGGTACGCTACAGCAACACTCCGGAGGAAGTTTCCCCAAGGTGCAGATCTAGGATCAGCTTCCCCTCCCCCAATCTTAACCTTGACCATTAGTGGGGAAAATGCTAAACTGACTCAAGATCAGCCATAGAAGTTGAATCAGCCAAGTGTACCCATGGGAGTAAAGCATGCATCCGTTTTACTCATTCTATTTCTATTGGGTACAGCAACACACAGGGGGATGGGGCAGAACTGGGAATGTCATAAGGAGAAGTGTCAAAAGAGAGATGGGATACTTACTCCTTTCTTGTGTGTGTGTGTGTGTGTGTGTGTGTGTGTGTGTGTGTGTGTGTGTGTGTGTGTGTGTGTGTGTGTGTGTGTGTACGCAGGCCATCTTCTCAGTGACGAACCCCCACACGGACATTGTTCTCTTGGCGAGGGTGGAGAAGGTGCTGATGGGAAATATCACCGTGGGAACAGAGCCGTACATCAAAAACACAGACTCCAGCAAGGTGACGCAACTCTACAACACAGTTCAATTCACTCTAACTACCACCCCTCACCTTATAGCAAGGAACTGTATGGTTTCCCTTTCATAGCCTATTACCTATGGATAGGGTTGCGAAATTCTGGCAACTTTCCCAAAATTCTCAGGTTTTCCAGAAATGTATTTATTTATTTAATTGAAGTTTTGCAGGATGAAATCTCTTGAGATGCACCATCTCGTTTTCAAGTGTCCCCCAAAAAAAAAAACCTAAAACAAACAAACAATACTTAGAAACAAGAATAATATGGCAGCTACTGTGTAATAATAATAACATTGAAATAATAATAAAAAAACGTACATTAACAGCGAAAAAAAGACAAAACTACTAATAGACTTGCAACTAATAAAAAGGTAATAAGCAGGAAATGTGTGAATCCTCCAATCAGGAAGACTTGGGAAATTTGGGAAAATTACAGGAATTTTGCAACTCTACCTATGGAAAATCTATGTAGCATAAGTGGAGGGGAGTCAATGTGTAGAACTATGTACAGTAAAAGACAGCTTGTTTTTCCCAAGCCCTTAGTAGTATAACAGCGGTATGCACAACCTTTACAGGGTCTTTCCAGTGAGATGTATTGTAAAGCTCTCTTTAAATTCCCCTTCATCACACAGGGAAGTCAGATGGTTTGGAAATAAATGTTTCCTCATACTGTAGATTTTCTGAGACTTTTTTTCCAAGATGCCCCCACCGAATTCCGCAGAGTGGAATTCTGAAATCCTGGCCTTTGTTTGGAAAGTTGAGTAGATGAACAGACGGGAGCGCTGCACCTCCTGCCAGTTTCATGACACCCCTGTTGATTTAGAATTGTACTTTATCTACGTCAAGGATAATTTATTTGTGTGTTTTTGGAAACCCGCTGGCAGACTTAAAAAATATCAACAATGCGGACACTTTTATAAGTATTGTTTCCTTCTCTCCCTCTCTCTCTCTCTGCCTCCCTTTCTCTCTCTCTGTTCCTGTCCCTTTGAAGACGGTTCAAAAGATGCTGAAATCCAACAAGCAGTTCTGCAGTAAACTAGGGAAGTACCACATGCCCTTTGCCTGGTCCATCAGGTGAGTGACACTGAGTGTTTTCTGTAAGCCTATTCACTCCATTCCATTTATTGTTATTTAATTTTTTTAATGATCGAACTGCAGTAACTGCATCACACGGATGTCTATAAAGGTGTAGGTAATGGATAACCTTTCACGGTAGCTTACACTGTAAACTACTGTCCTGTGTGTCTTTTTCTGTCCGTCTGTGCATCTGTCCACCTTTCTGTCTCGTCTGTTCTGTCTGTTCTGCCTGGCTGTCCGTCTGTCTCGTCTGTTCTGTCTGTTCTGCCTGGCTGTCCGTCTGTCTGTTCTGTCTGTTCTGCCTGGCTGTCCGTCTGTCTCGTCTGTTCTGTCTGTTCTGCCTGGCTGTCCGTCTGTCTCGTCTGTTCTGCCTCTCTGTCTGTCTACCTGTCTTGTCTTGCTGTCTGTCTCAGGTCTGTGTTTAAGGACAATCAGGGGACGGTGGACCGGGAGTCTCGCTTCTCGCCCCTCTTCAAACAGGAGAGCAACAAGATCTCCACCGAAGATCTCATCAAGCTGGTGTCTGAATACAGGAGGTAGGGCACTGAAAAGACATCAAGCCTGCATCCAAAATAGCACCCTATTCCCTATTTAGTGCACAACTTATGACCAGGGCCCATAGGGCTCTAGTTGAAAGTAGTGCACTATATAGGGAATATGTTGCCATTTGGGATGCAGACCAAATCAAGTTAGTTCAATCCCATGGTCCAGATCCCTTTTTAGGTCATAGTTAGGTCGTAGAGTTTGTCATGACCGCCTAACCTGACCTGGAAAACTCCTGGCCCTAGTCATAGAGAATGTATGGTGCTCACTGCTCACCCGTTCCTTGGCTCTCTCTGTGTCTTTGCAGGGCTGAGAAGACCAGTAAACTGCAGACCATTCCAGGGAACCTGGACATCACTGTGGACTACGTCCCTATGGAGCATCCAAGTAAGTCCAACACTCTTATCTCTTTTCTCTTTCTCTCTTCGACCCCCCTCATGTCTCTCTTTCTCTCTCTCTCTCTCTCTCTCTCTCTCTCTCTCTCTCTCTCTCTCTCTCTCTCTCTCTCTCTCTCTCTCTCTCCCTCTATCTCTCTTTATTTTCTCTTTCCCTCTCTCTCTCTACCTCTCCCCTTTCTATCTTTCTTTCTACCCCTCTCTTTCTCTACTGTTGATAGCCATCAGTGTTACAAGTATTACAGATGTCCTCTCTCTCTCTCTCTCTCTCTCTCTCTCTCTCTCTCTCTCTCTCTCTCTCTCTCTCTCTCTCTCTCTCTCTCTCTCTCTCTCTCTCTCTCTCTCTCTCTCTCTCTCCCTCTCTCTCTCTCTCTCTCTCTGGCTGTCTGTCTGCAGACTGTGTGACGTCATCCTACGTGCCCGTCAAGCCTTTCGAGGACTGCAGCCAGCACCAGGCCACCATGGAGGTGGAGGAGTTTGTCCAGGACTCCACCAAGTTCACCCAGCCACACCGCGTCTACAAGAACCATGTCTACGTTTACCCCCGACATCTCAAATACGACAGCCAGAAGAGCTTCGCCAAGGTACCGTACACACCCAAACCATTTATACTAGATATACTCAGAAATATCATGGCAAGGAAACAAAATATGAAGCAAACTTAATTTTGAGGAAAACAGACCTAATGATGGAAAGAAAAAGCCATATGTTGTCACCCAGAGTCACGTTTGTTTATTATTTGACATAAAGCAGGTTTACTAAAGTATTTTTGCCATGGAATAATGTAGTATTGTGATACTGGTATTGTGAAATTCTACTAGATACGAAGGAAAGGACATGTAATAGACACACAAGTCACACTGTACATATATGGGACCTCTTTGCAGACACGCATGAAATACTGTATGCCCACAAATATAACAGCGTCATTTTCATTCACAGGCTCGTAACCTTGCAGTCTATGTGGAGTTTCGAAGTTCAGATGAGGAAGTTGCCAAACCTTTGAAGGTGTAGTATGTTCTCAATATCTTCTCTGTCATTGATAGCATTTAGAGTATCATGGTGGAATTTTGGAAAAACGTCATTTTGTATTTATTTGCTGCCTCAGTGCATATACGGCAAGCCTGGGGGTCCAGTTTACACCACAGCAGCCTGTTCCACGGTCCTTCACCACTCCCAGAACCCAGACTTCTATGATGAGGTGAGTGTGGAATGAGAGGGTTGAAGAGGTGTATGGCTAGTGATGGAAGGAGAGGGGGAGAGGCATGGGAAGAGATTGATTGAAAGGGGCGCGTGCAGGGCTCTTATTGCCTGTTTTGTTTGTGCTTAGTCCAACTCCTCTGATGCTCATTATCATGAATGAGAGAGGCTGAAGCACAATCAGACATGTGCATACCAGGCTAGAGCCCTCACCGTGTAGTGGATCGTGTAGGATAATGTTGCCCCCAGATGCTGATCTTGGGTCAGTTTTGCATTTCCCCCACTAATGGTTAGGGTTAGGATTGTGGGAAGGGGAAGATGATACTAGATCTGTACCCAGGGGAAACGTCACCCTGGAACTTAGTGGCTCAGTTGATTGTTCAGCACTGTGACACCAGTTGTGCCAGTTGTCAATTCATCTTTTTTTTTTTTTTTATGTATTGAGGCTTTTGTTTAATGCACTTTGAATAAATTGTGATTTCATTTAATTTCTGTGCCTGTTTGTGAAATGGTCCTTTGTGTCCTCCTCTGTGTCCCAGGTGAAGATTGAGTTGCCCACCCAGCTCCACGAGAAGCACCACCTACTCTTCTCCTTCTACCATGTGACCTGTGACATCAACGCCAAGACCAACTCCAAGAAGAAGGAGGCCCTGGAGACCCCAGGTACGGAGGAAGGAGAAATACTGTGATCCTGTGTGGCTCAGTTGGTAGAGTATGGTGTTTGCGACGCCAGGGTCGTGGGTTTGATTCTCGCTGGGGCCAGCAGTCTGAAAATGTATGCATGGATAAAAGCATCTGTTAGATGACATATATTATTACTTGTCTTTGAGACAAGTCTGTCAATGTAGTGGATGGGAGCTAGTCGGCATTAGCTTATCACTGTGCAGCAACATCGCCCCGGATACCCGTAGGGGAGACTGTTGGGATTGTGTTATCGAATCCTGGAGTGTGGTGGTGCATGCTACATCTACAGCCCATTACTACTGTGCTCTTGCTCTTTGGCGTCTAGGCCAGGTTGTAAAAGGACTTTGTGACAACTGCTGATATGCAAGGGCTTTATTAATACATTAATACGTTTTCCCATGTGTTCTTTTTCCTGTGTGTGCGTGTGCGTGTACGCCCTGTGCATTGTGTGTGTGTGTGTGTGTGTGTGTGTGTACGCGCGTGTGTGCGATGGCAGTGGGCTACTCGTGGCTGCCTCTGCTCAAAGAGGGTCGCCTGGCCTCACAGGAGTTCAACATCCCTGTGTCCTGTAGCCTGCCCCCTGGATACCTGCTCGTCAAAGAACCCGGATCTACTAAGGTAGAGGGAGGGAGGGAGGGAGGGAGGGGGAGGGAGGGGGGAGGGAGAGAGAGAGAGAGAGAGAGAGAGAGAGAGAGAGAGAGAGAGAGAGAGAGAGAGAGAGAGAGAGAGAGAGAGAGAGAGAGAGACAGAGAGAGAGAGAGAGAGAGACAGAGAGAGAGACAGAGAGAGAGAGAGAGAGAGAGCAGAGAGACAGAGAGACAGAGAGAGAGAGAGAGAGAGAGACAGAGAGAGACAGAGAGAGAGAGAGAGAGAGAGAGAGAGAGAGAGAGAGAGAGAGAGAGAGAGAGAGAGAGAGAGAGAGAGAGAGAGAACACCAAAGGGAACAACAGTAAAGTGTTGGATTAAAACATGGATCTCCCTGGTGCTCACTGACCCTTCCTCCCTCTCTCCCCCCAGAACGGCTCAGATCTGAAGTGGGTAGACGGAGGGAAGCCCATATTCAAGGTCTCCACCAATGTCCTCTCCACAGTCTACACTCAGGTAAGAGTCTGGCCTTACCCTGCCACTCCATGGAACCACCACAAGTCAACTTTGTTCTTTAAAAAATATATATATAGTATTTAACCAACCTTTAACAGGTCTCAACTCTAGCAGGTCAATCCTTGTTATCCCATCTTGATTTTAGGATTGCACCCCAAATGGCACCCTATTCCCTATTTAGTGCACTACTTTTGACCATAGGGATCTGGTCAAAACTAGTGCACTATGTGGTTCTGGTTGTGACTGTGTCTTCTCTCTTTGATCGCCAGGACCCCCACCTGAACCGCTTCTTCCAGCAGTGCCAAAAACGAGAGACGGACCTCTCACAATCACCTACCTCAAACTTCCTCAACTGCCTGAAGGTCTGGAGAAACAAAGGAAGGGAGGGAGAATAGAGGGATGATGATGCTCCCATGCTATACACCCCATCACACACTCTCTCTCTCTCTCTCTCTCTCTCTCTCTCTCTCTCTCTCTCTCTCTCTCTCTCTCTCTCTCTCTCGCTCTCTCGCTCTCGCTCTCTCTGTATCGCTCTCTCTCTGTCTCTCTCTCGCTCTCTCTCTCTCTCTCGCTCTCTCTCTGTCTCTAGCTCTCTCTCTCTCTTTCGCGCTCTCTATCTCTCTCGCGCTCTCTCTCTCTCTGTCTCTCTCTCTCTAGCTCTCTCTGTATCTCTCTCTCTCGGTCTCTCTCTCTCAGTCTCTGTCTCTGACTATCTCTCTCTCTGTATCTCTCTCTCTCGCTGTCTCTGATTTTCTTCCTCTTTCTTCTCTGTCTCCCACAGGGCTTACTGAGCATTGAGAAGATTCCGGTTATAATTCGTTTCCTGCCGGTGCTCTTCAACCAGCTGTTCAAGGTCCTCACCCAGAACGACAACGACGAAGTCACCACCACCACCACCAGGTAGGATGCGGCACTGCAGGCCATGGACCACTCTCACTGCCACAGGATCATGCAGGAATACATGTTGCCAGATAATGAATATTGCCAGATTAGCTATTAATGTTGCCAGATTAGCAATAGAATGTTAGCAGGTTCTGAATGTTGCCAGATAATGATGATGACTGAGTGACCACCTTGTTGGCATGTGTTTCACCAGAGTGCTGGTCCACATTGTTGCCAAGTGCCATGAAGAAAACCTTGACCACTACCTGCACTCCTACATAAAGGTATGGTGCCATTTCATTGGGGTGTTAGCCTTGTCAGATTCTGCAGTTGTTTAGGGTAGAGGAGAGGAGAGGAGAGGAGAGGAGAGGAGAGGAGAGGAGAGGAGAGGAGAGGAGAGGAGAGGAGAGGAGAGGAGAGGAGAGGAGAGGAGAGGAGAGGAGAGGAGAGGAGGGGAGGGGAGGGGAGGGGAGAGGAAAGGAAAGGAAAGGAGAAGGGAGCAGAGCAGAGGGGAGGGGATGAGAGGAGAGCAGAGGGGATGGGATGAGAGGAGAGCAGAGGGGAGGAGAGTAGCACACAGACAGCTTCATTAGTGAAGGGAGAGAAGGGGGCTTTGTGTGTGTGTTAGTGTGTGTGTGCACGTTCACATGTGAGAATGTGTGTGTGTGTGTGTGTGTGCGTGTGTACGTACGTGTGTGTGTGGGCAGAGGTGGGGGGCTTTGGGGTGTGGTGAGTGCAGGAGTGTGGCTGAGGAGCTAGGGCAATGTGCCCAGAACACTGTGGACACAGAGAGAAGAGAGAGAGTCTGCCACACGCACAGACACACACACGGCTCTCAGCTCACACACAGACAAGCATGGCTGTGGGGAAGAGAGAAGGGGGGTGTCTGGTGGAAGGCAAACAAGGACACTGAGCCTTTTCAATAAGAAATGCAAAGCATGCTTGTTAAGAAGAGAGCGAGAGCGAGAGCGAGATAGAGAGAGAGAGAGACAGACGGAGAGAGAGGAAGAGACAGAAAGTGAGTAAGGGAAATGGAGAATAGAACCAGCTTACCACCAGCTTTTTCATACCTGGTAGAAAGAAAATGAGAATCCTACAATTGATCTTTAAGAGGGGCAGAGAGACAGAAAGAGAAATTGAGGGAGGGTGGAAGGAGGGGAAAGAATGGGAGGGCCGCTGTAATGGAACTGCCGTTACTATGGCAACTGATTGGCACGCTGCTCAGGGGGCTAGCAGCAAGCAATTTTCGGCCAGTGCTTTCTCGCCGTGTGGGTGTGTGTCTGGGTGCACAGAAGTGTGTGTGTGCGTGTGCACGTTGCATGTGTGTGTGTTTGTGCACGTTGCAAATGCGTGTGTGCATGCATCGTTGCATATGTGTGTGTGTGTGTGGTTACCATTGTTAATGAACTAACTCAATTGGGTGACGTCAGTGGTAATGAGGTGTGTGTGGGTGGAACATTTCGCACGAAAAGAGAAAAAGAGATTAACTGCCAAAATAAGCAAATCTATTTCTTATTCCTCATAACTCTGATTACATCAACCTTAATCAGTGTTGTTTTGTTATTATGTAGGTTTAATTAAATGCAGAGCCAAGCATATTGCATGTTTGGTTCCCTTGATGCTAGTAATGCATGTACAGTATGTGAGAGAGAGAAAAGGTGTGTCTGTACAGCACATTTGTCTGTCTGTCTGTCTGTCTGTCTGTCTGTCTGTCTGTCTGTCTCTGTCTGTTTGTCTCAATGTCTGTCTGTCTGTCTGTCTGTCTGTCTCTGTCTGTCTGTCTGTCTGTCTGTCTGTCTGTCTGTCTGTCTCTGTCTGTTTGTCTCAATGTCTGTATGTATGTCTGTATGTCTGTATGTCTGTCTGTCTGTCTCTGGTCGTCTGTCTGATTGACCTTGTTCTCTCCACTGCGTTGGTCAGTTTGTGTTCAAGGCGGAGTCGCACGGCTTCCGGACGGTCCACGAGGAGCTGGCCAAGGGCATGACCTCTGACCTGAAGAGCAATGAGCAGCCGGCCGTCAGGAACATCCTCAGGGTGAGTCTAGATGGACGCCACGCCCAGTCCCAAATGACACCCTATTCCCTTTAAAGGAACCCATAGGGCTCTGGTCAAAAATAGGGCACTGTATAGGGAATAGGGTGTAATTTCAGTGGATAGTCCCCTGATCTACAGATGCTCACACTGTCAACAAACTGTCAACTGCAACTCTGTTGACATGCAACTGTTTTCTAGGGTTACGGTTAGGTTTAGGGTTAGAGTAAGGGTTAAGGGTTAGGCCTAGTGTTAGGGTTAGTGGATAGTTAATTGAAATGTTGTTGAAATGTTCATAGTTATTTGGACATCTACTGAACATCTACAAACCTATTTGGGGCTATCCAAATAAAGTCATACCTAGAAATGTCATGCATTGACATGATAGGATTCCTTATCTTACATAACAAAGAAGCCTATCTGCTCTACATTATATATTTCTATCTGATTGTGCCATTGAATGTGACCCTGAGTGCTTAACTGAACGTGACCCGGATGATCTGACCCCTGTTTGACCTTTTACCCCTGTCTGCTGCAGTTTTCCTGGTTCTTCTTCGAGCTCATTGTTAAGTCCATGGCCCAGCATCTAGTGGACTCAGACAATGTCAAGGTATAGAAACATAACATATGAAGCTATAATATATACATATACACTCACCGGCCAGTTTATTAGGTACACGCATATAGTACCCTGTCGGACCCCCCTTTGCCTTCAGAACAGCCTGAATTCTTCGGGGCATTCTACAAGGTGTCGGAAATATTCCACAGGGATGTTGGTCCATGCTGACGTGATGGCATCACGCAGTTGCTGCAGATTGGACGGCAGTACATTCATGCTGCAAACAGCTCATTCCATCTCATCCCAAAGATGCTCTATTGGGTTGAGGTCTGGGGACTGCGCAGGCCACTCAAGTAAACTGAACTCGCTGTCATGTTCCAGACAATGTTTTTCCACTCCTCAATTGTCCAGTGTTGGTGATGGCATGCCGACTGGAGCCACTTCTTCTTGTTTTTAGCTGATAGGAGTGGAAGCCGGTGTGGTCGTCTGCTGCAATAACCCATCCGTGACAAGGATTGACAAGTTGTGCGTTCCAAGATGCCATTCTGTACACCACTGTTGTACTACGCTGTTATTTGTCTGTTTGTGGCCCACCTGTTAGCTTGCACTATTCTTGCCATTCTCCTTCGACCTCTCTCATCAACTAGCTGTTTTCGCCCACAGGACTGCCACTGCCTGTCAGTTTTCTGTTTGTCGCACCATTCTCGGTAAACCCTAGACACTGCCGTGTGTGAAAAGCCCAGGCGGGCAGCCGTTTCTGAGATGCTGGATGCGGCGTGTCTGGCACCGACGATCATGCCACGCTCAAAGTCGCTTAGGTCACTTGTTTTGCCCATTGTAACGTTCATTCGAACAGTAACTGAATGCCTTGATGGCTGCTTTATATAGCAAACCACGGCCGCGTGACTCACTGTCTGTAGGAGTGATCAATTTTCGTGAACAGGGTGGTGTACCTAATAAACTGTTGCTTACCAGACACTTTTATCCAAAGTGACTTACAGTCAGATACGATTTTACAGGAAAATTAATTTAGGAAAGTCAGCATATAAATACACAAACACAATACACTATAACACATGCAGTACGGAAAACACTGGAAAGTTAGTACTCAAGTTACACATATTACGATTCTCTGCGGCCTACTGTCCGACCATGTATTGGGCCTGCATCTGTCCTCCTATAACCCACTGTACCATTCAGTGCTGTTAGTGCATACATTTTGTAGTATGTATATGTGATCTCTGCTGGAATTGAACCTACAACCTTGGTGTTGCTAGTGCAACTTATACATTAGGCCTATATGTTAAGTTCCATATTATGTGTGCCTCAGCTCCCTCGACCACAGAGGTTCCCTTCAACCTATCTGAGTCGTCTGGAGAGCCTAGTCATGACCGTGTCCGACCACATCTTCTGGAAGAACAAGGAGCTGGCAGAGGAGACCCGCAGTGCCAACCTGGCCGTGGCAGCCTTTGTCAAGGTGGGCATCACACACACACATCACATGCTTAGGGAGCTGTCCTTATCATTTGTCGAGATCAAGCTCAAATGCTGCCAAGGGTAATACATTTTGTATTCCCTGACTAATGATACAGAAGCGGAGATGAATGCAATTAAGCTAACTGTAGATGAAAATGGCTTCCGCTGCTATCTATTGTTCATATTGATTTCCTTAAAGAGATTCTCCAGTACTTTTGTATACTTTTTAGACAGTATATCTGAAAGTAGCACTCACGAGCCAAAAGTGGTCCCCGAAAATTGCATACTAAGTCACGTGTGCAGATATGTGCACCACTTCATTGCTCTCTCTCACTCTGCTCTGGGTGCATGATGTCACTCAAATGCGAAGGGCTGAAGTTCATTGGCTAGGACTTGAATTGCTAGGGGGCTGGCCCACGTAAAAACAGTCGCTTTCAAACTAGGGATTTCGTGGCTAATTGAGGTAAGACAGTATTTCTGCTTATAGATTATGCATGTAGGAACTACACATTGACACATCCAGCCCAAAGCGGGAGGTTTAAAAGATACTTAGTAGTCGGCAAAGTTCCGGAGCATGTTTTTAACTGTGTTGTGAAATTATGAAATCTCTCTCTTTTATGTTCTTCATTAACTAATGCTGACCTCCTCCCTCCCTCCCTCCCTCCCTCCCTCCCTCTCTCCCTCCCTCCCTCCCTCCCTCTTTCCCCTCCCTCCAGCGTTGCTTCACCCTCATGGACCGAGGGTTCACCTTCAAGCTGATCAGCAACTATGTCAACATGATCACAGCCACTGACAACAAGGTAACACACACACTTACACACACACACATACAAACACACACACACATCCTTCTCATTCTGTCTCAGTCACAGAGGATGTGTGAATAAAGCCTTTTCTCATCCGTCGGTGTAATAGCCAATGTCACTCACTGTAGAATAGAAAGCAATAGAAAACAATGACGGATTGAAAACAATGGACTTCAGAGGTGTTGTGGTGTTTTTATTCGGTCAATCAAGTTGTGACCCCGATGTTTCTCTCGACAGGTGCTGTGTGAGTTCAAGTTTGAGTTCCTGCGAGAGGTGTGCAACCACGAGCACTACATCCCTCTCAGTCTGCCCCTCCCCTCTGCTCGCATCACAGGTCAGAGGTCACCTATGTTTCACAGGGACCCGATTGAAGTCAGTCTTAAGTTTTAATACCGTTGCATTAATCTTCATTCATTACACCGTTTAACACTTTCTTTTCTGTTCATTCTCTTTCCTGTCCATTTCAGACAATGCATCACAAGAAACGCAAAGTGCTCAGGGTAACTATTGGTCCGTTTTTGTGATATTTTGTGATATTCACATGATGATGTACTGATGTTCTTTACCATACGACTGGAACTGGGTGGAATAAACAACCCATCATTTAGTTCTAACATTTAGTGTAGTGTTGTATGTGTAGGAGAATTCTTATATGTGCAGCAGTAGTATGTGGCAGTTTTTCAACCTCTGGTACCAGGACCAGCTCTGGCCCCTGAGATGTTGATAACCAGTCCCTAAACTGATTAGCTGACATCAAGTGAGTCAATTCAAAAGTGTTAGTTTTAATCTAAGGTTTCCTCCAAGAAGGAAGGACCATAGCTTTCTGGTCTCCGCTATAAAGAAGGTTGAGAAACACTGGTATATGAGACTTGGATGCTGTTGGGGCACTGAGCTCTCTCTCTCTGTCTCTCTCTCTCCCCCCCCCACTAACCCCTCTCCATATCTCTCTCTATAACTCTATCTCTCTTCCTCCTCCTCTCTCTTTCTGCCTCTTTCTCTCCCCCTTTCTTTCTCCCCAACCCCCTCTCTCTCCCTCCTTACTCTCCCCCCCAGTGGACGTGCCGGAGTACAGCCTGACGGGCGAGTTCTGCCGGAAGCACTTCCTGACGGGTCTGTTGCTACGGGAGCTGGGCCTGGCGTTGCAGGATGAGCAGGACCTGCGCCACCTGGCCCTCGCCAGCCTCAAGAACCTGATGGCCAAGCACTCGCTGGATGCCCGCTACGCCATGAAGGTACGCCACGCACGTCAGCACCATGTAGCGGGCACCAGATAATAATATAACATGTGTCCCTAATGGCACCCTATTTTCTATATAGTGCACTACTTTTGACCAGAGCCCTATAGTGTAGAAGTACACCATATATACAAAAGTATGTGGACACCCCTTCAAATTAGTGGATTCGGCTATTTCAGCCACACCCGTTGCTGACAGGTGTATAAAATCGAGCACACAACCATGCAATCTCTATAGACAAACATTGTCAGTAGAATGGCCTTACTGAAGAGCTCAGTGACTTTCAACGTGGAACCGTCATAGGATGCCACCTTTCCAACAAGTCAGTTCGTCAAATTTCTGCCCTACTAGAGCTGCCCTGGTCAACTGTTAAGTGCTGTTATTGTGAAGTGGAAACATCTAGGAGCAATAATGGCTCAGACGCAAAGTGGTAGGCTACACAAGCTCACAGAACTGGACCACTGAAGCGCGTAGCGTGTAAATATTGTCTGTCCTCGGCGCAATGCCAAGTGTCGGCTGGAGGGGTGTAAAGCTCACCGCCATTGGACTCTGGAGCAGTGGAAACGCGTTCTCTGGAGTGATGAATCACGCTTCACCATCTGGCAGTCTGACGGACAAATCTGGGTTTGGCGGATGCCAGGAGAACACTACCTGCCCCAATGCAAGTTTGGTGGAGGAGGAATAATGGTCTGGGGCTGTTTTTCATGATTAGGGCTAGGCCCCTTAGGTCCAGTGAAGGGAAATCTTAATGTTACAGCATGCAATGACATTCTAGACGATTCTGTGCTTCAAACTTTGTGGCAACAGTTTGAGGAAGGCCCTTTCCTTTTTCAGCATGCCACTCCTGAGTGGCGCAGTGGTCTAAGGCACTGCATCGCAGTGCTAACTGTGCCACTAGAGATCCTGTTTCGAATCCAGGCTCTGTCGCAGCCGGCCGTGACCGGGAGACTCATGGGCGGCGCACAATTGGCCCAGCGTCGTCCAGGGTAGGGGAGGGAATGGCCGGCAGGGATGTAGCTCAGTTGATAGAGCATGGCGTTTGCAACGCCAGGGTTGTGGGTTCGATTCCCACAGGGGGCCAGTATAAAAAAATATATATGTATTCACTAACTGTAAGTCGCTCTGGATAAGAGCGTCTGCTAAATGACTAAAATGTAAATGTAAATGTAATGCCCCCGTGCTCAAAGCGAGGCCCATACAGAAATGATTTGTTGAGATTGATGTAGAAGAACTTGACTGGCCTGCACAGAGCCCTGACCTCAACCCCCCATCGAACACCTTTGGGATGAATTGGAATGCCGACTGCGAGCCAGGCCTAGTCACCCAACATCAGTGCCCAACCTCACTAATGCTCTTGTGGCTGAATGGAAGCAAGTCCCCGCAGCAATGTTCCAACATCTAGTGGAAAGCCTTCCCAGAAGAGTGGAGGCTGTTGTAGCAGCAAAAGGGGGACCAACTCCATATTAATGCCCATAATTTTGGAATGAGATGTTCGACGAGCAGGTGTCCACATACTTTTGGTAATGTAGTGTATGTCTGTAAGAAAGAGGTGTGAAATTAGACTAGGGCCACGTAGGAATATTAGCCTGGTTCCAGATCTGTTTCTGTTTTAGTTTAGCCAACTCCTCTGATTACCGTTGTGAGTTGGCTGAAGTGCAAACAGATCTGAGACCAGGCTGTACAAATATTAATGTTCCACACAGGAAACTGAAATATTCTGATTGGACAGTGTACAATGTACTATAGCTGACTGAAACATATACACAGGAAAATTCACTTTTTAGATATTTGCCTGTCATCACGTCACACTTCCAGGAGTGTTCTCTGTGATATTGGGTTGACTAAAAGTGTGTGTGTGTGTGTGTGTGTGTGTGTGTGTGTGTGTGTGTGTGTGTGTGTGTGTGTTAGGAGTGAGATGTGCATTACAGTGGTGGCTATGAGGATATGAAACAGCAGGAAATCATTAAACTGGACACACACACACACACACTCACACACACACATACCCTACCCTGCGGTCCTGTGTACAGGAAGCAGGCTAAGTAATGCGGCATTCTCACTGGGACCTCTGAGCACCCAAGGAGAGGAGGTGGGATAGAGTGGGGTGCTGGGAAGGATCCAGGTTGTGTCCCAAATGGCACCCTATTCTCTATAGTTCCCATAGGGCGCTGGTCAAAAGTAGTGCACTATGTAGGGAATAGGGTGCCATTTTGGACTCCAGACAGCCAGATCCCATCTGAGATTAGGAGCCTGCCAAACCCAACACTGTACAACTGTTGACAGATCTCTGTTTCTCTCTCTCTCAATCACGCACAGTTTAAAACCCCTGATAGTTACTCTCTATAGGTCTGTTGCTCACTATCGGTCTCTCTCTCAATCTCTTTGTCTCTCTGTCTCTCTCTCTCTCTCTCTCTCTCTCTCTCTCTCTCTGTGTCTCAAATTCTCTCTCCTCTCTCTCTCTATCTGTCTCAAATTCTCTCTCCTCTCTCTCGCTATCTGTCTCAAATTCTCCCTCCTCTCTCTGTCTCAAATTCTCTCTCCTCTCTCTCTCTCGGTCTCAAATTCTCTCTCCTCTCTCTCTATCTGTCTCAAATTCTCTCTCCTCTCTCTCTCTCTGTCTCAAATTCTCTCTCCTCTCTCTCGCTATCTGTCTCGAATTCTCTCTCCTCTCTCTCTCTGTCTCAAATTCTCTCTCCTCTCTCTCTCTCTGTCTCACATTCTCTCTCCTCTCTCTCTCTATCTGTCTCGAATTCTCTCTCCTCTCTCTCTGTCTCAAATTCTCTCTCCTCTCTCTCTTTATCTGTCTCAAATTCTCTCTCTTCTCTCTCTCTATCTGTCTCAAATTCTCTCTCCTCTCTCTCTCTCTCTGTCTCGAATTATCTCCTCTCTCTCTCTCTGTCTCAAATTCTCTCTCCTCTCTCTCTCTCTCTCTCTCTCTCTGTCTCAAATTCTCTCTCCTCTCTCTCTCTGTCTCAAATTCTCTCTCCTCTCTCTCTCTATCTGTCTCGAAATCTCTCCTCTCTCTCTCTGTCTCAAATTCTCTCTCATCTCTCTCTCTCTGTCTCAAATTCTCTCCTCTCTCTCTTTATCTGTCTCAAATTCTCTCTCCTCTCTCTCTCTGTCTCAAATTCTCTCTCCTCTCTCTGTCTCAAATTCTCTCTCTCTCTTTATCTGTCTCAAATTCTCTCTCCTCTCTCTCTCTATCTGTCTCAAATTCTCTCTCCTCTCTCTATCTGTCTCAAATTCTCTCTCCTCTCTCTCTCTATCTGTCTCGAATTCTCTCTCTATGCCCTGCCTTTCTCCCTCCCCCTCAAACTCCTCTCTCTCTCTCTCCTCCCATTCTCTGTTTCTCTCTCCTCTCTCTCTCTGCCACCCCTCTCTCTTTCCTCCCTCTGCCCCTCCCCCTCTCTCTCCTCCCTCTCTCTTCATATTCTCCAGGATAAGCAGGCGAGAATAGCGTCCCTCTACCTGCCTCTGTATGGCCTCATCCTGGACAACATGCCTCGCTTCTTCCTTCGAGACCTCTTCCCCATCTACTTCACCTCCAGTGACCAAGTAAGAGCCTCTACTGCAGTCCTGATTGACTGCAGCCCTGCCCATGTCCAAGCAAAGTGCCATAAAGCCACTGTTGTTGTAGTGATGTCATAGTTTGGCGCGGCCCGCAGTGCTACTTTAGGGTCATGTATGTCCAGTCACAGCCCAGTTCACAGAGGCTATGGAGGGTGCAGTGGAGGGAGGGGGAGAGAGAGAGGGAGAGAGAGGAAGGGCAGGGATAAATGCTTACACAGGCACATCCGCTAATGTTATTTTTAAACACAGGAAACAGTAATTAAGCTTTAACAAGGGAAACCTGCATTTATGGTTCCCGTTTATATTAGACGTGCCTCTGGAAAAACCTGGAAGGGAAATGTTTTGTTTTTATATTTGTCATTGACAGGTAGTGTAATCGAGCTTTACCCAGGCAGACTCTCTAGAGTAATCTCTAGATGTTGGAAAGTGCTACGTTTGAGTTCTATTAAAACTCTAATATCTTGCTCACTGGTGTTGCAGTGAACTGTGTCCCTCTGGGCCAGTAGAGTCACAGTGAAATGTTTCCCTCTGGCCCAGTGGTCTTACAGTATAATATTTCCCTCTGGCCTAGTGGTGTCACAGTATAATATTTACCTCTGGCCTAGTGGTGTTACAGTTAAATGTTTCCCTCTGGCCCGGTGGAGTCACAGTGAAATGTTTCCCTCTGGCCTAGTGGTGTCACAGTGAAATGTTTCCCTCTGGCCTAGTGGTGTCACAGTGAAATGTTTCCCTCTGGCCTAGTGGTGTTACAGCAAACTCTTTCCCCCTCTCCAGGGTTCAAGAGACGACCTGAGTGTGGGAGGGGGCGGGGCGGGTCAGGTGGCTCACGTCCTTCGCCATGGTAACTCGGTGGATGCCTCCTTCTCCAAAGAAGTGCTCAACTCCATCACAGGTAGTGTGTGTATGCGTGTTTGCAACTGTGTCTGCACCTCTCTGCACATACATGTCCATAACCTCTAACCCTTCTCCTGCCACCCCCAGCCTTCTCCTCCCTGGCTGTTTCCACGGGTAACCATGCCGACTCGCGGGGTTCTCTGATCAGCATAGAGTCCAACCCCAGCACCAGCGACAGGAACAGCGAGAAGATGGACGGATGTGAAAAGGTGAGAAAGATGACCACACCCAGTCAGCAGCATTTCATGTCCAGAAATGTTTTGCAGACACTGTACTGTCTTAAAGAAAGAACAAAAAGAAAATAACTATTGCATAAAGAAGAATGTGTGTGTATTTCTCCTTCTCTCTCTCTCTCTCTCTCTCTCTCTCTCCCCTCCCACTCTCCCTATCTCCCCCCTTTTCTCTCCCTTCCTTCCCTCACTCTCTCTGTCATCAGTTTGCCCGGCCTCAGTCTCTGATAGGCTTTGGATCTCGCTTTGACAAGCTGGACCAGGCCGAGACTCGCAGTCTGCTCATGTGTTTTCTCCACATCATGAAGACCATATCGGAGGGTGAGACACATAGGGTTATCTCCATGCAGATCCTATAATTCACTACAGTAAGCGTCAAAGGTATTGGGACAGTGACAAATGTTTTGTTGTTTTGGCTCTGTACTACAGCACTTTGGATTTGAAATTATACAATACTATGAGGTTAAAGTGCAGATTGTCAGCTTTAATTTTAGGGTATTTTCATCCATATCGGATGAACCGTTTAGAAATTACAGCACTTTGTGTACATAGTCCCCCCATTTTAGGGGACCAAAAGTATTGGGACAAATTCACATATATGTATTAAAGTAGTCAAAAGTTAGGTACAGTATTTGGTCCCATATTCATAGCATGCAATGACTACATCAAGCTTGGACTCTACAAATTGGTTGGATGTATTTTCTGTTTGTTTTGATTGTGTTTCAGATGATTTTGTGCCCAATAGAAATTAATGCTACATAATTTGTTGTGTCATTTTGAAGTCATTTTTATTTTAAATAAGAATACAATATGTTTCTAAACACTTCTACATCAATGTGGATGCTATCATGATTACGGATAATCCTGAATGAATCGAGAATACTGATGAGTGAGAAAGTTATAGTATATATTATACAAATATCATCTGCACTTTTTTTTTTTTTTACCTCATAGTCATTGTATCATTTAAAATCCAAAGTGCTGGAATACAGAGCCAAAACAACAAAAAATGTGTCACTGTCCCAATACTTTTGGACTGCACTGTGTATGTGTTCTTTATGAAATTCTATGGTTAACTCCTTCACTACCGGACCATAGCCAACAGTACAGTGGCTTGGTAGCAATCGGACCATATACAGTGGGGAAAAAAAGTATTTAGTCAGCCACCAATTGTGCAAGTTCTCCCACTTAAAAAGATGAGAGAGGCCTGTAATGTTCATCATAGGTACACGTCAACTATGACAGACAAATTGAGAATTTTTTTTCCAGAAAATCACATTGTAGGATTTTTAATGAATTTATTTGCAAATTATGGTGGAAAATAAGTATTTGGTCACCTACAAACAAGCAAGATTTCTGGCTCTCACAGACCTGTAACTTCTTCTTTAAGAGGCTCCTCTGTCCTCCACTCGTTACCTCTATTAATGGCACCTGTTTGAACTTGTTATCAGTATAAAAGACACCTGTCCACAATCTCAAACAGTCACACTCCACACTCCACTATGGCCAAGACCAAAGAGCTGTCAAAGGACACCAGAAACAAAATTGTAGACCTGCACCAGGCTGGGAAGACTGAATCTGCAATAGGTAAGCAGCTTGGTTTGAAGAAATCAACTGTGGGAGCAATTATTAGGAAATGGAAGACATACAAGACCACTGATAATCTCCCTCGATCTGTGGCTCCACGCAATATCTCACCCCGTGGGGTCAAAATGATCACAAGAACGGTGAGCAAAAAACCCCAGAACCACACGGGGGTACCTAGTGAATTACCTGCAGAGAGCTGGGACCAAAGTAACAAAGCCTACCATCAGTAACACACTACGCCGCCAGGGACTCAAATCCTGCAGTGCGTAGACGTGTCCCCCTGCTTAAACCAGTACATGTCCAGGCCCGTCTGAAGTTTGCTAGAGTGCATTTGGATGATCCAGAAGAGGATTGGGAGAATGTCATATGGTCAGATGAAACCAAAATAGAACTTTTTGGTAAAAACTCAATTCGTCGTGTTTGGAGGACAAAGAATGCTGAGTTGCATCCAAAGAACACCATGCCTACTGTGAAGCATGGGGGTGGAAACATCATGCTTTGGGGCTGTTTTTCTGCAAAGGGACCAGGATGACTGATCCGTGTATAGGAAAGAATGAATGGGGCCATGTATCGTGAGATTTTGAGTGAAAACCTCCTTCCATCAGCAAGGACATTGAAGAAGAAACGTGGCTGGGTCTTTCAGCATGACAATGATCCCAAACACACCGCCTGGGCAACGAAGGAGTGGCTTCGTAAGAAGCATTTCAAGGAGTGGCCTAGCCAGTCTCCAGATCTCAACCCCATAGAAAATCTTTGGAGGGAGTTGAAAGTCCGTGTTGCCCAGCGACAGCCCCAAAACATCACTGCTCTAGAGGAGATCTGCATGGAGGAATGGGCCAAAATACCAGCAACAGTGTGTGAAAACCTTGTGAAGACTTACAGAAAACGTTTGACCTGTGTCATTGCCAACAAAGGGTATATAACAAAGTATTGAGAAACTTTTGTTATTGACCAAATACTTATTTTCCACCATCATTTGCAAATATATTCATTTAAAATCCTACAATGTGATTTTCTGGAAAAAAAATTCTCATTTTGTCTGTCATAGTTGACCTGTACCTATGATGAAAATGACAGGCCTCTCTCATCTTTTTAAGTGGGAGAACTTGCACAATTGGTGGCTGACTAAATACTTTTTTTCCCCACTGTACTAGGACTACACTACAGTAGCCGGGTAGCTAGTACCGTTAGCCAATTCCTTAGTGTTAACCTCTTCCATACCGGACCATAGCCTACAGTAGGGTTGTTAGGATACCAGTATACTCGATTTTCCATGGCAAAAAGGAAAACACGAAGAAGTCTAAACTATGCTTTATGTGAAATATTTGGTGCTAACGCTTGGGAAGTAAACAGACGTGACTCTGGATGACGTCATAAGGCTGTTTGTTTGTTTGTTTCCAACATTAGGACTGTTTTCCTCAAGAAATTAAGTCTGCTTCATGTTTTGTTTGCTTCCCATGATACTTCAGAGTCACGATACTGGTATGCACTGTTAGTCATTTCCTTGCAGTTGCACAGTGAAGTAGTACAAGTACAGGTGCATGTGATAAGAACACTGCCTTTTTGTCTATTTGCAGAGGTGATGGTTTCCTACTGGCACCGAGCCATACACCAGGAGATCTCCGACTTCTTCAACATCCTGGAGTGAGTATCCTCAGTGTTAACACTTCCTCTCTCCCTGTGTAGATGGACAGATACTATAGGTGGATGGATACATTACATTCATTACATTTATTTTCAAAGACACAACTACGCATTTCAGACTTCAAATAAGTAGTTGGTGTACATGGTGTAACAGAAGTGGCCTTTGACCTTTGGTGTGAAGAAGCCTATAGAGGAAGATAATAAATGCCACGTTTGACCCTACCGCACAAACACACAGATGTATATGCACACAAACCACCAACACAAGCAGGCACACACCATCCCACTCAGACATGTGTACATGCACACACAGACGCCAACACACACACACACAGTACTTGTATCAGGGTTGTAGCCATTGACAGTGTTAGCATAGATCTTTTCATTGTTGTTTGGCCCATAGGTGCCTTGCTGTTCCATAGCAACAGAAAAGGCCACACTCATGACTAGGGAAAGGATGGGGAAATGATGGTCAGTTGAGATTTCATGAGAGTAAGATGAATTGATTGATTTAAATAGAACATTGCAAAACCAAATAATAAATGAAGCAATAAAGCCTAATCTCAATACTGACAGGATGAGCAAATGACTGTCACTATGACTGTCACGTTCTTGTTTAGTGCAAGAGTAATAAATCAGTGAGAAAGTAAAAATCAGTGAATAGTAAAGATATTCCTTGATAACATTGTGCATCTCGAGAACATATTGACAAATCTCTTGATAACATTGTGTGTGTGGGTGCAGGGTTTTGAAACTCTTGTCTACTTGACTATAATTGAGTGTATTTCCCTCATGTTGGTTCCTGTTTCTTTTGTGTTTGCATGGAAGGTAGCCTAGCGGTTAGAGCGTTGGGCCAGTAACTGAAAGGTTGCTGGTTCGAATACCTCCACTGACAATGTGAAAAATCTATCGATGTGCCTTTGAGCAAGGCACTTAACGCTAATTTTCTCAAGGGGCGCCGTACTACTATTACTGACCCTGTAAAACAACACATTTCACTTCACCTATCAGGTCTATATGACAATAAAATATATACAGGGCATTCGGAAAGTATTCAGACCCCTTGACTTTTTCCACATTTTGTTACGTTATAGCCTTATTCTAAAATTGATTAAATTGTTTTTTCCCCTCATCAATCTACACACAATACCCTATAATGACAAAGAAAAAACATGTTTTTAAAACTTAAATATCTATCTACATAAGTATTCAGACCCTTTACTCAGTACTTTGTTGAAGCACCTTTGGCAATGATTACAGCCTCGAGTCTTCTTGGGTATGACGCTACAAGCTTGGCACACCTATATTTGGGGAGTTTCTCCTATTCTTCTCTGCAGATCCTCTCAAGATCTGTCAGGTTGGATGGGGAGTGTCGCTGCACAGCTATTTTCAGGTCTCTCCAGAGATGTTCGATCGGGTTCAAGTCTGGGCTCTGGCTGGGCCACTCAAGGACATTCAGAGACTTGTCCCGAAGCCACTCCTGTGTTGTCTTGCCTGTGTGCTTAGGGTCGTTGTGCTGTTGGAAGGTGAACCTTCGCCCCAGTCTGAGGTCCTGTGCATTCTGGAGAAGGTTTTCATCAAGGATCTCTCTGTACTTTGCTCCGTTCATCTTTTCCTCGATCCTGATTAGTCTCCCAGTCCCTGCCATTGAAAAACATCCCTAAAGCATGATGCTGCAATCACCATGCTTCACCATAGGGATGGTGCCAGGTTTCCTCCAGACGTGACGCTTGGCATTCAGGCCAAAGAGTTCAATCTTGGTTTCAAGACCATAGAATCTTGTTTCTCATGGTCTGAGAGTCCTTTAGGTGCCTTTTGGCAAACTCCAAGCGGGCTGTTATGTGCTTTTTACGGAGGAGTGGCTTCCATCTGGCCACTCTACCATAAATGCCTGATTGGTGGAGTGCTGCAGAGATGGTTGTCCTTCTGGAAGGTTCTCCCATCTCCACAGAGGAACTCTGGAGCTCTTTCAGAGTGACCATCGGGTTCTTGGTCACCTCCCCCAATTGCTCAGTTTGGCTGGGCGGCCAGCTCTAGGAAGAGTCTAAAAATCTGTTTTCAATTTGTCATTATGGGGTATTGTGTCTAGATTGATGAGGAAATGTTTTTATTTAATCCATTTTAGAATAAGGCTGTAACGTAACAAAATGTGGAAAAAGGGAAGGGGTCTGAATACTTTCCGAATGCACTGTATATTTTTTTGTTGAACTTTAGTAGTCTTAGGCCTAGATTCAATCTGGACCACGGAAGATCTGCGTTATTGCACGATTTACATTTAAAGGTAATTTCCGATTGAGCCGACATATGCAGCATTTACCGTGAGTGCGGTCTCTGCAAATAACATTGCCTTTAAAAGTAAATCACGCTATAATGCGGATCCTCCGAAGTCCGGATTGATTCTAACCCTAACTTGAACTCTGTTCAACTATAAATAGGCCTAGTTGAACTTTCCAACGCTAATGACGAGTTGAAGTTGAACTCAAGCAGTAGAACTTTAGGAGGCCTAGTTGAACTTTCCAGCGCTAATGACTTTGTCCTCTCATTACAGGGAGGGAGGGAGGGAGGAAGGTGTGCATAACAGAGAGAGACAGAAGAGGACGGGAATGATGGGAGACTTGGCAGAGGGGAACGGATGAGACCGATAAAAGAGAGAGAGAAAAAGAAAGAAAGAGAGAGGGGGGCTGTAAAACGTATAAGAGTTATAGAGGGATAGGCTCCAACTTTTCTCCCCTAGCCTCCACTCAGCTCTGCAGTAAATTCACTGTGTTTCCTGTCTCTGCTGGTGCTTCCGTTATTATAACACACAGCTCCAAGGCACACAGTACTGTAGTACTGTCCTCAGCTCACACTGGACACACAGACACACACACACACACACACACACACACACACACACACATACAGTACCAGTCAAACGTTTGGACACACCTACTCATTCAAGCGTTTTTCTTTATTTTTACTATTTTCTACATTGTAGAATAATAGTGAAGACATCAAAACTATAAAATAGCACATGGAATCATGTAGGAACCAAAAAGGTGTTAAACCAATCAAAATATATTTCATATTTGAGATTCTTGAAATAGCCACCCTTTGCCTTGATGACAGCTTTGCACACTCTTGGCATTCTCTCAACCAGCTTCACCTGGAATGCTTTTCCAACAGTCTTGAAGGAGTTCCCACATAGGCTGAGCACTTGTTGGCTGCTTTTCCTTCACTCTGCGGTCCGACTCATCCCAAACCATCTCAATTTGGTTGCGGTCAGGGGATTGTGGAGGCCAGGTCATCTGATGCAGCACTCCATCACTCTCCTTCTTGGTAAAATAGCCCTTACACAGCCTGGATATGTGTTGGATCATTGTCCTGTTGAAAAACAAATGATAGTCCCACTAAGCCCAAACTAGATGGGATGGCGTATCGCTGCAGAATGCTGTGGTAGCCATGCTGGTTAAGTGTGCCTTGAATTCTAAGTAAATCACTGACAGTGTCACCAGCAAAGCACCCCCACACCATAACACCTCCTCCTCCATGCTTTACGGTGGGAACTACACATGCGGAGATCATCCGTTCACCCACACCGCGTCTCAAATTTGGACTCCAGACCAAAGGACACATTTCCAACGGTCTAATGTCCATTGCTCGTGTTTCTTGGCCCAAGCAGGTCTCTTCTTTTTATTGGTGTCCTTTAGTAGTGGTTTCTTTGCAGCAATTCGACCACGAAGACCTGATTCACACAGTCCCCTCTGACCAGTTGATCTTGAGATGTGACTTGAACTCTGTGAAGCATTTATTTGGGCTGCAATTTCTGAGGCTGGTAACTCTAATGAACTCATCCTCTGCAACAGAGGTAACTCTGGGTCTTCCATTCCTGTGGCGGTGAGAGACAGTTTCATCATAGCGCTTGATGGTTTTTGTGACTGCACTTGAAGAAACTTTCAAAGTTCTTGACATTTTTCTTTGCTTATTTGAGCTGTCCTTGCAATAATATGGACTTGGTCTTTTACCAAATAGGGCTACCTTCTGTAAACCCCTCCCTACCTTGTCACAACACAACTGATTGGCTCAAACGCATTAAGAAGGAAAGAAATTCCACAAATTAACTTTTAAGAAGGCACACTTTCACGATCGTTAACGGATGAGACGGACCAAGGCGCAGCGTGATAAGCGTACATATTTATTAAAGTACTGAACACGAACAAAACAACAAACAAACGATACGTGAAGTCCAAGGTAGACTAATAACATACCTATACGGAACAAGATCCCACACAGACTGGTGCCAAACAGGCTGCATAAGTATGGTCCCCAATCAGAGACAACGAGCTACAGCTGCCTCTGATTGGGAACCACCCTGGCCAACATAGATCTAAACGATCTAGAACCTAAACATAGAAAAACTTAACATAGAAACTACACACCCTGGCTCAACATTTAAGAGTCCCCAGAGCCAGGGCGTGACACACACCTGTTAATTGAAATGCATTCCAGGTGAATACCTCATGAAGCTGGTTGAGAGAATGCCAAGAGTGTGCAAAGCTGTCATCAAGGCAAAGGGTGGCTATTTGAAGAATCTCAAAGATAAAATATATTTTGATTTGTTTAACACTTTTTTGGTTACTACATGATTCCATATGTGTTATTTCATAGTTTTGATGTCTTCACTATTATTCTGCAATGTAAAAAATAGTAAAAATAAAGAAAAAACCTTGAATGAATGTGAGTGTGTCCAAACTTTTGACTGGTATTGTACATACACATACACACATCGTGACTGCACAAACACACACATGCATCGTGACGGCACGCACAACACATTCCTGCACGCTTACAAACGTATACTCAACGCACACACACCCTAATACACAATCTCTCTCATCTTCCTCTATGCAGGCTGTGTCTCCAGCACTTCAGATTCCTGGGGAAGCGCCACATAGCCAGGTAAGTGTCAGCCTTCCACAGGTGCTTTTAGCTGATACTATGTACCTGCTATTGTTCTTCTTCTCCCACACTGTGTGTATGTGTGTGTGTGTTCATTGGTTTTACCAATGAAAGACATGCAACCTTCTGTCAGATTGTGTGAAATGTTATGTTTGCTCAACAGCCAGATACACACACACACACACGCACACACAAATTCAATCACACACACACACATTCAACTACCCTCTCCCCAACCGACACACATTCACAAACACACTTAATGTGCATAATGTATGCGCACGCAACCGTCGGTCACACACAAACACAAACCCAGGCTGCTCCCAGGGTCCAGGGTGGGGCTCTCTGACTATCTCCCCAGCGCCAGCTGCTGCTGCCTATGTGTCTGTGTGTGTCTTTGTGTGTCTGTGTGTGTGTGTGTACACGCTTGTTTGCGTGCCTGTGTCTGTGTGTCTGCGTCTGCGTCTACTGGGGAGACAAGAAAGAGGGTGGTCCCCTGCCAACACCATAGTTCTCCTTCTGCTTGCTGCAGTCGAGAGAGGGAGGGAGAAGAGAGAGAGAGAGAGGGCGGAGAGAAAGGGGGAAATATGATTCATGGCAGACACACAAAGATGTTGACAGCGAGATGGGCGAACTGGGATGTTTCTCACTGTCATAGTTGGCAAGAGCATGGTAGTTGGGAGGGGGGTATCAGGGAGGTGGTTTAGTAATGGTGTGTGTGTCAGTCCGTTTGGTGGTGAAGAGCCTGATCACCTGGATATACTCTAGTGAGCACAAACCAGTGTGTGATGCTGTTCAATTCACACCTCATATATAGGTATGGTGTACACTTTTTGTATGTGTGTGCGTGCGTGTGTGTGTGTGTGTGTGTGTGTGTGTGTGTGTGTGTGTGTGTGTGTGTGTGTGTACGTGTATCCTGGAGCAGAGCCAATGGCTTTCCCAGCCAGATTTTAATTCCTCTCAGCTAATTTAATTAGTCCTTATTTCCTCCTCGGTGTAAAGAAGAAGCAGAGACGTTTATTTTTTCTTCTTGTTCTCTTTTTGTCGGAGCCAACAAAGGGCTGGGAATGTGGTGTGTTTAGCCATGTCAGACATTAGTAGAATAAAGACGAAGGGGCTGGGAGACGTTGTGTGTGTCTCAAATGGCACCACATTCCCTATATAGTGCACTACTTTTGACCAGAGCCCGTAAGTGCTCTATAAACGGAATAGGATGCCATTTGGGTCACAAACCGGAGCTGGTAAGGGGCTGGTAAGTAACATGCAACCTTAATCAGAGAGGCTGCTGGGGGATTTGAATACTCTCTTTCTCTCTCTCTCTCACCCTTTCTCCGAGGCTCCAAGCCTTTGATGCCTGTCTGAACTCAGTGTGAGCTCTTTTTTTAAGTACGCCGATGACTTGCGCGTTGTGCATCCACAGTGCTGTTTGAAGGTTTCGCCGAGACATTGGTTTTTATTTCCCTCTTTTTACCTCATCCAGCTCATCTCTCTGTTGGGTGGATACAGCCATTAACACACAGCACACCTGTTACACTGGCTGTGTCCCAAATTGCACCCTATTCACTTTATAGGTCACTACTTTTGACCAAAGCCCTATGGCCCCTGGTCCTATTACCTTCATCCTCTATGGGATCGGTGTCCCGTATACGGGACGGTTGAGCTAACGTGCGCTAATGTGATTAGCATGACTGTTGTAAGTAACAGCAAACTTTCCAGGACATAGACATGTCTTATATGGGCAGAAAGCTTAAATTATTGTTAATCTAACTGCACTGTCCAATTTACAGTAAGTATTACAGTGACAAAATACCATGCTATTGTTTGAGGAGAGTGCACAACAACAAAAAACGAATCATGGCAACTGGTTTGATACATTCACCTCTGAAGGTAAATCATGTACTTACATTCAGTAATCTTGCTCTGATTTGTCATCCTAAGGGTCCCAGAGATAAAATGTAGCATAGTTTTGTTTGATAAAATCCATTTTACTGGGTTCTACAGTTTGAACCCCTGCTGTCTCTGGCACCACACCCTCCCCGCCCGGCCATCTAGATGTGTGAAAGTTAGTGTATAAGCTAATGATCCATCATTCCTGGGACTGTGTAAACTTACATTTTGTATTATCAAATAATTTTTTATGTTCTCTATAGTTATGTACTTGAAAATGTATCAATTGACCAATTCGGCACATTTGGGCAGACTTGATACAGTCCAGTATTGCGACGCTTCACTGGATCAATCTGAAACGTTGCACACTTACTGCTGCCATCTAGTGCCCAAAATCTAAATTGCGCCTAAACTGCAATATTATATTGTGGCCTTTCTCTTGCATTTCAAAGATGATGGAACAAAAAAAGAAAAGAAAATAAATGCATTTTTTTTGTTTGTATTATCTTTTACCAGATCTAATGTGTTATATTCTACTACATTAATTTCACATTTCCAAAAACTTTCAAATGGTATCAAGAATATGCATATTCTTGCTTCAGGTCCTTTAGGCGAAAATTGAAAAAAAGGGTCCGATCCTTAAGAGGATAAGTGCACTACCTTTGACCAGGATGTATTCCCTTTATAGTGCGCTCCTTTTGACCAGAACCCTATGGGCAGTAGTATGGCAAAAGTAGTAGGGCACACCACCCTATCCCACCTGGACAAGTGGAATACCTATGTGAGAATGCTGTTCATCGACTACAGCTCTGCTTTCAACACCATAGTGCCCTCCAAGCTTGTCACTAAGCTCAGGGCCCTGGGTCTGAACTCCTCCCTGTGCAACTGGGTCCCAGACTTCCTGACGTGCCGACCCCAGGTGGTGAGGGGAGGCAACAACACCTCCGCCACACTGATCCTCAACACGGGCCCCCCCACAGGGGTGTGTGCTCAGTTTGCTGATGACACGGCAGTGGTAGGCCTGATAACCAACAATGACGAACTACAGGGAGGAGGTTAGAGCCCTGGTTGAGTGGTGATAATAACCTAACCCTCAATGTAAAAAAAAAAAGAAGGGAAAAAAAGGAGCTGATCGTGGACTACAGGAGACAGCAGAGGGAGCATGCCCCTATCCACTCAACGGGGCCGCAGTGGAGAGGGTCAAAAGCTTCAAGTTCCTTGGCGTGCACATCGCCGAGGACCTGAAATGGTTCCACCACCGACACCGTGGTGAAGAAGGCACAACAGCTCTTCTACAACCTCAGGTGGCTGAAGAAATTCAGCATGGTCCCTAAGACCCTCACGCACTTCTACAAATGCATCATTGAGAGCATTCTGTTGGGCTGCATCACCGCCTCGTACGCATGGTTCTCCAGAGGGTGGTGCGGTCAGTCCAACGTATCACCGGGGACAGGCTGCCTGCCCTTCAGGACATTTACAGCACTCTGTGTTAAAGGAAGGCCAAGAAGATCATCAACGACCTCAGCCACCCGAGCCACGGTCTGTTCACTCTGCTACCTTCTGGCAGACTGAGACGGTACAGATTGTTGAACAGCCATCACTAGCCAAATACCTGCCCGGTACTCTGCCCTTCACCTTGAGACTAATGCCCCATGTACAGTGAAAGTATTTAGTCAGCCACCAATTGTGCAAGTTCTCCCACTTAAAAAGATGAGAGAGGCCTCTAATTTTCATCATAGGTACACGTCAACTATGACAGACAAATTGAGGAAAAAAAATCCAGAAAATCACATTGTAGGATTTTTAATGAATTTATTTGCAAATTAAGGTGGAAAATAAGTATTTGGTCACCTACAAACAAGCAAGATTTCTGGCTCTCACAGACCTGTAACTTCTTCTTTAAGAGGCTCCTCTGTCCTCCACTCGATACCTGTATTAATGGCACCTGTTTGAACTTGTTATCAGTATAAAAGACACCTGTCCACAACCTCAAACAGTCACACTCCAAACTCCACTATGGCCAAGACCAAAGAGCTGTCAAAGGACACAGAAACAAAATTGTAGACCTGCACCAGGCTGGGAAGACTGAATCTGCAATAGGTAAGCAGCTTGGTTTGAAGAAATCAACTGTGGGAGCAATTATTAGGAAATGGAAGACATACAAGACCACTGATAATCTCCCTCGATCTGGGGCTCCACGCAAGATCTCACCCCGTGGGGTCAAAATGATCACAAGAACGGTGAGCAAAAATCCCAGAACCACACGGGGGGACCTAGTGAATGACCTGCAGAGAGCTGGGACCAAAGTAACAAAGCCTACCATCAGTAACACACTACGCCGCCAGGGACTCAAATCCTGCAGTGCCAGACGTGTCCCCCTGCTTAAGCCAGTACATGTCCAGGCCTGTCTGAAGTTTGCTAGAGTGCATTTGGATGATCCAGAAGAGGATTGGGAGAATGTCATATGGTCAGATGAAACCAAAATATAACTTTTTGGTAAAAACTCAACTCGTCGTGTTTGGAGGACAAAGAATGCTGAGTTGCATCCAAAGAACACCATACCTACTGTGAAGCATGGGGTTGGAAACATCATGCTTTGGGGCTGTTGTTCTGCAAAGGGACCAGGACGACTGATCCGTGTAAAGGAAAGAATGAATGGGGCCATGTATCGTGAGATTTTGAGTGAAAACCTCCTTCCATCAGCAAGGGCATTGAAGATGAAACGTGGCTGGGTCTTTCAGCATGACAATGATCCCAAACACACCGCCCGGGCAACGAAGGAGTGGCTTCCTAAGAAGCATTTCAAGGTCCTGGAGTGGCCTAGCCAGTCTCCAGATCTCAACCCCATAGAAAATCTTTGGAGGGAGTTGAAAGTCCGTGTTGCCCAGCGACAGCCACAAAACATCACTGCTCTAGAGGAGATCTGCATGGAGGAATGGGCCAAAATACCAGCAACAGTGTGTGAAAACCTTGTGAAGACTTACAGAAAACGTTTGACCTGTGTCATTGCCAACAAATGCTATATAACAAAGTATTGAGAAACTTTTGTTATTGACCAAATACTTATTTTCCACCATCATTTGCAAATACATTCATTAAAAATCCTACAATGTGATTTTCTGGATTTTTTTCTTCTCATTTTGTCTGTCATAGTTGACTATGATGAAAATTACAGGCCTCTCTCATATTTTTAAGTGGGAGAACTTGCACAATTGGTGGCTGACTAAATACTTTTTTCCCCCACTGTATATGGAGTAATTGAATGCTGGCCACCTCGTATTCTGTTTATATACTGTTGTTTACTCACTCTATGTATATACTGTATTCTCGACATAACCTATCCTAATATATCTAGCTACTACTGTACACTCCATTTTCTTTCCAAATTATACACACCATGTATTTATATTCTGGATTCTGACACATGCTGATACTAATATGTCTACCCCTGGATTGTTAATTGGACCAATTCTGTTATTTCTTGATTTCTTGTTTAGATTTTTTTATTATTTGTTTATTTGTATTGTATTTGCAAGACATTCTACTGCACTGTTGGAGCTAGAAACATAAGCATTTCACTGTACCTGCTATAACACCTGCAAATCTGTGTACACGACCAATAAAGTTTGATTTGATTTGACAAAAGGAATAGGGTGCCATTTGGAACGCATCCACTGAACGGCTGTTTTCTATTACAATTATCCGCCTATCTGTAACATTGATAATACATTAAACACACTCGTAAACACTGATATTACATGTTAACACACTGATTACACTGGAATATGTGTGTGTGTGTGTGTTTGTTGACCTTGCTCTTGCCTCCCCCTGTGTGTTGTCTCCTCTACGCTCCAAGTATTGATGTGTTTATTGATGTGTTAATGGATGGTCTATGTGACTGCACATTTATTGATGGCCACATGTGTGATGAATGTGGTGCAACCAAGACTGATTTCTTACTTTTGCTGTGATATTTTTGTGTGATTTGTGTGTAGCTACTGCATGAGACTTTGCTTCTGGCATATGTAAGCTAATGATCATGTAGCATGATGACCATCCTCCGCTCCATCCGTCATCCCTCCCTCTTTCCATCCATCCATCCATCCATCCATCCATCCATCCATCCATCCGCTGCTCTACATTCTCTGTGATTACTGGCTGTAGTAGAATCAGTGACCTGACCGCTAAGAAATCTGCTCATTGAGATAGCATTAGCTGGTCTGGTTAGGCCAAGCATTTAGCACAATTCAATGTTAATCTCTGTCACCACATACAGTAGCTACTGTATTAGCAACAAGCAAACTAGCTTGCATTTACTAAAGCTCTCTGACCCTTGCTTCCAACTAATGCTCTCTATAGCCCTTAAAATACTTACAACCTAACGGCAACGTCAACCTAACATTGGAAAAATCTTTTTTTCTCTCTATCTAACGGCAATAACCCCGCTACTTCGCTGTGGCTGCATCCCATACTGAAATGACCCCCTCCTCTTTCTGCTTGGCTTGATGGCTTTAGCCCACCTGAGCCCATATGTATCAAGCGTTTCAGAGTAAGAGTGCTGATCTAGGATCAGGACCCCCGCTGTCCATAATAATCTGATTCATTATGATCTAAAAGTCTAAACTGATCCAAGATCAGCACTCCTACTCTGAGACGCTTGATAAATACGGGCCTTAATGTTCATTTAGACAACGAGGAGGAAGAGTATGATGATGATGATGATGATGATGGTGGTGGTGTGACTTAACGCTGGTGTCATTGGCTTGTGAACAGGAAGCTAGCAGCCGCGGTAAAGCTGGCCCAGGCCACCCAGAACAATGGCACCCTGAAGGGCTCTAACCATTCCGCCCAGTCCTCCTCGGGCCTGCTCCCTCAATGGTAAACACACAGTCGCCACCTGGGGGCCCTCCACACAGGGAGCAGGGTGAAGTTTCCCCTACACCCTGATCTTGGATCAGTTTAACATTTGCCCCACTGTTGGTTAAGGTTAGGATTGGAGGCAGGGTAGCTGATCCTAGATCTGTACATAGGGGAAACTTCACCTCATAGCTCCACACAGCGTCCGACATGAACTCACACACATATGTACACTTTTCATACTACTGAGCTGAGCTGAGCCGAGCTGTACTCCGCTGGCCTGGTTACGCATCCACTGTAGTTGCTGGAACCGTGCTGGAGAGGACAATGTGAAAAGAAAATATCAGAACAGTACAATATAGTCCAGGTTGGTACGATAGTGTGAAAAAGGTAATAATATATATATTTGTAATTAATTATAATTATTAATTATAATTAGGTGGGTAATACATCATAAAACACTGAGCTGTGTAGAGTAGTTCAGAAAATCGCAATTTATTTGTGAATCGGACTACAGGTTGTTATGCAGATCAAATAAGGATCACTGGACTTACAGTAATACTAGAAACAGTATTTACAGTGCCTATAGAAAGTCTATACCCCCTTGAACTTTTTTCACATTTTTGTTACGTTACAAAGTGGGATTGAAATGGATTTAATTGTAATTTTGTCATTGATCTACACAAAATACTCCATAATGTTAAAGTGAAAAGGAAATTCTATACATTTTTACAAATGAATAACAATTAAATAACTAAAATATAGTCGTTGCATAAGTATTCACCCACTTTGTTTAGGCAAACCTAAATTAGTTCAGAAGTCAAATTTGGCTTAACAAATCACATAATAACTTATATGGACTCACTCTGTGTGAAATAATAGGGGTTGACATGATTTTTGAATGACTACCCCTTCCTCTGTCCCCCATACATACAATATCTGTAAGGTCCTTCAGTCAAGTATTGAATTTCAATTTCAGATCTTTAAGCATGGTCAAGTTAATAATTATGCTGTGGATGATGTGTTAAAGTTCAAGAGTTCAATGGCTGTGATGGAGAAAACTGAGGATGGATCAACAACATAGTAGTGACTCCACAATAATGATCTAAATTACAGAGTGAAAAGAAGAATACAAATATACAGAATACAAATATTTCAAAACATGCATATACTGTATGTATGCAACAAGGCACTAAAGTAATACTGAAAACCCAACACAACACATCACTGAGTAACTGCCTCCTTATATTCAAGCATGGTGGTGGCTGCATCATGGTATATGTATGCTTGACATTGGCAAAGACTGTGGAGTTTTTCAGGAGGAAAAGAAACGGGATGGAGCTAAGCACAGGCAAAATCCTAGAAGAAAACCTGCTTCAGTCTGCTTTACACCAGACACTGACTGGGAGAGGAATTCACTTTCAGCAGGACAATAACCTACAACACAAAGCCAAATCTACATTGAAGTTGCTTACCAAGAAGACAGTGAATGTTCCTGAGTGGCGAAGTTGACGTTTTTACTTAAATCTGCTTGAAAATCTATGGCAAGACTTGAAAATTGCTGTCTAGCCATGATCCCCAACACCTTGACCTTTTAAGAATAATGGGCAGTACATTACAGGTGTGCAAAGCTCTTATGAATCTTATGAAGACTCACAGCTGTAACCGTTGCCAAAGGTGTTTCCAACATGTGTTGACTGAGGGTGGTGAATACTTATCTAATCAAGGTATAGTAGTGTTTTATTTGTCATTAATCAATTTTAAATGTTGTAATTTTTCTTCCACTTTGACATTAGAGTATTTTGTGTAGATTGTTGAAAAAAAAGGAACATTAAAGCCATTTTAATCCCACTTTGTAACGCAACAAAATGTGAAAGAAGTTCAAGGGGGTGTAGACTTTCTATAGGCACTGTATGTAACAGTAGCTAGGTGTCTTTAACATGGAGTTGAGTGATAGAGGTAGAAAGGAGCTATTCTGTTCCACTTTATTTAGAACTTGACTTTTTTGTCCAGTAAGATATACAAAAAATGTCCATTAAACTATACTTTTTTTGTCCAGTAAACTATACATTTTTTGTCCAGTAAACTATAAGTAGGACTTAAACCAGCTGAGTTTGTGTACACCATTTGTCCTGTTATGCGTTTAGTTCATCATTGCTGCTCATCAGTGTCATCTTCACGGTCATGAACAAGTGACCATCCATGGTGGACATTGTGAGTGTGTCATGTGACACAGTGTGGCGGCCACTCTGTTTTCCCAGCATGCCCCTCAGTGTCTACCATACGTGTGGTGTGGTGTAATTGGCTAGTCCTTTGTCTGCATATCCTCCCCCATTAAAAATAGAATCCCTGTCTTAACAGCAATCCCTTTTAACTATGTGGTTGCATTAACCTGTATGTTGTCACGTTACAGGTGATAATGTTTTCTTAGACATTTTCACACACTTAGGACCAATCCCAAATGGACCCCTGGACCCTACGCCCTATGCACTTGTGGATGCACTTTATACCAATCACATCCTCTCAGATCACAAGTGCATAGGTCGTAGGGTCTAGGGGTCCATTTGGGATTGGACCACAGTGCAGAATTACAGGCTGTTTTCAAGGCGGCGTGAATATATCGGGCGTCGTGTTCACAAAACGCAAAATATTGTGAAACAGATGAAATGAGCGTTCTTATTGGACAAGTTCACAGAGGTATCTCCTTCGTTTCAAACCGCTTTCACCTGTTTCATCACTGCTGAACACCACTCTGACTTGCGAGGTTGAGAGTTATATGTGTTGACCCTCTCACCTCCAACCCCTGACCGTCTGGTCACTAGGATGCTGTCAGGACAGGACGGCCATCGGCACGCCCGCTCCCAGACTATGCCCATCATCCGGGCCAAGAACGCCCTGACCAACCCCAAGCTGCTGCAGATGATGGAGACAGGTAATGTCCCCTCGAGTACGCCCACATCACCCAGCACCGCTGGGCACTGCCACCCCGGTCCCATTTTAAAACTGTTTAGTTCACATAGTTCACATCAATGTGTTTAGTTAGTTAGTTAGTTAGTTAGTTCGCTTTTGTTGTCCTAGGCCAATAGCTTTTTACTCTTACCAACCGTCAATAGTGCTATTTCTCAGCTATAACAGTGCTAAGTAACGTTACTTAGCTATTACAGTTCTGTCTGGCAGTGTTGTCTTTTGTTAGGTGTGTGAGGGTTAGTGCTAGGGTTTTGTGTTGTTGCTAGCTGTGCTGCTGTATCATTGCCCCTTTCCTGTCCTTCCCTCAGATGGGAACATCCCAGAGGGTGACCACCTGAGCCCGACGGACATCGAGGCCAATCTGTCCACCGAGGTGGCCCTCATCGTACTGGATGTCCTGGGCCTCTTTGTCCATCACCACAAGGTCAGACAACAACACTGACCACTGTCTGAATGGTCAAACACTGATTTCTACAACCTAGAGACCTGCTACGGTTGCTCAATTCTGGTAACGTTCCTAAAATTCCCAGGTTTCCCAGGAATCCCAATTGGAAGATTCCTGGAGTCACTAGGGAATAAACAGGAAATCTGGGAGTCCTCCAACCGGGATTTCTGGGAATTGTGGGGGAATTTTGCAATCCTAGACCGGTCATTCATGAGAGCCTATTTTAATATGCCACTGCCACCTTGTGGTTATTACTAAGAACTACAGTGACTTTTCCGCCTGGAATCCACACTAAATATCGCTCTGTTTCACTATTCACTATTGTTTCACTTCACTGAATCCGAGATATTCAGTTTGTATTCCAAGCTAGTGATTTTATCTTCTGTTGTTCTTGTAGGTTACTGTGCACTCCTCAATCCTCAAGTTGGCTGTCCCTCAAATCCTACAATTGCTATACTCTGTAAAGCAACCCAGACATGCTGTTTTGTCTGTGTTTTGACCGTACCCATTTGTAATTCATATTATGTCTGCTTCCCAAATGGCAACATTTTCTCTATATAGTGCACTACTTTTGGCAAGAGCCCTATAGGCCCTGGTCAAAAATAGTGCACTATATAGGGTACCCTTGTCCCCAGACCCAATTGGTACCGCAGAGCTGGCTGGTGGATGAGATTAGGAATAGGGTGCCATTTGGGAAGCACGTATGTTGATTGTTATTCGTTCTCTCCCACAGAAACAGTTACTGCAGGACGAGGGTCAGAACCTGCTGATGAAGAAGGTGTTCGACACCTACCTCTTGTTCTTCCAGATCAATCAGTCCACCAGCACCCTGAGACACGTCATCACTGCCCTGCGCCTCTTCATACAGAAGGTCTGTGCACTAGCTGATAGCTCTCACACACATACACATGTGCACACACACTTTCTGACTTTATGGACACAATGTATTCATAGTACATTACTGATGCTGAGCTCTCTCTCTCATTCTCTCTCTCTCCTTGTCTCTCTCTCTCTCTCTCTCTCTCTCTCTCTCTCTCTCTCTTACTCCCTATTTGTCTCTCTCTTTTTCTCTCTTTCTTCCTCCTTACCCCCCCCCGTCTCTTCTCTCTTTCTCTCTGTCTCCTTCCTTACGCCCTCTCTCTCTCTCTCTCTCTAGTTCCCCTCTGCGTTCTTCCAGGGTAAAGCGGACCTGTGTAGCTGCCTGTGCTACGAGATCCTGAAGTGTTGTAACCACCGCTCCAGCTCCACCCAGACTGAGGCCTCCGCACTCCTCTACTTCTTAATGAGGAAAAACTTTGAGTTCACCAAGGGAAAGTCCATCGTCCGCTCCCACTTACAGGTCAGTCAGTGGAGGTGGAGAGATGTGTGTGTGGGGTGTGGTTCTCGGTGTGGGGGTGGGGGTGGGTGGGTGGGTAAGGGTGGGTGTGTGTGCCAGAGCTTTCTTTATTTTTAATGTTTTGAACACAGGGCCTGGATAGAGAACAGGCCAGGATGTTTCTATGGCTGTGTTTACCTCTGAAACACACTGTTTAGCAGCCGATCAGAGACCCAGAGACCACACACACACACACACACGTCGCCACACTGTTTCAGAGCGGTTGTGATTAGCATCATCTTCACTCTCTTTCCCTCTCTCTCCTCTCCTCTCTCTTCTCCATCCTTTCAGTTGATCAAGGCAGTGAGTCAGCTGATAGCGGATGCTGGCATCGGGGGCTCACGCTTCCAACAGTCTCTGGCCATCATCAATAACTTTGCCAACGGAGACGCTCCTCTCAAGGTGAGAACAGGGACTGGACTGAGAATTGTGCTGAGTAGAATTGCAAGAAATTAACTCAAAAACTAAAAAGTTTGCAAGAAATTAGTTATAAAATTGCTAAATCTTCTCTACGCCCCATGGCAAAATGTGTAGAATTGCAGCAAACTAGCTTTAAAACAGCAAAATGTTCTCTCCGCCTCATGGCAAAATGTGAAGAATTGCAGGAAATCTGCTGTAAAACTGCACAAAATCTAATTATATTTGTCACATGCTTCATAAACAACAGGTTTAGACTAACAGTGAAATGCTTTCTTACGGGCCCTTCCCAACAATACAAAGAGAAAAAACTGGAAAAATTGAAAGATAATAACACGAGGAATAAAAACACAATGAGGAACGATAACTTGGCTATATACACAGGGTACCAGTACCGAGTCGAGTCGATGTGCAGGGGTACGAGGTAAGAGGTAGATAGTGTATGTACATATAGGTAGGCAACAGGATAGATAATAAACAGTAACAGTAGCGTATGTGATGAGTCAAAAGAGTTAGTGCAGTAGCAGAGAGAACAGTCTATGACTTGCCTATATGGCATATAGTGTGGCATTTGGGAGTCTAATTCCTCAACATTTAGTGTTGAGGAATTAGAGAGTTAGTGATTCCTCTCTTAGCTCCTTCTAGTGACTAATAATGTTTGTATATGCTGCGATTTATGTCATGTCATTTACATTGTGTCTGTAACTGAGCCTCACAGAAGCCAAAAACCCTTTGTCCATGTTTACCACTAAAAGAACAATAAACCTTTATGAACTGTGATGTCAACGTGTACGATCCATCCGCACTCCCAGAACACACTGTTCCCTGCCGAGGTGAAAGACTTGACCAAGCGGATCCGCACGGTGCTGATGGCCACGTCCCAGATGAAGGAGCACGAGAAGGACCCGGAGATGCTGGTGGACCTGCAATACAGCCTGGCCAACTCCTACGCCAGCACGCCCGAGCTCCGGCGGACCTGGCTGGAGAGCATGGCTAAGATACACGTCCGCAACGGAGACCTCTCCGAGGTACAGTAGGCCTGGGTTACTGGGATAACAATGGGTTATGTTATGTAATGTTATGTTATGTATAGGGTACAGAGATATGTACAGTGGGTATGATATGTAGTCACCCCCCCTTGGATTTTGTAAAATGTTGTTGCTTTACAAAGTGGGATTGAAATGAATTTAATTTAGATTTTTTGTCATAGATCTACACAAAATACTCCATAACGTCAAAGTGAACAGAGAATTCTACAAATGTTTACAAATGAATAGAAATTAAATAACTAAAATATAGTCGTGGCATAAGTATTCACTGAACAAAAATATAAATGCAACATGTAACAATTTCAAATATTTTACTGAGTTACAGTTCATATAAGGAAGTCAGTCAATTTAAATAAATTCATTAGGCCCTAATCTATGGATTTCACAATACTGGGAATACAGATATGCACCTGTTGTTCACCAATATCTTAAATATAAGTAGGGGCGTGGATCAGAAAACCAGTCAGTATCTGGTGTTACGACCATTTGCCTCATGATCAGGCTGTTGATTGTAGCCTGTGGAATATTGTCCCACTCCTCTTCAATGGCTGTGCGAAGTTGCTGGATATTGGCGGGAACTGGAACACGCTGTTGTACACGTCGATCCAGAGCATCCTAAACATGCTCAATGGGTGACATGTCTGGTGAGTATGCAGGCTGGGACATTTTCCGCATCCAGGAATTGTGTACAGATCCTTGCGACATGGGGCCATGCATTATCATGCTGAAACATGAGGTGATGGCGGCGGATGATTGGCACGACAATGGGCCTCAGGATCTCGTCACGGTATCTCTGTGCATTCAAATTGCCATCGATAAAATGCAATTTGTGTTCGTTGTCCGTAGCTTATGCCTGTCCATACCATAACCCCACCGCCACCATGGGGCACTCTGTTCACAACGTTGACATCAGCAAACCGCTCACCCACACAACACCATACACGCTGTCTGCCATCTGCCCGGTACAGTTGAAACCGGGATTAATCTGTGAAGAGCACACTTCTCCAGTGTGCCAGTGGCCATCGAAGATTAGCTTTTTCCCACTGAAGTCGTTTATGACTCCGAACTGCATTCAGGTCAAGACCCTGGTGAGGACGACGAGCATGCAGATGAGCTTCCCTGAGACGGTTTTGACAGTTTGTGCAGAAATTCTTTGATTGTGCAAACCCACAATTTCATCAGCTGTCCGGGTGGCTGGTCTCCAATGATACCGCAGGTGAAGAAGCCGGATGTGGAGGTCCTGGGCTGGCGTGGTTCACGTGATCTGCAGTTGTGAGGCCGGTTGGACGTACTGCCAAATTCTCTAAAACGACGTTGGTGGCTTATGGTAGAGAAATGAACATAAAATTATCTGGCAACAGCTCTGGTGGACATTCCTGCAATCAGCATGCCAATTGCATGCTCCCTCAAAACTTGAGACATCTGTGACAAAACTGCACATTTTAGAGTGGCCTTTTATTGTCCCCAGCACAAGGTACACCTGTGTAATGATCATGCTGTTTAATCAGCTTCTTGATATGCCACACCTGTCAGGTGGATGGATTATCCTGGCAAAGGAGAAATGCTCACTAACAGTGATGTAAACGAATTTGTGCACAACATTTTTGAGAAATAAGCTTTTTGTGCGTATGGAAAGATTTTGGGATCTTTTATTTCAGCCCATGAAACATGGGACCAAAACTTTACATGTTGCGTTTATATTTTTGTTCAGTGTAGTTCAGTTACATGGACTCACTCTGTGTGAAATAATAGGAATTTACATCATTTTTGAATGACTACCCCTTCCTCTGTCCCCCATACATACAACATCTGTAAGGTCCCTCAGTCAAGTATTGCATTCAACTACAAAGACCAGGTAGCTTTTCGAAAGCCTCATAAAGAAGATGGATAACAATAATAAATCAGACATTGAATATATCTTCATGCATGGTCAAGTTAATAATCGATTATATATTAAACCACCCAGACACAACAAAGATACAGTTGTCCGACTGAACTGAGCTGCAGGAGAGGAAGGAAACTGCTCAGGGATGTCACCATGAGGCCATTGGTGATTTTAAAACAGCTACAGAGTTCAATGGCTGTGATGGGAGAAAAAACTGAGGATGGATCAACAATTTTGTAGTTATTCCACAATAATGACCTAAATGAGTGAAAAGAAGAATACAAATATACAGAATACAAATATTCCAAAACATGCATCCAGTATGCAACAAGGCACTAAAGTTATACTGCATGAAAACATGGCAAAGGAATACACTTTTTGGCCTAAATGCAAAGCCTTTTAATTGGGGCAAATCCAACACAACACATCAGTAAGTAACTGGCTCCTTATTTTCAAGAATGGTGGTGGCTTCATCATGGTATGGGGATGCTCGACATCGGAAAAGACTGGCCAGTTATTCAGGATGAAAATAAACGGGAGCTAAACACAGGCATAATCCTAGAGGAAACCCTGCTTCAGTCTGCTTTCCATCAGACACTGGGAGACAAATTCACCTTTCAGCAGGACAATAAGCTACAACACAAGGCCAAATCTACACTGGGGTTGCTTACCAAGAAGACAGTGAATATGCCAAGTTACATTTTTGACTTAAATCTGCTTAAATCTATGGAAAGACTTGAACATTGCTGTGTTGCCATGACCCCCAACACCTTGACAAGAGCTTGAAGAATTTGGAAAATTGTAATGGGCAAATATTGCACAATCCAGGTGTGGAAAGCTCTTAGAGACTTACCCAAGAAGACTCACAACTGTGATCACTGCCAAAGGTGTTTCTAACATGTATTGACTCAGAGGGGTGAATACTGATCTAATCAAGGAATATTAGTGTTTAATTTATCATAACATTTTAAGAATTTTTTTTTTTAAATCCCTACTTTCACATTAACAAGTATTTTGTGTAGATCGTCGCCCAAAAACTGGCAAGTAAATCAATTTTAAGCCCTGTTGTGGAAATTACCACCAGGGACACCTGAAGTCAATATTAAATGAATCATTCTTTATCATCAGCAAGCTGGAGAGGTTCCAACAAACGTAATGCGCCATAGTACACGTCGGTCGGGAGCTCTGTCTGGGCAGTCCCGTTAGTTCTCTTATATACTGCTTACAAGTATTCATTATTCATAATTAATTAATCATTAACTTTTGGTTCAAGCATGTGACCGACCAATACCTCACGAGGCTTCTTCTCTCCAAGCTGAGACCTTGAAACTGAGATATCCCTTTCCGTTCTCAAAGCAAAGATCTGGGCGTACTGTCAAATTGCTTATACTGATAGTGAGGATTCCACCCAGGCACGATCAATCAGTCACTTGCATGAACCCAGTCGAATTGGTTATTAGAAAAGCACAAACATAAAATGTTCCTTCACAGCCCACTTTGTAACACAATAAAATGTGAAGAAATCTAAGGGGGGAGTGAATACTTATGATACCCACTGTACCATCCCACCTCTGACACCAATGCATCATTTTTAGGGGGTAATTCAAACTTCTTGAGACTGCCACAGTGATAGTGTTTAGAGGCCATATCAGAGCATCTCAGAGTAGGAGTGCTGATCTAGAATCATCTCCCCCCTGTCCATGTAATCTTATTCATTGTGATCTAAAAGTCGAAACTGATCCTAGATCAAATCAAATCAAACTTTATTTGTCACATGCGCCGAATACAACAGGTCTGTAGACCTTACCGTGACATGCTTACTTACAAGCCCTTAACCAACATTGCAGTTCAAGAAAGAGTAACGAAAATATTGACCAAATAAACTAAAGTAGAAAATAATAAAAAGTGACACAATAAAATAACAATAACGAGGCTATATACAGGGGGTACCGGTACTGAGCCAATGTGCGGGGGTACAGGTTAGTCGAGGTAATTTGTACATGTAGGTAGGGGAAAAGTGACTATGTATAGATAATAGACAGCGAGTAGCAGCAGCGTAAAAAGAAATGGAGGGGGGGGTCAATGTAAATAGTCCGGGTGGCCATTTAATGAATTGTTCAGCAGTCTTATGGCTTGGGGGTAGAAGCTGTTAAGGAGCCTTTTGGTCCTTGACTTGGCGCTCCGGTACCGCTTGCTGTGCGGTAGCAGAGAGAACAGTCTATGACTTGGGTGACTGGAGTCTTTGACCATTTATGGGGCTTTCCTCTGACACCGCCTAGTATATAGGTCCTGGATGGCAGGAAGCTTGGCCCCAGTGATGTACTGGGCCGTACGCACTACCCTCTGTAGCGCCTTAAGGTCAGATGCCGAGCAGTTGCCATACCAGGCGGTGATGCAACCATTCAGGATGCTCTCGATGGTGCAGCTGTACAACTTTTTGAGGATCTGGGGACCCATGCCAAATCTTTTCAGTCTCCTGAGGGGGAAAAGGTGTTGTCGTGCCCTCTTCACGACTGTCTTGGTGTGTTTGGACCATGATAGTTTGTTGGTTGTTGGTGACACCAAGGAACTTGAAACTCTCAACCCGCTCCACTACAGCCCCGACGATGTTAATGGGGGACCTGTTCGGCCCGCCTTTTCCTGTAGTCCACGATCAGCACTCCTACTGTGAGACGCCTAGTTAATGATGTGATGGTATCTGTGATTAAACTGTTCACCTTTCCTCCTGTTCCTCTGTCCATCAGGCGGCCATGTGTTACATCCACATCTCAGCCCTGATCGCTGAGTCCCTCAAGAGGAGAGGTGAGCAAAGCCCGGTGGGCCGCAACATGGCAGTGCTGCCAACAAGCTTCTGCAGTGTGTGTGTGTGTGTGTGTGTGTATGTGTGTTTGTGTTTATGTGTGTGCGTGGGTGTGCTCTCTAGCGTGTGCATGTGTGTGTGTGGAGAACCTCTAACCTCTGCTTGTGAGTCTTCTGGCCACCTCTGGCCATCGATTGGCTGGACAGCATGTGTGACATCATCATTCAGCGCTGTGTGCATATGGCTACTGTAGCCTCTCTGCGCAAACATTTGTTTCTAACGAATTAGTCTGCGTGTGTAGGGGTGGAAATGGTATGAGTGGGTTGATATTTACATTTTACATTTTAGTCATTTAGCAGACGCTCTTTTCCAGAGCGTGCATACATTATTTTATTTAATTTTTCATACTGGCCCCCCGTGGGAATCGAACCCACAACCCTGGCGTTGCAAACGCCATGCTCTACCAACTGAGCTACATCCCTGCCGGCCATTCCCTCCCCTACCCTGGACGACGCTGGGCCAATTGTGCGCTGCCCCATGGGTCTCCCGGTCGCGGCCGGCTACGACAGAGCCTGGATATGTGTGTGCGTGTGTGTATGTGTGTGTGTGTGTGCGTGCATGCTTGTGTCTGTGCGTGTGTGTGTGTATATAATGTATGTGCATGTACATGCGTGTGGGTTTGTTATACACTGTGTATGTGTGCATGCTTTTATGTGTTGGCATATGACTTATTTGTGTGTGTGTGTGTGTCAGAAGAGAGGTTAGTCAGAGCTGAGTTGTGTGTGCTCTGTCTCACAACCCACTGTCTGGAAAACAATGACATCATCCAATCAGCACACAGCATACTGTGCTACAGTACTGGCCATCCACTCTTTACTCTCTCATACACAAACATAGGTTGCGTCCCAAATAGCACCATATACCCTATATAGTGCACTACTTTTGACAAGAGCCCAATGGGCCCTGGTCGAAAGTAGTGCACTACATAGGGAATAGGGTGACTTCACATCCTGTCATATATAGTATGCGCTACTATGACATGGGAACTCGGTGTCTCCATCTGCACGTGTGTGTGCTTGCTAGCCCATGCATGCTTCACCGTTCAGAGCATGAGGCGTCATCTCGCTCTCTCTTTCTGCCGCCGCTCGCCGTGTGTGGAAAGCATGCCCTGTAAAGCACTGGCTTGTCGTCAAGTGAAAAAAGGCTAAACAGAAGTGGAAAGTTCAAGTGTGTACAGTAAACTCCTATACTCCTCCTTATAACGCAGGCTACTGGAAACCTGACAAGGCCAGGATGTCAAGTGTGGTTCCTGAGGAGCCCAATGTCATTAACTGTAGCCTCTTACTAACCCCCCGAGATGGAGAAAGTGAGTGTGCCGCCCTGGGGCCGGGTCATGGAACAGGGATGCGTAAAGGGTGGGGGGGATTCAAGCTATGCTTACTTCAGAATCAGAACTTTATTCGCCAAGTACATTTACATCTACCAGGAATTTAACGTTATGAAATGGTGCTGACAGCAATAAACAGAAAATACAGACCGAATTTAGAACGTACACATAATCTACATACAGTACACAATTAAAATAGTGAAAACAGTTTACTTAAAAACACAAGACCAAACTTTGACTTCAACTAGCAGAATGGAGTCTGAATTCTTACAGGTGCACAGTGTAATGTTTTGAAGTCCACTGCAATGGCTTTGCCATGCCACTTAGAACGAAGCAATGTATTGGACATGCATTCTACGTGGTATGCTGAACATACCCTATGACTCAAAAGACTAGCAGAATGGAGTACAGGCAGGTATAATGTTTTGAAGTCCACTGACTATTGAAAGATGTCTGGATGTCTATGGTCTACCTTTCCTTTTGAGATGCCTTTATTGATGTCCACCCAAGTTTCACTTTATGTGTAAAGAAAGCACGTTCACAATGAATGTAGTTACTATTCTTTGTTTGGGTTTGTTGATATGGAACACGAGGAATGTTAAGTGCCACGGTGTTACTGTGTGTGTGTGTGTTGTTACTGTGTGTGTGCGCACATGTGCGTGTGTTTGTCTCTGTGTGTGTGTGTGAGTTAGCGAGAGTGTGTGTTGATGATCAAATACACACAAGCATAAAGAAGAGGGTGACAAAATGTTGTTCCTATGTCCCTCCTCTGATGTCATATCCTGTGTGAAACCGCAGCGTCATTCTCCATGGGCTGGGCGGCCTTCCTGTGTGTCTCACCGAACGTGAAGGAAGAGGGGGCCATGAAAGAGGACACAGGGACTCAGGATACCCCCTACACTGAGGTACCCTCACCCCCACTGGGCCAGTACAAAGAATTGTATCGATTTTTAAGCTTAGATTTGGAAGATAATTCAATGACAATACAGTGCAGAGCCTGACAGAAGAGAAGGATGGTATTTGAGATGCATCCATATAGTTAGCTGTATAGATTTATCGATCTGCTTTTCCTCTCTGTAACTTGCGTCCTATCCTTCCTGTGGATGTAGGATACTCTGGTGGAGCAGCTGGAGCTGTGCGTGGACTACCTGTGGAAGTCTGAGAGGCACGAGCTCATCGCCGATATCAACAAACCCGTCATTGCCGTCTTTGAGAAGAGGCGAGATTTCAAGGTGACTGGGGGGGGATAGGACGAGGTTGTTTCTTTACCAGGCCAGAGACACTCGGACAGGAGGGAGATAGTGTGATAGCAGCTGTGATTGACATTGTGTGTGTGATCCACAGAGGCTATCGGAGCTGTACTACGACATCCACCGCTCCTACCTGAAGGTGACAGAGGTCGTGAACTCTGAGAAGCGTCTGTTTGGCCGATACTACCGCGTGGCGTTCTACGGACTGGTAAGTGCCATCAGAGCCACAGAAGACACTGGAAATGACAAACACACCTTATAGATAGGTGTATGTGTAACGTGTTCCTAGCCTGAGTGCCAGTCTGTTTGTGCTGTCGTGCTAACTCCTTGTTACTCATTGTCATGTTTGGCATCGATCTGGATGGCACACACAGACTGGCACTCAGGCTAGCGTGTACCATCCCTGCTCCGGGATTCAGTCCTTCAGGTCTCAGGGGAGGAGGAATGACATCACAGCGCGATGCTAAACTAGCTTCAACTAGCTTCTACTAGCTTCGACTACCTTGATAGCCTCCACATCTGCAGCATACATGCTATAGCTATAGCCCTCTGGTACGAACCCAATCCCATAGGTATTCTCACCGAGTATCTGTCTTTTGTCCCGTAAGGGACGTCAAACTCCTACATTCACTAAGCTGGTTGGACTCTTAGAAGAGCCTGAATCCATTAGACGTTTAACCTTTAGTGAATGGAGAGAGGGGTCGATCACAACTTGTCTCTAGTCAGTTTCTTTAATTCCTCCATCTGCTCTTTTTCTTTTCTTCCTGTTGGTTTTTCTGTATCAAGATTGCGGTAAGTTTTTGTCTCTCTTTTTGTCTCATCTTTTTTTGCTCCTCTTACCTTCTCTCTTCCCTCTCTTCTCCCTTCACCAGTAGTAGCTTCTCTAACCTGTCTTCTAAGATATATGCTGTATACATATTGATATGCGCTTCTATATGATATGTATACCTACCGTGGTTTGGGGTCGATTCTATATCAATTCAGTCAATTCAGGAATAAAGTGGAATTAAAATGTCCCTCATTGAAAAGACATTTGGAAATTAATAAGGAAATTGGAATTTCCTTCCTGAGTTGAATGAATTTAAATAGAATTGACCCCAACCCTGATACCTACCCCGATACCTACATCCTATAATCTCCAGTAATCTTTTTCCCTTCAACGATCCCAATCTCTAATCTCTAGCTCCTGTGTACAGATCTTAGAACAGTTGGTGTCAAGATGACATGGCAGCATACATGCAGGCAAGCCAGACCAGGGCCCATATTCACAAAGCATATCAGAGTGTGACTGCTGATTTTAGGATCTGTTTAGCATTTTAAGTCATAATTAATTAGATGGGGCGACCTGATCCTAGATCAGCACTCCTACTCTGAGACACTTTATGAATACGGGCCCTGGTCATGAATGTTGGAATGTAGGGCTCTTTTTCAAATCATCTCTCCTCGATTCCTCGCATCCCCTCTGCTCGCAGCCTCCTTCTCCAAACCGAGGGTCCGAGTGGAGGGACCTTGGACTTGGGTTGAATATACAGTACCAGTAAAATGTTTGGACACACCTACTCATTCCAGGGTTTTTCTTTATTTTTACTATTTTCTACATTGTAGAATAATAGTGAAGACATCAAAACTATGAAATAACACATATGGAATCATGTAGTAACCAAAAAAGTAGCCACCTTTTGCCTTGATGACAGCTTTGCACACTCTTGGCATTCTCTTAACCAGCTTCATGAGTTAGTCCCCTGGAATGCATTTCAATTAACAGGTGTGCCAGTGTTAAAATTTAATTTGTGGAATTTCTTTCCTTCTTAATGCGTTTGAGCCAATCAGTTGTGTTGTGACAAGGTAGGGGTGGTATACAGAAGATAGCCCTATTTCGTAAAAGACCAAGTCCATATTATGGCAAGACCAGCTCAAATAAGCAAAGAGAAACGACAGTCCATCATTACTTTAAGTCATGAAGGTCAGTCAATCCGGAAAATGTCAAGAACTTTGAAAGTTTCTTCAAGTGCAGTCGCCAAAACCATCAAGCGCTATGAGGAAACTGGCTCTCATGAGGGCCGCCACAGGAAAGGAAGACCCAGAGTTACCTCTGCTGCAGAGGATAAGTTCATTAGAGTTAACTGCACCTCAGATTGCAGCACAAATAAATGCTTCACAGAGTTCAAGTAACAGACACATCTCAACATCAACTGTTCAGAGGAGACAGCGTGAAACCACCATGGCTACCACAGCATTCTGCAGCGATACGCCATCCCATCTGGTTTGGGCTTAGTGGGACTATCAATTGTTTTTCAACAGGACAATGACCCAACACACCTCCAGGCTGTGTAAGGGCTATTTGACCAAGGAGAGTGATGGAGTGCTACATCAGATGACCTGGCCTCCACAATCACCCGACCTCAACCCAATTGAGATGGTTTGGGATGAGTTGAACTGCAGAGTGACGGAAAAGCAGCCAACAAGTGCTCAGCATATGTGGGAACTCCTTCAAGACTGTTGGAAAAGCATTCCAGGTGAAGCTGGTTGAGAGAATGCCAAGAATGTGCAAAGCTGTCATCAAGGCAAAGGGTAGCTACTTTGAAGAATCTCAAATCTCAAATATATTTAGATTTGTTTAACACTTTTTTGGTTACTACATGATTCCATATGTGTTATTTCATAGTTTTGATGTCTTCACTATTATTCTACAATGTAGAATATAGTACAAAATAAAGAACAACCCTTTGAATGAGTAGGTGTGTCCAAACTTTTAGTTTTTTAAGGAGAGAGGCCAGCAGAGCACAGGTGCGTGCACATTGCACAAGAGACAGAAGCTAGTTAGAAGATTAGTATGCATAACCCATCATTCATTACCTGAAAGAGGTAGGCTAGGACATATACAGCTCTGGAAAAAAGTAAGAGACCACTGCAAAATTATCAGTTTCTCTGGTTTTACTATTTATAGGTATGTGTTTGGGTAAAAATAACATTATTGTTTTATTCTATAAACTACTGACAACATTTCTCCCAAATTCCCCCCAAAATATTGTAATTTAGAGCATTTATTTGCAGAAAATGACAACTGGTCAAAATAACGAAAAAGATGCAGTGTTGTCAGACCTCGAATAATGCAAAGAAAATAAGTTCATGTTCATTTTTAAACAACACAATACTAATGTTTTAATTTAGGAAGAGTTCAGAAATCAATATTTGGTGGAATAACCCTGATTTTCAATCACAGCTTTCATGCGTCTTGGCATGCTCTCCACCAGTCTTTCACATTGATGTTGGGTGACTTTATGCCACTCCTGGCGCAAAAATTCAAGCAGCTCGGCTTTGTTTGATGGCTTGTGACCATCCATCTTCCTCTTGATCAAATTCCAGAAGTTTTCAATGGGGTTCAGGTCTGGAGATTGGGCTGACCATGACAGGGTCTTGATCTGGTGGTCCTCCATCCACACCTTGATTGACCTGGCTATGTGGCATGGCGCATTGTCTTGCTGGAAAAACCAATCCTCAGAGTTGGGGAACAATGTCAGAGCAAAAGGAATCAAGTTTTCTTCCAGGACAACCTTGTACGTGGCTTGATTCATGCGTCCTTCACACAGACAAATCTGCCCGATTCCAGCCTTGCTGAAGCACCCCCAGATCATCACCGATCCTCCACCAAATTTCATAGTGGGTGCGAGACACTGTGGCTTGTAGCCTCTCCAGGTCTCCGTCTAACCATTAGACGACCAGGTGTTGGGCAAAGCTGAAAATTGGACTCATCAGAGAACATGACCTTACTCCAGTCCTCTACGGTCCAATCCGTATGGTCTTTTGCAAACCTCAGCCTGGCTCTTCTTTGCTTCTCATTGATAAAGGGCTTTTTTCTAGCTTTGCACGACTTCAGCCCTGCCCCTAGGAGCCTGTTTCGAACCGTCCTCGCCGTGCACTTCACCCCAGCTGCCGTTTGCCATTATTTTTGTAGGTCACTTGATGTCATCTTACGGTTGTTGAGTGACATTCAAATGAGTTGGCGGTCATCCCGGTCAGTAGAGAGTCGTTTTTGCCCTCTACCGGTCTGTAGCTTTGTTGTCCCCAATGTCTGCTGCTTGACCTTGTTCTTATGAACCGCCGTCTTTGAAATTTTAAGGATGGAAGCAACCTGACGCTCACTGTATCCCTCTGCCAGTAAAGCCAGAATTGAACCCTTCTTTTCCTCACTCAAAACTTTCCTTTTCAACTCTTTTTGCATGGTCAATAGTTATTTTTTTATTAATATTACTTTTGAAGTACTATTAGCAGTGTTTTTGCCATCCAGCTGGTCCTATTGCAAGAGGATAGTGATGACCACAGCAGTGGTTTTTATACTTTTCCTCGTTAAATAAGATTTGATTCAGGTGATCACCTAATCAGTACCTAATTCAGTAGAATGAGGTGTGCCTGTGTTGGAATTCAACAGACACTGGAATGGAATGGCTGTCATACATGTAGAGATGCGGTTTGACATTTGCGGTGGTCTCTTAATTTTTTCCACAGCTGTATATATATATCTTGAACAGGATTATCTATTTTGCATGTAATTTGAATTGAATTGATGAAAGAGAGAGGAAGACTGCTCGCACATGCTCTGATTTAAAGCAACGATATTCGAGTGATAGGCTGTTTAAAAACTCTGCTGCTGCAATAAAGAAATATATATATTTACAAAAAAAATGTAAGGTGAGTCCTGCAGCCAGATGGAGACGTGTAAATTAGACGTGCATTCGGTCCTCCTGTTACTGTAGCATAGGCTACGCTGCAGCAAATGCAGGCCTACCTGTCACAAGAAAAAAAGTTACCATGATGAGATGATAGTTCTACATGCATTGTGACCTGCGCTCCATACTGAGATGGGCTGTCTGTCCCCACCCTGAGTGTTGGTGATTGATCATGCAGACAGCAGAGTGAAGGCCGTAGAGAAGCCATATTTAGACATTGCATATCATTGAACAGTTCCATTTCACGTCATGCTGTTGATATAAATAATTTATTGTCATTTATCGTTTTTTCGCTGTTATTTATCTTGGGAGAAGGGAGTGGTTTTGGGCGGTAAATCTCAGTAACCGGGTTCCCACCATTCAACCCTACCTTGGACCTTTTCCTCTTATACGGTTAAGAAAGAGACAAGGACATAAGTTGCAAGGAATCGAAGAAAGACGAATTGACAGAGCCTAGGAGTTGATTCCAAAGGAAAGAGCACACTGTCTGAAAATAACCCTCATTGCCCTTTGACCCCACAGTGCTTTGAGAAAGACCTCTGACATCTGAATGGCCTCTGTTTCATCCAGAACATAACATTGCAATTTTGTCAGTGCCTTTTATGATTACGAATGTGTTCTAACAAGCTGACGTAACACTAGGAAACACATGGCTAGACTGATAGGGAAGCGCAGTAAACCACTAGGGGGTGATGTGAGCCTAGATATTCCAGTTTAGGATTATTAATATTCAGCTAAGGGATGGAACAGAAATCAAAGGGCCACAGTTGTAAACTATACAGGCACATATACATACTCTTCAAAGTATTGAAGCAGGGATTGCATATTACATTTTGGTCATATAACAGAAGCTCTTAATCAGAGTGACTTACAGTCAGAAACACAGACAAACACGGACGCACACACATACACACACACACACACACACACACACAGACACACACAGGTGGTTGGGTAACATGGTGTTTCTGTAACAGGGTTTCTTTGAGGAGGAGGAGAGTAAAGAGTTCATCTATAAGGAGCCCAAGCTGACAGGATTGTCCGAGATCTCCCAGAGGCTCCTCAAACTCTACTCGGACAAGTTTGGTGCCGACAACGTCAAGATGATCCAGGACTCCAACAAGGTCAGTCTACTTACTACCTCACCCCAGATTGTTGTAATGTTGTAAATGAATTAATGTAGTACTACGTTTGGACAGCAGTCTCTCTCCATGGAAAGGCAGCCAGTGCAGTAGTGATTCATTTAGACCATGGGTCTCTACTAGTAGCTCGCAGCCCACATATGAGCAGCTCGCCAAACAATTCTGAAAGTACATGCAATTTTCACGTGTTCCATCGCCGCAAGCTCCCAGCTACTACGTGATCAACGCAACTTGACATTATCCCACCCCTGGTTAGCCACTATTGGCTTAAAAAGCCAAACCTAACACAATATCTGCCAATGAATTTCCAGCAATATTGCCCCAGTCTGTTGTGGTGCACGTGTTTGTCTATCACTCCGTGTGTAGCCAGTTGATGTGATAACTGTAGGTTTACCTGGCAGAAGTATATCATTTGTATCTATTATTTATATTATTTTATTTGTTATTTGCTAACTTTGCTATGAAATTAGCATCAGCAGCATAGCTAGACTGGCACATTAGACTGCTCATTCCTCATTCACTAGAGGCACAATTAAAGGGCCAGATGCGCAATTAATGGAGCGTTACGCTCCGAAATCTACATTTGTTCGTTTTCTTCCAGACATATACACATCAGCAACCACAGCTAGTAAAGTCACTGCAACCCTAAACAAAGAGTTGCACTCAGTTTTAGAAAAGGTGGCCAGTAATAAACTAATAGCATTGTATTTGGTACAAAGTTCTAGACCTCAGCTGAATCTGGTAATGAATGGTGTGGCTGTTGAGCAAGTTGAGGAGACTAAATTACTTGGTGTTACCTTAGATTGTAAACTGTCATGGCCAAAACATATAATGTAGATTCAATGGTTGTAAAGATGGGGAGATGTCTGTCCGTGATAAAGAGATGCTCTGCATTTTCTGACACCACACTCCAAAAGCAAGTCCTGCAGGCTCTAGTTTAGTCTTATCTTGATTATTGTCCAGTCATATGATTAAGAGATTCCGAGTGTTTAAAGGTCACATGTACAGGGGTTGCAGGTGTGATTGCAAGTGAACAGCAAACCTGTTTTCAAAAAACGAATAAAGCAACACCTCACGGCACAACGCCTCTCCCTCATGTGACCTACTTTTTGTGTGTACAGATGTAGGATCTTAATTTGAGCCAGTTTGCTACAGCAGGAAAATAATCCTGCAGCAACAGGAAATGTCAATTATTATGTGTTTTATAATTAATACAAATAATGTGTAGGGGTTGATACATTTTTTGTTAGGGCAAATCAAGTCTGAAATGTTAAAGTGGAAATTACAAACTTTAGAAGCATTTTAAACCTCACATACACTATAAATTAGCATTTCTAGCGGCGCAGGAAAATTCCTGCAACAACAGGATGATCAAATTAAGATATTGCATTTGTACGTACTGACATGTATGTGTAACAGATAGATGCATACTGTACATACACACACGCACACTACATGTTAATGTTTTAAATGTATGTAAATTCTAAAGTATTTTGTCTGTAATGTATTTTTCGTTATGTGTCGGACCCCAGTAAGACTAGCTGTCTCCATTGGCGTCGGCTAATAGGGATCCTAATCAAATCTAAATATACACTCCATTGTTCACCATATTTCAGTGCATTCGGAAAGTATTCAGACCCCTCCACATTTTGTTACATTACAGCCTTATTCTAAAATTGATTCAATTGTTTTTTTCCCCCTCATCAATCTACACACAATACCCCATAATGACAAAGCAAAAACAGGTTTTTAGAATAAAATAAAAAAATGGAAATATCACATTTACAGTGGGGAGAACAAGTATTTGATACACTGCCGATTTTGCAGGTTTTCCTACTTACAAAGCATGTAGAGGTCTGTAATTTTTATCATAGGTACACTTCAACTGTGAGAGACGGAATCTAAAACAAAAATCCAGAAAATCACATTGTATGATTTTTAAGTAATTAAATTTCATTTTATTGCATGACATAAGTATTTGATCACCTACCAACCAGTAAGAATTCCGGCTCTCACAGACCTGTTAGTTTTTCTTTAAGAAGCCCTCCTGTTCTCCACTCATTACCTGTATTAACTGCACCTGTTTGAACTCGTTACCTGTATAAAATACACCTGTCAACACACTCAATCAAACAGACTCCAACCTCTCCACAATGGCCAAGACCAGAGAGCTGTGTAAGGACATCAGGGATAAAATTGTAGACCTGCACAAGGCTGGGATGGCTACAGGACAATAGGCAAGCAGCTTGGTGAGAAGGCAACAACTGTTGGCGCAATTATTAGAAAATGGAAGAAGTTCAAGATGACGGTCAATCACCCTCGGTCTGGGGCTCCATGCAAGATCTCACCTCGTGGGGTGATCATGAGGAAGGTGAGGGATCAGCCCAGAACTACACGGCAGGACCTGGTCAATGACCTGAAGAGAGCTGGGACCACAGTCTCAAAGAAAACCATTAGTAACACACTACGCCGTCATGGATTAAAATCCTGCAGCGCACGCAAGGTCCCCCTGCTCAAGCCAGCGCATGTCCAGGCCCCGTCTGAAGTTTGCCAATGACCATCTGGATGATCCAGAGGAGGAATGGGAGAAGGTCATGTGGTCTGATGAGACAAAAATAGAGCTTTTTGGTCTAAACTCCACTCGCCGTGTTTGGAGGAAGAAGAAGGATAAGTACAACCCCAAGAACACCATCCCAACCGTGAAGCATGGAGGTGGAAACATCATTCTTTGGGGATGCTTTTCTGCAAAGGGGATAGGACGACTGCACCGTATTGAGGGGAGGATGGATGGGGCCATGTATCGTGAGATCTTGGCCAACAACCTCCTTCCCTCAGTAAGAGCATTGAAGATGGGTCGTGGCTGGTTCTTCCAGCATGACAACGACCCGAAACACACAGCCAGGGCAACTAAGGAGTGGCTCCGTAAGAAGCATCTCAAGGTCCTGGAGTGGCCTAGCCAGTCTCCAGACCTGAAGCCAATAGAAAATCTTTGGAGGGAGCTGAAAGTCCGTATTGCCGAGCGACAGCCCCGAAACCTGAAGGATCTGGAGAAGGTCTGTATGGAGGAGTTGGCCAAAATCCCTGCTGCAGTGTGTGCAAACCTGATCAAGACCTACAGGGAACGTACGATCTCTGTAATTGCAAACAAAGGTTACTGTACCAAATATTAAGTTCTGTTTTTCTGATGTATCAAATACTTATGTCATGCAATAAAATGCAAATTATTACTTAAAAATCATACAATGTGATTTTCTGGATTTTTGTTTTAGATTCCGTCTCTCACAGTTGAAGTGTACCTATGATAAAAATCATACAGACCTCTACATGCTTTGTAAGTAGGAAAACCTGCAAAATTGGCAGTGAATCAAATACTTTTTCTCTCCACTGTACATAAGTATTCAAACCCTTTACTCAGTACTTTATTGCGATTACAGCCAGTAGCCAGTAGCCTTGCATGCCAGGCTTCAAGGTTGAGCAAGAATACAACTGACTGACTACACAAGACTGACTATGAGACTGACTCAGCGAGACTGAAGAGACCAGCACAAACCTCAGTAGACCAGGGTCTTTGACACCAAATGGTGGAAAACGGACCAAAACGGGGAGAGGCTACCTGAATTTGTCCAATAAGTATCTCTCGTTTTTGTTTGTGAAACATTTTCCATTCCGGTTTTCTACGGTGTGTACTAATGAATACGACCCAGACTGTGAACTGATTGTGCTGTTTGATATAACCTACCAGGTAAATCCTAAAGACCTGGACCCCAAGTACGCCTACATCCAGGTGACCTACGTAGTGCCCTACTTCGACGACAAGGAGCAGCAGGAGAAGAAGACGGACTTCGAGCGACATCACAACATCAATCGCTTCGTGTTCGAGACGCCTTTCACTCTGTCGGGGAAGAAACATGGCGACGTGGAGGAGCAGTGCAAGAGACGCACCATACTAACCAGTGAGTTATTAAAAATATCATTTTTGCTAATATTTTTATCCAAAGAACTGTCAAAATGTACTGTTACATACATTGCATGGCCAAAAGTATGTGAACATCTCATTCCAAAAGCATGGGCGTTAATATGGAGTTGGTCCCCCTTTGCTGCTATAACAGCCTCCACTCTTCTGGGAAGGCTTTCCACTAGATGTTGGAACATTGCTGCGGGGACTTGCTTCCATTCAGCCACAAGAGCATTAGTGAGGTCGGGCACTGATGTTGGGCGATTAGGCCTGGCTCGCAGTCGGCGTTCCAATTCATCCCAAAGGTGTTCGATGGGGTTGAGGTCAGGGCTCTGTGCAGGCCAGTCAAGTTCTTCCACACAGATCTCAACAAACCATTTCTGTATGGACCTCGCTTTGTGGATTGGGGCATTGTCGTGCTGAAACAGGAAAGGGCCTTCCCCAAACTGTTGCCACAACGAAAGGAAGCACAGAATCGTCTAGAATATTGTTGTATGCTGTAGCGTTAAGATTTCCCTTCACTGGAACTAAGGGGCCTAGCCCGAACCATGAAAAACAGCCCCAGACCATTATTCCTCCTCCACCAAACTTTACAGTTGGCACTATGCATTGGGGCAGGTGGTGTTCTCCTGTCATCCGCCAAACCCAGATTAGTCCGTCGGACTGCCACATGGTGAAGCATGATTCATTAGAGAACGCGTTTGCACTGCTCCAATGGCGGCGATCTTTACACCACTCCAGCCGACGCATGGCATTGTGCTTGGTGATCTTAGGCTTGTGTGCGGCTGCTCGGCCATGGAAACCCATTTCATGAAGCTCCCGACGAACAGTTATTGTGCTGACATTGCTTCCAGAGGCAGTTTGGAACTCAGTAGTGAGTGTTGCAACCGAGGACAGACGATTTTTACATACTAAGCGCTTCAGCACTCGGGTGTCCCGTTCTGTGAGCATGTGTGGCCTACCACTTTGCGGCTGAGCCGTTGTTGCTCCTAGACGTTTCCACTTCACAATAACAGCACTTACAGTTGACCGGGGCAGCTCTAGCAGGGCAGAAATTTGACGAACTGTAAGGTGGCATCCTATTACTGTGCCACGTTGAAAGTCACTGAGCTCTTCAGTACGGGCCATTCTACTGCCAATGTTTGTCTGTGGAGATTGCATGGCTGTGTGCTCGATTTTATACACCTGTCAGCAACGGGTGTGGCTGAAATAGCCACTGAGCCACCGATAGATTTTGTATGTTTATGGTAATGACTAAAATTGTTCCACCCCGATACTGTATGACTGTGTAAACTATGTTAGAGTTATAAGGTAGTAATAAACCCACTAACAGAGGAGGGGGTTAGAAACTGCTGAGACAAACATTCCAGGAGGAAGGAGACCTAGAAACTGGTTAATCATTCTATACTGTGGAAATGTACAGGCCGCCTAAAGGTGGGCGGAGCAAAGTTCCTTTGTGTGAAGGCATATATAAAGACTGTGTGTGTTTTTGGCGGCAGAGCTCTCTCTGAAATAAAAATGGCTGATCCCTTGCAGACTGGAGAATTTGTTTAATTCATTATTAAACCAGAGCCTTACACCCTCTGGGAATTATTCAAAGCTTTAGTAACTATTAGAGATATAAATTCTCGTGCCACTAGCTTGTATGTTAGTATACTATACTAACTAGGAAGTGTCTGAATAACCAGTAAATACTGAGCCGTAACTGTCTGAATCACTAGTATACTGACCAGTGCTGTAATCAGTGACCTATTCTGACCAGTAAAGTTATGGTGTAGGTTCAATGGTTTTCCCTTCAAAATGAAAGAAAGATCGGACAGCAATTCCCAAACAAACCCAACAGTTCTGGTTTAATACAATACAAATATATCCCATCTAGCAGACACTATCCAAAGCGAGTTATTACAGTAGTGCGTGCATACATGTTTTCATATGGGTAGCCCCAGCGGGCATCAAACCCACAGTCCTGACTCTATGCTCCCTACTCATGCTCTACCAACTGAGCCACCCAGGACCACACGTTTTAACCAATTGGTTCCTCATACCCTGTGTCTACTCCCCCTGTCTGTCCCCCCCACCCAGCCAACTCCACCTTCCCCTACCTGAAAAAGCGTATCCAGGTGGTGGAGCAGCAGAGTACGGAGATGAACCCCATCGAGGTGGCCATCGACGAGATGTCCTGCAAGGTGTCCGAGCTCAACCAGCTGTGTGCCATGGCAGAGGTGGACATGATCCGGCTGCAGCTCAAACTGCAGGGTAGCGTCAGCGTCAAGGTAAGGGGTAGGGTTGGAGGAGGAGAAAGATGGAGAGAGACACACAGAAGGGAGTTGAGTTGAGAAGACAAAGCTGAGCTGACACACACAGTCACACACCCTGGCGTAGGATGCACCCCCCCAGCCCCCCTGAGGGGCCCCTAATCAAAAAAGATTGGCAGCTATGAAACTGCTATGGCAAAATGTGTAGAAGTGTAGGATGTTATCTGTTTTCCTAAATACAAATGTTTGCTCGGGGGGGGCCTAGCGAACAGTGCTTAATTTGTTAATCGGGAGGTGCCAAACAAAAAGTGTGTGTGAGAGGGTGGTGTCCTGGGGGGCTCTGAGGTACCAGAACGCACCTTTATAATAAAGCATTGCATGCATATCATCGCATTTGCGTAGTGGCATAGAGCAGTAGAGTAGAGGTGCTTGCAGAAGTTGCACACATGGGGAAATATTTTTGTAGCCTAGGGTCTGGGAAAAATTTTGCCTTTTATAAAAGCATTTCATGCAAGTCTACGTCATTTTACATGACATAATATTGTTTAATACCGCACATATGATTGAAATGGCAGGCTACTTTGACACTGACAAACTAAGAATCTAAGATCAATAAAAACGACCTTGTCTTGAATCCATCAACAGCCTAGGCCTACAGTAGGTGTGTGGAGACACACATATTGTACAATATGAGGAAGAAATTATAGCCCTAAAAATGGTTTCCAGTTGGCCGATGCGCTCATGCCAAAAGCCTATCTCTCTCTTCTTTTAGGCCTACTTTGTAAAACAATGCTGTTCGCTCAAAATGCCTGTTTGGAAGTTGATAGAATATTTTGGTAGCCTCTACAGACAGATTAGAGTCTTCTCTTTTCAACAGGAGCCATTTGCTTTCCAACCTGTGTTTTCCCACAATTGTATTTGAAATATTGCGAAAGGCCTGTTCACTGACAGATTTGCCGCACATTCCGGACTGTAGGCTATGCGTTGTAATTGGGCTACACACAATCCAGAGTTAGGCAATACAAATGTGGGTGTGGCTAGATTATAGGCCTACTCCTGGTGTAGTATTCTGAATTATTTAATTTATTTCAAAACAGACAGCAGTAATTATAGAACTTTGGCAAATGTATTTCAATTTATCAGGGGTGCTGCAGTACCCTTTCCACGGCTATGATTCTATAAGGATGATGATGATGAATTGCAACGCTGGAGAGATGAGAGTTGCAGGCTCATGTCTATCAGAGCAGAGAGAGGGAGAGAGATCATAGAAACTTAATCTTATTCTAGTTCTGTGATAGATAGATAGATAGATAGATAGATAGATAGATAGATAGATAGATAGATAGATAGATAGATAGATAGATAGATAGATAGATAGATAGATAGATAGATAGATAGATAGATAGATAGATAGATAGATAGATAGATAGATAGATAGATAGATAGATAGATAGATAGATAGATAGATAGGCTACAGGCATGCTTCTCTCTCTCACCACAGCAAGAGCCACACGTTGGTCTCTAGGCTACAATGTTGCGCAAACCATAAACCCGGCTCCCCGACCCAAATCAATTCTTAGAATATCAGGCATGGGCTGAAAATCTAAGTTTTCATGTTTTTTTAGGGGGCATTAGAATTACAGAGGCAACTCGAATGAACTCTGATCGCTTTTATTCTGGAAAATAGGTTCTGAAATGAAACAGTCAAAAACGGAGAGATTCCGGATCCAGTTCCAGCAGGATCTGGCTCAAATTAAGCACTGCTCGCAAAACTGCACTATGCCACTGGTCACACACTGACATGAACGCACACACACGTGGTATATTATTACCAAACAGTCTATGCCGAGACCCATGCTCTCCAGAATCCCGCCTCTTCTCAGGATTTTCCCAGCCCTAATCCCCTGTAAACACAATGTGTGAATACAGCTCGGCTCAGAGTGACAGCATGAAGCAGGCTAATCTCAATACGCTGTTGCAGTAACAGAGAGATATGGGATTATCTGTCATGGTGAAGCAGCACAAGCTACTTACTGTCTGTCATCAAATGTTTCCTCTATGTAGCCCTCCATCATTAGCATTATCCTCTTGTAGCTTTAGCATTAGCCTCTAATAATATTAATAAGTTATTCAACTTTTATAGCACTATTCATTACATAAAGAATCTCAAAGCGCTTTAAAGCAACACAAAAAAGACAAGCAATTTAGAAAACAACAACAACATCATTCATGAGAGGGAAGGTCATGAGAGGGTCGGAAAATTCATGGCTTGAGTGGTCATCGGAGGGAGGTGGTCAAAGGGGGAGAGCAAGCAAAGTTGGTCTCTGGAGCATGTCCAGGGGCAGGCAGGCAGCACGGTGTCATCAAGGTGTCTTGCCATCCTTGCCGTCTGTGTGGCTTCTCCATAGTAGGACTCTGATTAAGTTTGAGCTCAGCCACTGCTGTTCATGGACTCCGTAGGACTCCGTAGTTGGTGTAGCTAGCTATCTAGTCCTTTACTACTACCAAAATGAAGCACCCACTTGGGTGTAGCTAATATGTCAGTTACGTGGCGCCTGAAAGCACACCACATTTCAATAATAATTCAAGAGTAGCCTTGTAACTTAGTCCTCCTTAGGATCCTCATCAATGCATACCTCAGCCGTCTTGCTTTCGGGCTTCTCTCCATCCTCAACCTCCGGACACATGGCTGGCCTTCGAATCAAAACAATTGCCAGCTAGCTAGCTGACATTAGCTAGCTAAGAAAACAAACAAATGACTTGCCAGCTTCAGTTTTAAAAGTCTGTGGTGGATTCTGATTATGTTAATTGGGTATATTAATTGTTCATTTTTTTGCAGGTAAATGTATTAATTATATACAAATATTTACTAAATGTACTGGAGCTCTCTGCCTAAGTGACCTCATGGCGCCATGGCAACCACGGAATTAGCCTCTAGCATCACTATTAGCATCAGCGTCTTGCATCTTTAGCATTAGCCTCTTGCATCACTAGCATTAGCCTCTTGCATTATTAGCATTACCCTCAGTACTCATTTCTTCATACTGCGGTGTCTGTTGAAAATGGTACAGGTGAATAACCATGAACTTACCTTACAGGTGAATGCAGGGCCCATGGCCTATGCCCGGGCCTTCCTGGAAGAGAAAAATGCCAAGAAGTACCCTGACAACCAAGTCAAATTGCTCAAGGAGATTTTCAGGTATTCTTCACAACACTTCTCATGACTTGGATCAAAGAAAATACCTTTATGCACCACTTAGCAGATACATTTATCCAAAAAGTATGTGTTTAGTATGTGTATGTGACCCCTGTGGGAATTGGATCCACAACCTTGGCGTTGCTAGAACCACACTCTTACCAACTGCGCCACACACAAAAGGATTGGGGTAAATTCAGATCAAGATAACTAGAACCCAGAGTTTTTCCAGATCAGATCACATGGTCAGGACAGGGAAAACTCTTGGCCCTTATAGTGCCCTAACACTCTCTGTCTGGCCCTGCAGGAAGTTTGCGGAGGCGTGCGGCCAGGCGCTGGACGTCAATGAGCGGCTGATCAAGGAGGACCAGCTGGAGTACCAGGAGGAGATGAGGGCCCACTACAGGGACATGCTCACCGAGCTCTCCACCGTCATGAACGAGCAGGTCTGAACACCGCCCCGAAACATAGAAACTGCTGTTTCTTTAGAGAACTGAGGCTGTATGCATCAAATGTCTCAGAACAGGAGTGCTGATCTAGGATCAGCTCCCCACACCCCGTCCATGTCATCTTATTCATTGTGATGTTAAAGGAAAAACTGTCCCTATATCAGCACCCCTATTGTGAGAAGCTTGATACATATGGCCAATGGGCTGTTCGACCATAAGGCTAGCTACTTACAGTACTAACCTTCACACTCTTCTTAACAATGTTTTTGTTCACTTTCGTGTGGTACATTTCTTTTTCACATCATCACTCTTAATCCGTCATTACTTGCTCTGATATCATTGTTTCATTATTTATTTTTACGGATGAGATTTTGCTGGACTAACCAGAGTTTTGTCTCTTGGTCTCATCTCTTTGTGTTGTTCTCTTTCATTGGATCTCAGCTGCATAGACACATCCCCTCATTCAGTTTCTGTTCCTCTCTCTCTAACATCTCCCTCACTATCGTTTCTAAGACTGGTATGTCACAGAACCCCCCACACTTTACCATGTATCCGGCCCTGTCATTATGGAGCAAGTGGCACTGTGCTGTGCATTATACTAACCTCTCAGCATATATATTTGTGTGTGTGTGCGTTCGTGCGTGTGTGATCGCGTCATACATTCATCAAATGTATGATTTGAAACATCAATTTACTATCTATGTCTCTCCTCTATGCCAAGATCCCTCACGCAAGACCACCAGGAACAGAACGACACAGCGCCTTCTGAGCAGCCAATAGGCATGCTGGAATCTGTCAGTGCCCAGGAAGACATGTTTCCCCAAAATGGCTCCTGGTGACAGACGTCGTTCTTCCTCCTGCCAGGAATTATACAGGAAGGAGCGGGGGACTGGAACTGTGACTTTATGGGAACTAGAAAAAAGGGAAGTGAATGTGGAAGTCCAGAAGTCTGTAGACTTGTTCTTGGTAGTCTGGAGTTGTGGTAGTCTGGCGTCCCGGTAACCTGCAGTCCTGGTGATGATGATGATGTCCAGTAGACCAGGCTGCTGTACCATTACTTTGTTTTGTTTTTAAGGCTCAATCCATGTTTTCACTCCCCTGCCAACCGTCTCATCTCCTTACTCTGTACACACACACACACACACACACACACAGACAACACACACCTTCTCTCCCCAGCCCTGTCCCTTTAGAAAATGGTGACCTTAATGAGCTCGAGGTGCGTTCAACAGAGCAAACGTTTGGTTGTAATTCTGGTCACAACAATGTTGATCATAATTTGTCCATATTCCTTTGGTTATCTTTATGCTGCAAATGTTTGCCACCTGTGTGGTTAGCAATTCCAAAAGGTATTGTAAAATGACAGTTCAAGGAATTCTATAAAGGAAATTAGGGTCACGTTCAGTAGCCAAACATTGTTGAATGTTGCAGATAGAAATACCATGAATACAGCCAACATGATTCCTTCTTCTATAAGGCAGAGAGACATGTTTGTTCCACATCATTTCTTTCTGTCAGAATGTTCCACAACGTTGTGTCCTGCTGAACAGATTGACATGTAGCCTAATTATTGTTTGATTGAACACACCTCTAGTTCCTGTTTGAATGTAGAGCAACTCCGCATAGCTACTTTGTATCCTAACATTCTGGAATTCCCAGCTCACAGATTTTCAAATGGAAAGTTTGTTTTATAACATTTTTATGATTGATAATGTTGTTATTATTATTTGCTGTACTGTTTTAAATTGTAAATAAGAATTAATATTTAAAAAATATATGATTTTTTGTTTGGCTAAATAAAAAAAAGAATGAACAAACTAAAGTTTTATGTATAACATTTAAATAAAATGTGTTAACGTCCATAAACCACAGGGTAAGTGCACATTTCTCTCTAGAAGTATTTTTCTTTACATACCGGTACATACATTTACAGTTACATTTTAGTCATTTAGCAGACGCTCTTATCCAGAGCGACTTACAGTTAGTGAATACATATTTTTTTATACTGCCCCCCCGTGGGAATCGAACCCACAACCCTGGCGTTGCAAACGCCATGCTCTATCAACTGAGCTACATCCCTACCGGCCATTCCCTCCCCTACCCTGGACGACGCTGGGCCAATTGTGCGCCGCCCATGAGTCTCCCGGTCGCGGCCGGCTGCGACAGAGCCTGGATTCGAACCAGGATCTCTAGTGGCACAGCTAGCACTGCGATGCAGTGCCTTAGACCACTGCGCCACTCAGGAGACTATACATACATACATACATAGGGACTACATACTGTACATACATAGGGACTGTTCCTTATTCCCCTTGTGTAATAACAGTTGAACTCCAATACAATGCAATTACTGAAGTTACTATGTAAATGTGAGAATACAATGTTACTAGAGTAATTACAGTGTTAATTCACGGGTATAAGACCAATTTAATGTAATAAGTCTGGCTACACACCGATTGCCAAACCTCCTGTAAATTTAGAAATCATGTCACTAAACTGAACAAAAAGAAGAATAAACTGTAATATGAAACAAAGATAAATGATATAAAGAATTATAGTAAAAAGCTTAAATGACATTTTGGCCAAAAAGGCAAACTTGGCTCCATCATTCATTGAATAAGATGGCTAATTCATCACAAAACCAAACTGATATTGCCAACTACTTTAATGATTTTTTCATTGGCAAGATTAGCAAATTTAGGCATGACATACGAACAACAAATTCTAAACCTACACATCCATACATAACTGACCAAATTATGAAATACACGCATTATAATTTAGAATTCCGGAAAGTGAGTGTGAAAGAGGAGAAAAAATGATTGTTGTCTGTCAACAATGACAAGCCACCTGGGTCTGACAACTTGGATGGAAAATTACTGAGGAATATAGCGGACGATATTGCCACTCCTATTTGCCATCTCTTCAATCTAAGCCTACAGGAAAGTGTGTGACCTTAGGTCTGGAGGGAAGCAAAAGTAATTCCGCTACCCAAGAATAGCAAAGCACCCTTTACTGGCTCAAACAGCCAACCAATCAGCCTGTTACCAACCCTTTAGTAAACTTTTTTTGGGGGGAAATGTTTTACCAGATACAATGCTATTTCACAGTAAACTAATTAACAACAGATTTTCAGCACGCTTATAGGGAAGGGCATTTAACATGTATGGCACTTACACAAATGACTGATGATTGGCTGAGAGAAATTGACAATAAAAAGATTGTGGGAGCTGATTTGTTAGACTTCAGTGCGGCTTTTGACATTAACGATCATAATCTGCTGCTGGAAAAACGTATGTGTTATGGCTTTACATCCCCTGCTGTATTGTGGATCGAGAGTTACATGTCTAACAGAAAACAGAGGGTGTTCTTTAATGGAAGCCTCTCCAACATAATCCAGGTAGACAGGCATTCCCCAGGGAAGCTGTCTAGGCCCCTTACTTTTTTCAATCTTTACTAATGACCTGCCACTGACTCAGAGTAAAGCCTGTGTGTCTATGTACATCAGCTACCACAGCAAGTGAAATCACTGCAACACTTAACAAAAAGCTGCAGTCGGTTTCAGAATGGGTGGCAAGAAATAAGTTAGTCCTACATATTTTTTACAAACTAAAAGCATTGTATTTGGGACAAATCATTCACTAAACCCTAAACCTCAACTAAATATTGTAATGAATAATGTGGAAATTTAGCAAGTTGAGGAGACTAAACTGCTTGGAGTAACCTTGATGCAACAGTAGCTAAGATGGGGAGAGGTCTGTCCATAATAAAGCGCAGCTCTGTCTTCTTAACAACGCTATCAACAAGGCAGGTCCTACAGGACCTAGTTTTGTCGCACCTGGACTTCTGTCCAGTCGTGTGGTCAGGTGCCACAAAGAGGGACGGGAAAATTACAATTGGCCCAGAACAGGGCAGTACGGCTGGTCCTTAAATGTACACGGAGAGCTAACATTAATAATATGCATGTCAATCTCTCCTGGCTCAAAGTAGAGGAGAGATTGACTTAATCACTACTTGTTTTTGTGAGAAGTATTGACATGTTGAATGCACCGAGCTGTCTTTTTAAACTACTAGCACACAGCTCAGACACCCATGCATACCCCACAAGACATGCCACCAGAAATCTGTTCAAAGTCCCCAAGTCCAGAACAGACTATGGGAGGCACACAGTACTACATAGAACTATATTCGACATCAAGTAACTCATGCAAGCAGTAAAATCTTATTTAAAAAAACAGATAAAAATACACCTTATGGAACAGCAGGGACCGTGAAGAGACACACACACAGGCACAGACACATTCATACACGCACAAATGATAACATACAGTGAGGGAAAAAAGTATTTGATCTCCTGCTGATTTTGTACGTTTGCCCACTGACAAAGAAATTATCAGTCTATACTTTTAATGGTAGGTTTATTTGAACAGTGAGAGACAGAATAACAACAAAAAAATCCAGAAAAACGCATGTCAAAAATGTTATAAATTGATTTGCATTTTAATGAGGGAAATTATTATTTGACCCCCTCTCAATCAGAAAGATTTCTGGCTCCCAGGTGTCTTTTATACAAGTAACGAACTGAGATTAGGAGCACACTCTTAAAGGGAGTGCTCCTAATCTCAGTTTGTTACCTGTATAAAAGACACCTGTCCACAGAAGCAATCAATCAATCAGATTCCAAACTCTCCACCATGGCCAAGACCAAAGAGCTCTCCAAGGATGTCAGGGACAAGATTGTAGACCTACACAAGGCTGGAATGGGCAAGACCATCGCCAAGCAGCTTGGTGAGAAGGTGACAACAGTTGGTGCGATTATTCGCAAATGGAAGAAACACAAAAGAACTGTCAATCTCCCTCGGCCTGGGGCTCCATGCAAGATCTCACCTTTGTTGTTATTCTGTCTCTCACTGTTCAAATAAACCTACCATTAAAATTATAGACTGATCATGACTTTGTCAGTGGGCAAACTTACAAAATCAGCAGGGGATCAAATACTTTTTTCCCTCACTGTACGCACTATATACACACGTACACATTGATTTTGTGTTGTAGATATGTGGTAGTAGAATAGTGACCTAAGGGCACACACTTAATGTGTTGTGAAATCTGTTGTGAAATGTATTGTAATGTTTTTAAAATGGTATATAACTGCCTTAATTTTGCTGGACCTCAGGATAAGTAGCTGCGCAAAAGCAAAAGTATTACAGTACCACAATTACAGTAAAGCTAAACCTAAACAAAGCCAAGCAAGAAGTTACAGAAAGTCGTGATGTACCCAATGAATTTACAAGCCCACCTCCCCTCCCTCCCTCACACCCTCCCTCCTTCTCTCATTCGTTCTCTCCTTCACCACCTCCTCCTTTCTGATCTCAACTCAGAATGGGGTTCTTCAGTCGTCCAACTGTCATTTGCATTCACCTCATCATCGAAGGCAACACATTCTGTCCTGTTGTTCTGTGAGAATGAGAGGAGGACTTAGCCAGCGGCGCTCTCCCAGCTGTGCCGCTGCCTGCTCCGCTCCTCGGTTGCATCCAGTATGGCAGCCTATTCCATATAAAGTGCACTAATTTTGACCAAGGCTCTGGTCAAAAGTAGTGCACTATAATAGGGTGCCATTTGAGACACTGCCCTCATTTCTTTTTCGTTGAGTGTGTGAGGAGACAGGGCCGCGCCGTCATTATACAGTAGATAATTGCAGAGGCCTTCACCTGTATCAATGGAGGGATGCGTGTGAAGTGGGGAGCGTGTGATCAGAAAACCTCCTTTTATGCTAGAGCCTTGGAGAAATGAGACAACAATGAGGTTTCTCTCTCTCTGCTCTCTCTTTCTCTAGCTCCCTCTCCCTCTCTCTCTTATCCGCACGGCTGCTGCAGAAACAACACTACAAATCTATTCTGCTCTCTGAACAGAACTGGTCAGGAAGAAATGGGTCGGGATTTGACTGAACAATTCACACATGTAGCTGAACTTTGATGACACTTAGCAGTGTTGAAAATTGCCTCCAGAAAACATTAGCTATCCATGGCCTTTCTCCAATACCCCCTCCTTCATAGGTCTGAGTGCTGGAGAAGAGGGACTGTATTGTATTGCATCGTGATGCAGAGGAAGAGGCGCTGTTAGCTAGCTGGATGTCAGACTGACCTGGAGGAATGGTTGTGCTGCAGAGTTCTCACTGACCTTTCATTGAGAGAAGAAGAGAGGACACTGTGAATTCAGGTGTGAGTGTGCATGTGCGTGCACTCGTGTGTATGTGCGTGTGTGTGCTCATCCTGGTCTAAGCAGTGCCAGAGCATCCTGACACACATACAGAAACACAGTAATAGCTTTCTTTATAGTTTGTTCTCTGAAAGTAAGCTTATTGAGTTGACTTACCATTTACCACTCACTTCCAGTGGTTCTGGTCTGGATGTGTTGTAAATGAAGACATGTCTGACTCTGTCTCTCTGGATGTGTCCCAAAAGGAACAACCACTCTTTTGCTTCCTGATGGTTAGGGGAGAGTGGGGTAAGTTGAGCCAAAGGGGTAAGTTGAGCCACCCTTGTTTCTAGGAAGCCATACACAAAATGTATAATTTGATCAAATATTTAGGAAGAGGTGATCATTTCATGGTCTGTGAAGGAAAAAAACACATGGAAAAAGTGGTAAGCAAGTTACAGATGTAGGATCTTAATTTGATCACCCTGTTGCAGGATAACTTTTCTGCAATGCAGGAAATGTAAAACTTGTAGTTTTACATTTATAATTTCCACTTTGAACTTGATTTTGCCTTACGAACAATACACTGAACAAAAATATAAACGCAACATGTAAACTGTTGGTCCCATGTTTCATGAGCTGAAATAAAAGATCCCTGAAATTTTCCATACACACAAAAAGCTTATTTCGCAAAAATGTTGTGCAAAAATGTGTTTACATCCCTGTTAGTGAGCATTTCTCATTTGCCAAGATAATCCATCCACCTGACAGGTGTGGCATATCAAGAAGCTGATTAAACAGCATGACCATTATACAGGTTCACCTTGTGCTGGGGACAATAAAAGGCCACTCTAAAATGTGCAGTTTTGTCACACAACACAATGCTACAGATTTTGAGGGAGCATGCAATTGGCATGCTGACTGCAGGAATGTTCATCAGAGTGGTTGCCAGAGAATTGAATGTTCATTTCTCTACAATTAGCCGCCTCCAATGTCATTTTAGAGAATTTGGCAGGAGGTCCAACCAGCCTCACAACCGCAGACCACGTGAACCACGCCAGCTCACCTTCGATGGCCACTGGCATGTTGGAGAAGTGTGCTCTTCACGGATAAATCCTGGTTTCAACTTTACCGGGGAGATGGCGTCGTGTGGGAGAGCAGTTTGCTGATGTCAACGTTGTGAACAGAGTGCCCCATGGTGGCGGTGGGGTTATGGTATGGGCAGTGCCCTGTCTGGAACTGGGAGGAGTATCAATCAATCAAATGTATTTATAAAGCCCTTTTTACATCAGCAGATGTCACAAAGTGTTATACAGAAACCCAGCCTAAAACCCCAAACAGCAAGCACGGTGGCTAGGAAAAACTCCCTAGAAAGGCTGAAACCTAGGAAGAAACCTAGAGAGGCACCAGGCTCTGAGGGGTGGCCAGTCCCCTTCTGGCTGTGCCGGGTGGAGATTATAACAGTACATGGCCATTAAGGCCAGATTTTTCTCCAAGACGTTCAAACGTTCATAGGTGACCAGCAGGGTCAAATAATAACCACAGTGGTTGTAGAGGTTGCAACAGGTCAGTACATCAGGAGTAAATGTCATTTAGAGGTTGAAATAGCAGGTGCGGTAAAGAGAGAGTTGAAAACAGCAGGTCTGGGACAAGGTAGCACATCCGGTGAACAGGTCAGGGTTCCATAGCCGCAGGCAGAAGAGTTGAAACTGGAGCAGCATCACGACCAGGTGGACTGGGGACAGCAAGGAGTCATCAGGCCAGGTAGTCCTGAGGCATGGTCCTAGGGCTCAGGTCCTCCGGGAGGGGAGGGAGAGAGAGAGAATTAGAGGGAGCATACTTAAATTCACACAGGACACCGGATAAGACAGGAGAATAACACATTTTACATTACATTTTAGACATTTAGCAGACACTCTTATCCAGAGCGACTTACAGTTAGTGAATACATATTTTTTTATACTGGCCCCCCGTGGGAATCAAACCCACAACCCTGGCGTTGCAAACGCCATGCTCTATCAACTGAGCTACATCCCTGCCGGCCATTCCCTCCCCTACCCTGGACAACGCTGGGCCAATTGTGCGCCGCCCATGAGTCTCCCGGTCGCGGCCGGCTGCGACAGAGCCTGGATTCGAACCAGGATCTCTAGTGGCACAGTTAGCACTGCGATGCAGTGCATTAGACCACTGTGCCACTCAGGAGACTACACCAGACCTGACTGACCCTAGCCCCCCGGCACATAGATTATTGCAGCATAGATACTGGAGGCTGAGACAGGGGGCGTCGGGAGACACTCGGGCTCGAGGATGTGGGGGTATCGTCGGACGGGGCCAACCAGGCAGGATATAACCCCACCCACTTTGCCAAAGCACAGCCCCCACACCACCAGAGGGATATCAACAGACCACCAACCTAGTACCCTGAGACAAGACTGAGTATAGCCCACGAAGATCTCCTCCACATGCTCGAGCCCGAGGGGGCGACAAACCGGACAGGAAGATCACGTCAGTGACTCAACCCACTCAAGTGACGCACCCCTCCTAGGCACGGCATGGTAGGCACCAGTAAGCCAGTGACTCAGCCCCCGTAATAGGGTCAGAGAAAGAGAATCCCAATGGAGAGACGGGAACCGGCCAGGCAAAGACAGCAAGGGCGGTTCGTCGCTCCAGTGCCTTTCCGTTCACCTTCGCACCCCTGGGCCAGACTACACTCAATCGTAGGACCTACTGAAGAGATGAGTCTTCAGTAAATACTTTTTTAATTTCTTTTTATTGTATTTTTATTTTTTAGGGGGTAAATCAGCTTTAATATTGCAGATAGATTGTAACTTCCATCAATGTAATTGTCTGCATCACTTCCAAGAGAGAATGCCAAGAGTGTGCAAAGCTGTCATCAAGGCAAAGGGTGGCTATTTGAAGAATCACAAATATAAAATATATTTTGATTTGTTTAACACTTTTTTGGTTACTACATGATTCCATATGTGTTATTTCATAGTTTTGATGTCTTCACTATTATTCTACAATGTAAAAAAATAGTACAAATAAAGAAAAACCCTTGAATGAATAGGTGTGTCCAAACTTTTGACTGGGAGTGTATATACACATATATACTTTTTTAAATATATTTCCCTTTATTACTTTCCTACCCTACCACCCCTCCCCTAATTGGAGTAAACTAGTGAACAACAACGCTTAGGCCTCTACTTCCAGCTTATACATACTATATACATTTTATGGACACAGTCAATTTTACAATAATTTTATTTTGTTTGTTTTTACTCCTGAACTTCCTCTACCGTCAACCTCTCCGATCATTTTAATGATGTCCATCCGGTTCTACTGTATATGCCATATCTTTCCAACTGTGCTCTTTCACAAGAGCTCTCAACCTATAACCTATATACTTATTCTGGACACAGTATGCTTTACATTAGTCATCCTGTTGTTATTAGTTGTTGTTTAAGTTGTTATTAGTCCCATCCTTCAGCTCCATTCAACACCTCCCAACACCATCCATATTGGATTTCTATTTGCCATATATTCTTCAACTGTACTTTGATGTTTCACAAAAGTTCTGAACCCTTCTATTCTCAATGTTTCTACAGATTGTAAATTGAAAAAAAATGTTTTTTGCTAAAAGTATTATTATATTATTGATCGATTGACTATGACTTTTCAGATCACCCAGTAGTGCTATCTGCAGGGTTAGCTCCAGGTAAATATTGCAATCCTTCAGCCATTCCAGGACCTGTGACCAAAAACAAGCTACAAATGGACAGTACCAAAACAAATGATATAATGATTCTGTCTTTTCCCAGCAAAATCTGCAGAGCTGGGAAGATTGTATCCCCCATATAAATAACATACTATTGGTAGCAAGAATTTTGTATAATAATTTAAATTGAAAAATTCTAAGTTTTGAATCCGGCGTCGTTTTGCGTATCAGTTCATAAACAATTTGCCATGGAATCGGTACGTCAAAAATCTCTTCCCAACTATTTTGCAATCTATATGGGACTGCTGTCAATCTTTTGGTCCTTAAATGAAACTGGTATACTTTTTTATTTATCACAATTTTCTTTAACCAATTATGGTCTTTAATGCAGGGCCGACAGACAAGTTCCTTACTTTTTTCCCCCCTTCCACTTTCCTCTTCCATTTTTTCGACGTAATGCTGCAATTATTTGGTTGTAATTTTGGGTAGAGCAGACATTTCCATATGTTTTTGTTAGCTGCATGTGCGACATACAGTGGGGAAAAAAAGTATTTAGTCAGCCACCAATTGTGCAAGTTCTCCCACTTAAAAAGATGAGAGAGGCCTGTAATTTTCATCATAGCTACACGTCAACTATGACAGACAAATTGAGGAAAAGATATCCAGAAAATCACATTATAGGATTTTTAATGCATTTATTTGCAAATTATGGTGGAAAATAAGTATTTGGTCACCTACAAACAAGCAAGATTTCTGGCTCTCACAGACCTGTAACTTCTTCTTTAAGAGGCTCCTCTGTCCTCCACTCGTTACCTGTATTAATGGCACCTGTTTGAACTTGTTATCAGTATAAAAGACACCTGTCCACAACCTCAAACAGTCACTCTCCAAACTCCACTATGGCCAAGACCAAAGAGCTGTCAAAGGACACCAGAAACAAAATTGTAGACCTGCACCAGACTGAATCTGCAATAGGTAAGCAGCTTGGTTTGAAGAAATCAACTGTTGGAGCAATTATTAGGAAATGGAAGACATACAAGACCACTGATAATCTCCCTCGATCTGGGGCTCCACGCAAGATCTCACCCCGTGGGGTCAAAATGATCACAAGAATGGTGAGCAAAATCCCAGAACCACAGGGGGGACCTAGTGAATGACCTGCAGAGAGCTGGGACCAAAGTGACAAAGCCTACCATCAGTAACACACTACGCCGCCAGGGACACAAATCCTGCAGTGCCAGACGTGTCCCCCTGCTTAAGCCAGTACATGTCCAGGCCCGTCTGAAGTTTGCTAGAGTGCATTTGGATGATCACCAGCAACAGTGTGTGAAAACCTTGTGAAGACTTACAGAAAACATTTGACCTGTGTCATTGCCAACAAAGGGTATATAACAAAGTATTGAGAAACTTTTGTTATTGACCAAATACTTATTTTCCACCATCATTTGCAAATAAATTCATTAAAAATCCTACAATGTGATTTTCTGGATATTTTTTTCTCATTTTGTCTGTCATAGTTGACGTGTACCTATGATGAAAATTACAGGCCTCTCTCATCTTTTTAAGTGGGAGAACTTGCACAATTGGTGGCTGACTAAATACTTTTTTTCTCCACTGTAACTCCACCAGTCCTACCTATGATATCATTTACGAAGATTATACCTTTTATAAGCTTTTCTTCAAAAAAATAATGTTTTTTTTATCAATTAGTATGTTTGAGTTTAACCACAATATTTGTTGCACTATTTGTTCTGTCGTTTCTGGAGGATTAAATTGAAATTGCATCCAACTTTCTATGACTTGTTTTAGAAATAGTGATATTTGGGAGATTATTTCCTTTTCAAATAACTGAAAGTGAGAGGTTGTAATCTGAGTAAAGGTAAAAAGGCCATTCTTGAACATGGGTTGAGACAATCTTACTAATTTGCTAGAGAACCAGTTCGGATTGAAGTATAACTTGCTACATTTGCACACACTGTATATATATTTTCTGTTGTATATATATATATTTTTTTTGACTTTATGTTTTTTTACCCCATATGTAACTCTGTGTTGTTGTTTTTATCGCACTGCTTTGCTTTATCTTGGCCAGGTCGCAGTTGTAAATGAGAACTTGTTCTCAACTGGCTTACCTGGTTAAATAAAGGTGAAATAAAATAAAATAAAAATAACTTTTGTATGACTGAAGCTTTTAGTGATAGGTCTAAATCTTTAATATTTAATCATTTCTGTCCTCCGAATTCATATTCATTATATAAATAGGGCCGTTTAATTTTGTCTGGCTTGCCGTTCCAAATAAAATGGAATATTTTTTTCTCATATAATTTATAGAAAATCCCTACAATTAGCTTCAGTTAGAGGAGATGGAGGCTCTTGTACTTTGCTTCCTCCTTCAAAATATAATTTGGTGAATCATGGGTGACTCCATCATTTGTAACCAGTTTCAGTAAATTATTTTTGGTAGCATTTCTATGTTGAAGATTAAAAAGTAATCTGGTGCATTTTTCCCCATATTCCATCCAGTTTGCTTTATTTTTATAATATATTACTTTCTTGAATAAGTTTCTCCATTTATTTTTGTTTTTCCTCTAATTTATTCTGAGCATCTATGTTACAGTTTTTATTGCTATCTATCTGTTCTGTTAGACCTTCTATTTCCTTTCTTAGTATGGACTCTTTTTACCTAAATTGCTTTTGATTTCGAGATGAGTACTGAATTGCATGGCCTCTAAAGGCACATTTAAAAGTGTCCCATACAATAAGGGGATTTGCTGTACCTATGTTATGTCGGAAAAATTCAGTTATGAATTCCTCTGTCCTAGTTAAAAACAAGTTATCATCCAATAGGCTTTGATTACATTTCCAATATCCTCGCCCACGTTGAAATTCAGTAAGAGTAATGTATATATGCCAATTATATGATGGTCTGACCGCATTCTGTCCCCTATCAACACTTTTTAAACTTTTGGTGCCAACGAGAATGACATAAGAAAGAAGTCAAGACGACTAGCTTGATTGAGTCTCCACCATGTATATCTCACTAGGTCAGGATATTTAAGCCTCCATATATCTACTAGTTCTAATGTATCCATGACATTCATGATTTCCTTAAGAGCATGAGGGTGATAGTTTGTAGTGTGATTTCCTTTACGGTCCATTGAGCTATTTGAAACAGTCTTGTATTTCTTGCAGGGTTGATAATTTATTATATATATTGTCAAAGAAGCGTGGATCATCATTATTTGGTCCGTAAAGGTTAATGAGCCAGATCTGTTTATGGTGCAATAACATATTTAAAATAATCCATCTACCTTGCGTATCTGTTTGGACAATTTGCACATTCGGATCAAAATTACTGTTAATGAATATCATCACCCCTTTTGAGTTTCTTTGCCCATGGGAGAAGTATATTTGAGTGTCCATATAGCTGTACCATGATATTTGCATTGCTAGTAAGTAACCCTCCAATTGTTCTCCACTATTCCCCCTGCTAAAGCCCCTACCCATCCCAAGTTGGGTTGTCATCCCAGTGATCAGCATACCACCCCCTTCCTCCCGGATCCATAGGCCCCCCGAGAGGCCAGGACCCATCCTTCGAAAAAACAGCACACAGTGCCACCCATAAAACAGAAGCAGGTCAACCGTCAAAAGCATTTCCATAGCTCTCACCTCAATTTGCTTTATATATATACAGTGGGGAGAACAAGTATTTGATACACTGCCGATTTTGCAGGTTTTCCTACTTACAAAGCATGTAGAGGTCTGTAATTTTTATCATAGGTACACTTCAACTGTGAGAGACGGAATCTAAAAAAATAATCCAGAAAATCACATTGTATGATTTTTAAGTAATTAATTTGCATTTTATTGCATGACATAAGTATTTGATCACCTACCAACCAGTAAGAATTCCGGCTCTCACAGACCTGTTAGTTTTTCTTTAAGAAGCCCTCCTGTTCTCCACTCATTACCTGTATTAACTGCACCTGTTTGAACTCGTTACCTGTATAAAAGACACCTGTCCACACACTCAATCAAACAGACTCCAACCTCTCCACAATGGCCAAGACCAGAGAGCTGTGTAAGGACATCAGGGATCAAATTGTAGACCTGCACAAGGCTGGGATGGGCTACAGGACAATAGGCAAGCAGCTTGGTGAGAAGGCAACAACTGTTGGCGCAATTATTAGAAAATGGAAGAAGTTCAAGATGACGGTCAATCAACCTCGGTCTGGGGCTCCATGCAAGATCTCACCTCGTGGGGCATCAATGATCATGAGGAAGGTGAGGGATCAGCCCAGAACTACACGGCAGGACCTGGTCAATGACCTGAAGAGAGCTGAGACCACAGTCTCAAAGAAAACCATTAGTAACACACTACGCCATCATGGATTAAAATCCTGCAGCGCACGCAAGGTCCCCCTGCTCAAGCCAGCGCATGTCCAGGCCCGTCTGAAGTTTGCCATTGACCATCTGGATGATCCAGAGGAGGAATGGGAGAAGGTCATGTGGTCTGATGAGACAAAAATAGAGCTTTTTGGTCTAAACTCCACTCGCCATGTTTGGAGGAAGAAGAAGGATGAGTACAACCCCAAGTACACCATCCCAACCGTGAAGCATGGAGGTGGAAACATCATTCTTTGGGGAAGCTTTTCTGCAAAGGGGACAGGACGACTGCACTGTATTGAGGGGAGGATGGATGGGCCCATGTATCGCGAGATCTTGGCCAACAAGATCTTGGCCAACAAGCATTGAAGATGGGTCGTGGCTGGGTCTTCCAGCATGACAACGACCCAAAACACACAGCCAGGGCAACTAAGGAGTGGCTCCGTAAGAAGCATCTCAAGGTCCTGGAGTGGCCTAGCCAGTCTCCAGACCTGAACCCAATAGAAAATCTTTGGAGGGAGCTGAAAGTCCGTATTGCCCAGCGACAGCCCCGAAACCTGAAGGATCTGGAGAATGTCTGTATGGAGGAGTGGGCCAAAATCCCTGCTGCAGTGTGTGCAAACCTGGTCAAGACCTACAGGAAATGTATGATTTCTGTAATTGCAAACAAAGGTTTCTGTACCAAATATTAAGTTCTGCTTTTCTGATATATCAAATACTTATGTCATGCAATAAAATGCAAATTAATTACTTAAAAATCATACAATGTGATTTTCTGGATTTTTGTTTTAGATTCCGTCTCTCACAGTTGAAGTGTACCTATGATAAAAAATTACAGACCTCTACATGCTTTGTAAGTAGGAAAACCTGCAAAATCGGCAGTGTATCAAATACTTGTTCTCCCCACTGTACATATAGCTATTAAAAATATATATCTATTCAAATATCTTGCATATCTTAATTTCCATCATTATCAATTAATATGCGTAATAATGTCAGCAGTTCATGCGAAGGATTGTTACCTATATCCCGGATTGCCATTGCATTACATTTTTGTCAAGCAATTATTATTTTAGCAAACAATTGTTGTGGTTCATTCTGTATTCTCCCTAACATCCTTACCCCCTTGCAACAGATGTGGGATAGATACACACACACACACACATACACACACACGCACACACTCAACCCCTTTCCTCCACAATCAACCATAAGCTCAGATGCTCAACGGTTGTTACATCCCAGAGCCCAACTCAAGAAAGGACCTGATTTACGAATGCATATACAGTTACAGCTGTTTGAGAAAGCATGCAAGATTGAGCAAAAATTTACAAAATTTTGAAATTTGATTAACCTATGTCAAGTCCTAGGTGATGGAGATCAGATCCACCCTCTTCCCCTGAAACACAAACTCTCTGGTCCCCCGTTGTAATAATTTTCCTAAGCATCTCCGTGCAGTCAGACGTTTGATTATTTTGTGCCACCAGGGCCACAATAATATGCCCCCCTCCCCATGGGTTACTGCAGCCAGTGTTGCCAGCACTGTCACTACCTGGGTGGGGGTACCCCACCGGAATCCCCACCGGCTAGGTACAAGGTCGTCAAGGTTCTCATTAGCAGCTTTGAGAATTTCCTTGTATATTATGCTCTCCCATCGGGGGGCTCTGGCTTTGTAGGACCAACCCTGCCAGGCAGGCTCAGAATCTTGAGGGGGCAGTGCTGCTCTAGTAGGTCTCTGGCCGCATTTATCTTTCTGTTTTGGCTGCATATAGGTAACTTACAGCAGGGTCTCAAAACAGATGGGGACTTCTCTTTGGTGTATGGGTCGCTCAAGTGGGTGTCTAGGATATAGAGTTGTTGACCCCTGGGCCAGACTACACTCAATCATAGGACCTACTGAAGAGATGAGTCTTCAGTAAAGACTTAAAGGTCGAGACCGAGTCTGCGTCTCTCACATGGGATAGGCAGACCATTCCATAAAAATTGAGCTCTATAGGACAAAGCCCTGCCTCCAGCTGTTTGCTTAGAAATTCTAAGGACAATAGGAGGCCTGCATCTTGTGACCATAGCGTATGTGTAGGTATGTACGGCAGGACCAAATCGGAGAGATAGGTAGGAGCAAGCCCATGTAATGCTTTGTAGGTTAGCAGTAAAACCTTGAAATGAGCCCTAGCCTTAACAGCATAACCTACTGTTGTTACCATGACAAAGACCATGACAATCTACAGGTAGATTGAGGTGGAGCGTGCCCACAGGACTGGAAAACCCAACACCGGCCCAGGTGACAAGCCCAATCCGATAGTGGTCAAGTTTCTGAGGTTCAAGGACAAGGTAGCTGTTCTGGAAGAGCCAAGAACTTGAGAGGAACGTATATCTTCCTCAATGAAAACTATCCTGAAGCTGTGCGCCAGAAGAGGAAAGAACTTATCCCAGCCATGAAAGCTAACAGAGTGTGTGGGGATTGCTTACATCAGCTAGGACAGGCTCATTGTCCACCTTCCCTCCCAAAAGCCTGGAAGGGATGAGAGAGCCTATGGGTTCGTAGCTTCAACCCCACATTACACACACACACACACTTACACACACCCACTGATTAATGGAATGCTAAATTTTTCTTTTTTTCTCTTGCTTTGTTTTCTCTTTTCCATATTATGTCTATCTCTGAAAAGCTACCCAGGAAAGGCTGAAAATAGTCCATATTAATATATGTAGCCTTAGAAATAAGGTTAATGAAATCAGTAACTTGCTAACATCAGATAACATTCATATATTAGCCATTTCTGAGACTCACTTAGATAATTCATTTGATGATACAGCAGTAGCAATACAAGGATATAACATCTATAGAAGAGACAGGAATGCTTATGGGGGAGGTGCTGCTGTATGCTTATGGGGGAGTGCATTCAGAAAGTATTCAGACACCTTGACTTTTCCACATTTTGTTACGTTACAGCCTTATTCTAAAATGGATTAAATTGTTTTTTTCCCCCTCATCAATCTACACACAATACCCCATAATGACAAAGCAAAAACATGTTTTTAGAAATGTGTGCAAAAAAATCAGAAAATAAACTGAAATGTCATATTTACATACAGTACCAGTCAAAGGTTTGGACACACCTACTCATTCAAGGCTTTTTCTTTATTTTTACTATTTTCAACATTATAGAATAATAGCGAAGACATCAAAACTATGAAATAACACACATGGAATCATGTAGTAACCAAAAAAGTGTTAAACAAATCAAAATATATTTTAGATTCTTCAAAGTATCCACCCTTTTCCTTGATGACAGCTTTGCACACTCTTGGCATTCTCTCAACCAGCTTCATGAGGAATGCTTTTCCAACAGTCTTGAAAGAGTTCCCACATACGCTGAGCACTTGTTGGCTGCTTTTCCTTCACTCTGCGGTCCAACTCGTCCCAAACCATCTCAATTGGGTTGAGGTCGGGTGATTGTGGAGGCCAGGTCATCTGATGCAGCACTCCATCACTCTCCTTCTTGGTAAAATAGCCCTTACACCACCTGGAGGTATGTTGGGTCATTGTCCTGTTGAAAAACAAATGACTAAGCCCAAACCAGATGGGATGGCGTATCGCTGCAGAATGCTGTGGTAGCCATGCTGGTTAAGTGTGCCTTGAATTCTAAATAAATCACTGACAGTGTCACCAGCAAAGAACCCCCCACACAATCACACCTCCTCCTCCATGCTTCACGGTGGGAACCACACATGCGGAGATCATTCGTTCATCTACTCTGAGTCTCACAAAGACACGGTGGTTAGAACCAAAAATCTCAAATTTGGACTCTAAAGTCCATTGCTCATGTTTCTTGGCTCAAGCAAGTCTCTTCTTATTATTGGTGTCCTTTAATTGTGGTTTCTTTGCAGCAATTCGAACATGAAGGCCTGATTCACGCAGTCTCCTCCGAACAGTTGATGTTGAGATGTGTCTGTTACTTGAACTCTGTGAAGCATTTATAACTGTGAAGTATTTATTTGGGCTGCAATCTGAGGTGCAGTTAACTCTAATGACCTTATCCTCTGCAGCAGAGGTAACTCTGGGTCTTCCTTTCCTGTGGCGGTGCTCATGACAGCCAGTTTCATCATAGGGCTTGATAGTTTTTGCGACCGCACTTGAAGAAACTTTAAAAGTTCTTGAAATGTTCCGTTTTGACTGACCTTCTGTCACGACTTCCGCCGAGGCTGCCTCCCCTCCATGTTCGGGCAGGTTTCGGCGTTCGTCGTCACCGGCTTACTAGCTGCTGCCGATCCATTTATCATCACTCCACTTGTCTTGTCTAATTAATCACACACACCTAGTGTGAAATTTTCCGGATTGACTGACTTTCATGTCTTAAATAATGATGGGGACTGTCGTTTCTCTTTGCTTATTTGAGCTGTTCTTGCCATAATATGGACTTGGTCTTTTACCAAATAGGGCTATCTTCTGTATACCACCCCTACCTTGTCACAACACAACTGATTGGCTCAAACGCATTAAGAAGGAAAGAAATTCCACAAAATAACTTTTAAGAAGGCACACCTGTTAATTGAAATGCATTCCAGGTGACTACCTGATGAAACTGGTTGAGAGAATGCCAAGAGTGTGCAAAGCTGTCAAGGCAAAGGGTGGCTACTTTGAAGAATCTCAAATCTAAAATATATTTAGATTTGTTTAACACTTTTTTGGTGACTACATGATTCCATATGTGTTATTTCATAGTTTTGATGTCTTCACTATTATTCTACAATGTAGAAAATAGTAAAAATAAAGAAAAACCGTGGAATGAGTAGGTCTGTCCAAACTTTTGACTGGTACTGTAAGTATTCAGACCCTTTACTCAGTACTTTGTTGAAGCACCTTTGGCAGCAATTACAGCCTTAAGTCTTCTTGGGTATTATGCTACAAGCTTGGCACACCTGTACTTGGGGGTTTCTCCCGTTCTTATCTGCAGAACCTCTCAAGCTCTGTCAGGTTGGATGGGGAGCATTGCAGCACAGCTATTTTTAGGTCTCTCCAAAGATGTTTGATCGGGTTCAAGTCCAGGCTCTGGCTGGGCCACTCAAGGACATTCAGAGACTTATCCCAAAGCCACTCCTGTCTTGTCTTGGCTGTGTGCTTATGGTCGTTGTACTGTTGGAAGGTGAACCTTCGCCCCAGTCTGAGGTCCTGAGCGCTCTGGGGTAGGTTTTCATCAAGGATCTCTCTCCTTTAACCTTTCCCTCGATCCTGACTAGTCTCCCAGTCCCTGCAACTGAAAAACATTCCCACAGCATGATGCTGCCACCACCATGCTTCACCGTAGGGATGGTGCCAGATTTCCTTCAGACGTGATGCTTTGCGTTGAGGCCAAAGAGTTCATTCTTGGTTTCACCAGACCAGAGAATCTTGTTTCTCATAGTCTGAGAGTCCTTTAGGTGCCTTTTGGCAAACTCCTAGCGGGCTGTCATGTGCCTTTTACTGAGGAGTGGCTTCTGTCTGGCCACTCTACCTTAAAGGCATGATTGGTGGAGTGCTGCATAGATGGTTGTCCTTCTAGAAGGTTCTCCCATTTCCACAGAGGAACTCTGGACCATCGGTTTCTTGGTCACCTCCCTGACCAAGACCCTTCTCCCCCGATTGCTCAGTTTGGCCTGGCGGCCAGCTCTAAGAAGAGTCTTGGTGGTTTCAAACTTCTTCCATTTAAGAATGATGGAGGCCACTGTGTTCTTGTGGAACTTCTATGCTGCAGAAACGTTTTGGTACCCTTCCCCAGATCTGTGCCTCGGCACAATCCTGTCTCGGAGCTCTACAGACAATTCCTTCAACCTCATGGCTTGGTTTTTGCTCTGACATGCACTCTCAACTGTGGGACCTTATATAGACAGGTGTGTGCCTTTCCAAATCATGTCCAATCAATTGAATTTAACACAGGTGGACTCCAATCAAGTTGTAGAAACATCTCAAGGATGATCAATGGAAACAGGAAGCACCTGAACTCATTTTCAAGTCTCATAGCAAAGGTTCTGAATACTGATGTAAATAAGGTATTTCTGTTTTTATTTTGTATAAATGTGCCAACATTTCTAAAAACCTGTTTTTGCTTTGTCATTATGTGGTATTTTGTGTAGATTGATAAAAACAAATAATATTTAATCCATTTTAGAATAAGGCTGTAACGTAACAAAATGTGGAAAAAGTCAAGGGGTCTTGTCACATTCGTTGAGTACAGGATTGGACCAAGGTGCAGCGTGGTATGCGTACATGTTCGTTTCTTGAATAAACACCCAACAAAACAACAAAAGCAACGTGCGTGAAGTTCTAAAGGCTAACATCAAACAAGCCAAACACACAGAAACAAGATCCCACAACATAGGTAGGCAACATGGCTGCCTAAGTATGATCCCCAATCAGAGACAACGATCGACAGCTGCCTCTGATTGGCAACCACACCCGGCCAACATAGAAATACACATTCTAGAACCTATCAACATTCACACCCTGACCAAACTAACAAGAAACAACAGGCATTAAAGGTCAGGGCGTGACAGTACCCCCCAAAGGTGCGTACTCCGGCCGCACCAACCTGACTCATTAGGGGAAGGTCCGGGTGGGCATTCAGCCTCGGTTCCGTCTCCGGGCGTGACATCCTCTCCCTTTCTGCCTCCCCGTTGCTCCCCTGGTCCGGTCTGGACCTCGGCGCGATGCTTCCCCTCTCAGTCCTCCCACGATGCACCAAGCGCTGTCTGGACCCTGGTGTGGGAGGCCCCGACCCTGGAGAGGGGCTGACGTCTGGGCCTGGACCGGTAATCCCCCCGCGATGCACCAAGCCCTGTCTGGACCCTGGTGTGGGAGGCCCCGACCCTGGAGAGGGGTTGACGTCTGGTTCTGGAGTGGAGCCACTGACCGGAGCTGACCTGGACCCCGGTGGAGCGGACTGCTCTGGCTCCGGACTGGAGCAGCTGACCGGAGCTGGACTAGGCACCGGTGGAGCGGACTACTCTGGCACTGGAGTGGAGCAGCTGACTGGAGCTGGACTTGCGAGGAGCAGGAACGGGCCGTACCGGACTGAAGACACGCACCACTGGTTTGGTGCGAGGAGCAGGCACGGGCCGTGCCGGACTGGGAACACGCACCACTGGTCTGGTGCGAGGAGCAGGCACGGGGCGTACTGGGCTGGCGACACGCACCACTGGTTTGGTGCGAGGAGCAGGTACGGGGCGTACAGGGCTGGCGACACGCACCACTGGTTTAGTGCGGGGAGCAGGTACGGGGCGTACCGGGCTGGCGACACGCACCACTGGTTTAGTGCGGGGAGCAGGTACGGGGCGTACCGGGCTGGCGACACGCACCACTGGTTTAGTGCGGGGAGCAGGTACGGGGCGTACCGGGCTGGCGACACGCACCACTGGTTTGGTGCGAGGAGCAGGTACGGGCTGCACCGGACTGGATACACGCACCACTAGTTTGGTGCGGGAGCAGGTACGGGCGTACCGGGCTGGTGACACGCACCACTGGTTTGGTGTGAGGGCAGGTACGCGGGCCGTACCGGGCTGGGGAGGCGCACTTGTGACACAGTGCGTAAAACCGGAGCAGGACACACTGGACCGTGGAGGCGCACTGGAGGTCTGGAGTGTAAAGCTGGCACAACCCCGTCCTGGCTGGATGCCCACTTTCGCACGGCACGTGCGGGGGCACTGGCACAGGACGCACTGGGCTGTGAAGGTGCACTGGCGACACAGTGCGTATCTCCGCATAACTTGGTTCCTCAATGAACACACGCTCCTTAGCGGCGAGTGCGGGTAGTTGGCTCTGGTCTAACCCCTGGCTCCGCCAACCACCCTGTGTGCCCCCCAAAAAACATTTATTGTGGCTGTCTCTCGGGCTTTCTTCGTCGTTGGCACCGTTGGCGTTGCCGTTGATCCTCTCCTACCTGGGCTTCTACCTTCGCCCAGGGTCCTTTACCAGCAAATATCTCCTCCCAAGACCAAAGTGTCTTCCCCACCTGTGTCCAGGGTATTTGCTCCTCCTGGGTACGCTGCTTGGTCCGTTGGTGGTGGGATCTTCTGTCACGTTCGTTGAGTACAGGATTGGACCAAGGTGCAGCATGGTATGCGTACATGTTCGTTTATTGAATAAACACCGAACAAAACAACAAAAGCAATGTAACGTGAAGTTCTAAAGGCTAACATCAAACAAGCCAAACACACAGAAACAAGATCCCACAACATAGGTAGGCAACATGGCTGCCTAAGTATGATCCCCAATCAGAGACAACGATCGACAGCTGCCTCTGATTGGGAACCACACCCGGCCAACATAGAAATACACATTCTAGAACCTATCAACATTCACACCCTGACCAAACTAACAAGAAACAACAGACATTAAAGGTCAGGGCGTGACAGGTCTGAATACTATCCGAATGCAGTGTATTCAGAGCCATATCCATGTAATGCTTAGAGAAGATCTTATGTCAAGTGTTATTGAAGTGTTGTGGTTGCAGGTTCACCTGGCACATCTAAAGCCTTTTCTTTTGGGGTGTTGCTATAGGCCACCGAGTGCTAACAGTCAGTATCTAAATAATATGTGTGAAATGCTTGATAGTGTATGTGATGTAAACAGAGAGGTCTACTTTCTTGGGGACCTGAATATTGACTGGTTTTCATCAAGCTGTCCGCTCAAGAGGAAGCTTCTCACTGTAACCAGAGCCTGTAATCTAGTTCAGGTTATTAATCAACCTACCAGGGTGTTTACAAACACTAAAGGAACAAGATCATCCACATGTATTGATCAAATTTTTGCTAATACCATAGAACTTTGTTCTAAAGCTTTATCTCGTAAAACTGACTATCCTACCGATCCTTGACTTCGGCGATGTCATTTACAAAATAGCCTCCAACACTCTACTCAGCAAATTGGATGTAGTCTATCACAGTGCCATCCGTTTTGTCACCAAAGCCCCATATACTACCCACCACTGTGACCTGTACGCTCTTGTTGGCTGGTCCTCACTACATATTCGTCGCCAAACCCACTGGCTCCAGGCCATCTATAAATCACTGCTAGGCAAATCCCCACCTTATTTTAGCTCATTGGTCACCATAGCAACACCCACCCGTAGTATGCGCTCCAGCAGGTATATCTCACTGGTCATCCCCAAAGCCAACACCTCCTTTGGCCGCCATTCCTTCCAGTTCTCTGCTGCCAATGACTGGAACGAATTGCAAAAATCTCTGAAGCTGGAGACTCTTGTCTCCCTCACTAACTTTAAGCATCAGAGCACCTTACCGATCAATGCACCTGTACACAGCCCATCTGAAATTAGCCCACCCAACTACCTCATCCCCATATTGTTATTTATTTTGCTCATTTGCACCCCAGTATCTCTATTTGCACATCATCTCTTGCACATCTATCATTCCAGTGTTAATACTAATTGTAATTATTTTGCACTATAGCCTATTTATTGCCTTACCTCCATAACTTGCTACATTTGCACACACTGTATATATATTTTCTGTTGTATTTTTGACTTTATGTTTTGTTTTACCCCATATGTAACTCTGTGTTGTTGTTTTTATCGCACTGCTTTGCTTTATCTTGGCCAGGTCGCAGTTGTAAATGAGAACTTGTTCTCAACTGGCTTACCTGGTTAAATAAAGGTGAAAATAAATAAATAAATAAAATATATATATATATCTGTACCCATTGGATGCAGTGGCGATATTTTGTAAAGTTAGTGTGGGAGAGGTGGATGAATAATGACAAACCTCCTGGCATTGACAACAGATGGAAAGCTACAGAGGATGGTAGCTGACTCTATAGCCACTCCTATCTGTCATATCTTTAATCTGAGCCTGGAGGAAAGGCTTTGTCCTCAGGCCTGGAAGAGGGCCAAAGTAATTCCGCTACCCAAGTGTCGTAAGGCTGCCTTTACTGGTTCTAGCCAATACCTCACATATACTGTAATGGCGTAAGACGTCATCAGAGTACGCTGCTGAACACTGTATGCTGGAAACACTTGGTTTGCTATTTAAACTAAAACATAACCAATCTATGTTAAACATAAATACCAAACGTGTTTTTGCATGGATTCCGGATCGCGGTTAGCTTTTACCAGCTAGGACCACTATCTTTTGTTCCGGAATCTCGCTTAACTGACAGGTTAAAGTCTGCTTGAAAGAGCCGCTAACCTAGCTAAGCTGCTAGCCATCAAGAGACAGGTTGAAGCCAGCTTAACAAGCTAACGAAGTTGGCACCTGATGAGTTTGGCAATGGAGCCTTCTTTGTCTGGAGAACTAAATGAACGGTTCCAGCGCTGTAGGAGCTGTATCTATTACGCTTTGCTTCGGGATGCAGCAATTGTTTAATTGCCGAGGATTGTAGGCTTGAGGTGGCTTCCTTGATAACGCAGGTTGCCAGCCTACGTAAGAAACTAGGGAAAACGCAGAGTGGGATGTTTACATTTTCTACGCCGGTGGCTGGACGGCGTTTGCGCTTGTTGGATACATCGCTGCCTTGTCGTTTGTCGTTATCCGACTGGCCGGTGTTGCCCGTAGCTCCACCATCTGATAGCGCCGTCGAAGGAGCACAGCATGAGGAGAAAGGCAATCAACAATGGTCGCATGTCACGAGCTGTGGAAGCCGAAGACAGCGTCCTCCCGCAAAGCAGTCTACACTCCCAACGAGAGGCCCGGAGCGGATACAAACAACAAATAGTTTCGCCGTACTGGAGACTGATCTTCCTGCACCTTCGTCGCTGGGGGTGTCTGCGGCCGCAGTGCCTACTACTAAGATTTCGAAGTCGACGTCGGCAACCTTCCGTCCCTGCTCTGGATCGAGCGGGGCTTCTCCATCTGTTGGAGGCCTGCATCCTGTGAAGCGTGGGAGTGGGCGAATTTCCTCGTCCTTCTCGCAGCCGTGATTTTGGGCAGCTCCATGGTAAGAAATGTGACTGTTCCTGGTGCAAAAACAATGTCCTATCCCGGAGCTCGAGTAAATTACATTACTAAGCTGCTCCCGTGGTCAAAAGTTTTGAGAATGACACAAGTATTGGTCTTCACAAAATTTGTTGCTTCAGTGTTTTTAGATATTTTTGTCAGATGTTACTATGGTATACTGAAGTATAATTACAAGCATTCCATAAGTGTCAAAGGCTTTTATTGACAATTACTTTAAGTTTATGCAAAGAGTCAATATTTGCAGTGTTGACCCTTCTTTTTCAAGACCTCTGCAATCCGCCCTGGTATGCTGTCAATTAACTTCTGGGCCACAGAGTTTGTCAGAATTTGTGGGTTTTTGTTTGTCCACCCGCCTCTTGAGGATTGACCACAAGTTCTCAATGGGATTAAGGTCTGGGGAGTTTCCTGGCCATGGACCCAAAATGTCAATGTTTTGTTCCCCGAGCCACTTAGTTATCCCTTTTGCCTTATGACAAGGTGCTCCATCATGCTGGAAAAAGGCATTGTTCGTCACCAAACTGTTCTGGATGGTTGGGAGAAGTTGCTCTCGGAGGATGTGTTGGTGCCATTCTTTATTCATGGCTGTGTTCTTAGGCAAAATTGTGAGTGAGCCCACTCCCTTGGCTGAGAAGCAAACCCACACATGAATGGTCTCAGGATGCTTTACTGTTGGCATGACACAGGACTGATGGTAGCGCTCACCTTGTCTTCTCCGGACAAGCTTTTTTCCGGATGCCCCAAACAATCGGAAAGGGAATTCATCAGAGAAAATGACTTTACCCCAGCCCTCAGCAGTCCAATCCCTGTACCTTTTGCAGAATATCAGTCTGTCCCTGATGTTTTTCCAGGAGAGAAGTGGCTTCCTCGCTGCCCTTCTTGACACCAGGCCATCCTCCAAAAGTCTTCGACCCACTGACACTTGCCTGCTGCCATTCCTGAGCAAGCTCTGCACTGGTGATGCCCCGATCCTGCAGCTGAATCAACTTTAGGAGACGGTCCTGGAGCTTGCTGGACTTTCTTGGGCGCCCTGAAGCGTTCTTCACAACAATTGAACCTCTCTCCTTGAAGTTCTTGATGATCCGATAAATGGTTGATTTAGGTGCAATCTTACTAGCAGCAATATCCTTGCCTGTGAATCCCTTTTTGTGCAAAGCAATGATGATGGCACGTGTTTTCTTGCAGGTAACCATGGTTAACAGAGGAGGAACAATGATTTCAAGCACCACCCTCCTTTTAAAGCTTCCAGTCTGTTATTCTAACTCAATCAGTATGACAGAGTGATCTCCAGCCTTGTCCTCGTCAACACTCTCACCTGTGTTAACGAGAGAATCACTGACATGACGTCAGCTGGTCCTTTTGTGGCCGGACTGAAATGCAGCGGAACTGTTTTTGGGGGATTAAGTTCATTTTCATGTTAAAGAGGGACTTTGCAATTAATTGCAAGTCATCTGATCACTCTTCATAACATTCTGGAGTATATGCAAATTGCCATCATAAAAACTGACGCAGCAGACTGTGAAAATGTATATTTGTGTAATTCTCAAAACTTTTGACCACGACTGTACTATGTCAGGACATGGAAATAGATTATATCGTAGTCCATGTGGGTTTTAATGACATTATGAAGGGCAGCTCTGAACAGTTTAAACTGGATTTTAAAGCGCTGATTGACTCTCTGCTAGACACTAACAAAAAACCCATCATATCTGGCCATGTGCCCTCTGAATCGTGGCATTGAACGCTTTAGCAGGATTCTTGCTCTTCACAACTGGCTACGTGATTATTGCAGCTCAATGGGTGTAACTTTTGTTGACAATTTCGATACCTTTTGGAAACAAAACACGTTTTATAAGGAGGATGGGATCCACCCAAATCATTTGGGTTCTTGGATCCTTTCACACCATTATAAGGCTGCATTGAGACAATGACTTAGCAATGACCCAAGCCCAGCTCAGGTAATCCCTACCATTGTGACGCAGAGTTGTCAAAATGCTTCAGCAAATGTACATTACATCAGGCGCGTCGGTAGTCACAATATAAGTAACCTAATTTATGTCCCTCTAACTGCCCTGAATGCCACCGCTGATCCTACAGCTATTGTGCCTAAGAACCAGATTTATACTGTTAGCACTGAGCCGGTGTAGCCGAGGAGGCAGTCCACTGTGTGCAGCTCACCGTATTGGTAATATTTAATTCAGTATATTTGTAGGTGGCTGTGACATGTACTGAGTTTACGAAGAGGCAGGATGCAGACGCAGGAATTAACAAGGTCAAGGTTTACTTAACAATGAGCAACAGAAATAACAAAGATAGAGTAAACGACATGAAGCTAAACAATCACACACAACATCATACAGAACAGTCCAGGGCTAAATAGGGGTGGTGATGAGATGAGGTGCAGGTGCGCTGGAGGTGATTAGGGTGCGTTGGGTTTCCCTTCCGGTGTTGCCGAGGTGGTGCGCTCAGACCGGTGGCTCAGTAGACCGGTGAATCGAGCGCCGGGGAGCAACGGTCCTCGAGGCAGGCGGCTGACGCAGTACTCCAAATCGACAGAGCAACGATGAGAGACGATGGCAGGATAGGACCCCCCAGATCCTTCCTCTCTCCGGTATGGTGCATCCTGGAGAGTGCGTCGGCCTTCACATTCTGGGATCCTGGGTGGTAGGACAGAATGAATTGGAAGCGAGTGAGAAATTGGGCCCACCTGGCTTGACGAGAGTGTATCCGTTTCACTGCCCGTATGTGCTCCAAATTCTGGTCGTCAGTAAGAATCCGGAATGGATGGACTGCGCCCTCCAGCCAGTGTCTCCATTCCTCCAGAGCGAGGACCACCGCCAACAGCTCCCTGTCTCCAACTCCATAGTTCCTCTCTGCGGGGGTAAGCGTTTTTAGAGAAAAAGGCACAGGGATACATTTTCTCTGGCTTACAGTGCCGCTGGGAGAAGACCGCACCCACGTCCCTCCTCCGATGCCTCCGCCTCCAGGATGAAAGGACGAGATGGATCTGGGTGTTTTTGGATGGGCGCTGTGGTGAACCTCTCCTTCAGCCTCTTGAAGGCAGCGTCAGCCTCAGGGTTCCAGGCCAGCTTCTGAGGCTCACCCTTAAAGAGAGAGGTGAGCGGGGCGTCTATGGAGCTGAAGGACCTGATGAAACGCCGGTAGACATTAGCGAAGCCCAGGAAGCTCTGTAGGCCCCTTGATGGTGGTGGGAACTGGCCATGACCTGACGGCGTCCGTCTTCACTCCTTCCATGAACGCCCCCTGAGGACTGATCCGGTATCCCAGGAAGGAGATGGCCTGTTCACATTTCTCCCCCTTCACCAACAGGCTGTGTTCCCGGAGGCAGAGTAGGTCAGCTCGGACGTCCCTGATGTGCTCCTCGAACGTAGCCGAGTAGATCAGGAAATGGAAGGAATAACCAGTCACCGTTATGGGAACTAAAAACAATGGTTTTGTGACAGGAGCTGACGTAACACTCACGGAGCGGCGACGGGAGTCATACCGCCTAGATAGGGAGCCGCCTGGAGATATGTGGTCCGTGGTGGTGTAGGGGGCGCTGCCCACCTCCATGGGTGAGGACTCGGAAGCAGGGCGGCTTCCATAGCTCAGATGGGGTGAGCGTCGAGGCTCCGGGAGGTGTTGGGAACACTGTCTCTCTCTGAACATGTCGTCAAGGCGGATGGACGTGGTGATGAGGGTTGTCAAGGTCCATCTAGTCGTCCCGACATGCGAGTTCCGTCTTGATGTCCTCCTGTAAGCCTCTCCTGAAGGCTGTGCGCAGAGCACGCTCACTCCAGCCGGAAGACGCCGCCACCGTGCGAAAGCTCAGAGCTTACTCGGACGCGGGCCCCTCTCTCTGTTGTAGATGGAGGAGACGCTCACCCCCGTCCTTTCCCTCCGTGGGATGATCAAACACCGCCCTGAACCTGGCGTGGAAGGTGGGGTAGGGAAGCGTAACTTCATCCTCTCCTTCCCTGACTGCTGTGGCCCAATCCAGCACCTTTCCTTTAAGAAGCGCAATCCTGGCTTCGTCAGATGGATATGCCCCAGGCTGAATCGCTAGATAAAGGGAAACCTGTAGCAGGAAGCCGCTACATTCAGTAGTTTTACCGTCATAGCGCTCCGGTAGGGCGAGGGTTCCCGCAGGAGTGGGTGATAGCACGGGAACAGTGGATTGGTGGCACTCGCCGCTCCCTGAGGTGGAACCGGAGCGCTGGGCAGATTATGGAGAGTTTGGAGTACTTCCTGCATGGCGGCGTTCAACTGGGCAAGCTGCTGCTGGTGCTGGTCCAGGCACTGGGAAACTCCTGCTGCATCCATTTTCGTTTGGTGTGTGATTCTGTGACGCATACTGAGTATATGAAGAGGCAGGACGCAGACGCAGGAATTAACAAGGTTAAGGTTTACTTAACAATGAGCAAGAGAAATAACAAAGAGTAAACGATACGAAGCTTAACAATCACACACAACATCATCCAGAACAGTCCAGGGCTAAATAGGGGTGGTGATGAGATGATGAAGTGCAGGTGCGCTGGAAGTGATTAGGGTGCGTTGGGTTTCCCTTCCAGTGTTGCCGAGGTGGTGCGCTCAGACTGGTGGCTCAGTAGAGCAGCGAATCAGAGCAGCGGAGGGGAGAAACGGGAGGAGACGGGACAGTAGCTTAACTTACCCTGTCCCGCGGCTCAACTTACCCCATTTTTTGGACAAGCTATGTTTTCAAAACTGTAATGTTTACATGAATTCACATTATTTCCAGGAATACACAATCTATGTAGATATCTTTGTTAGAAAGAATACTATATTTCCCTTGACGGAGTGACATTGAATGTAAAAAATGGCTCTCCTTACCCCACTCTCCCCTGCTGATTGGCTGACAAGTGGGCATGTAACTCTGTGTTGTTGATGTTTTTATTGCACTGCTTTGCTTTATCTTGGCCAGGTCGCAGTTGTAAATGAGAACTTGTTCTCAACTGGCTTACCTTGTTAAATAAAGGTGAAATAAAAATAAATAAAAAAATAAGAAAGTCAGTGTACTTGTATACAGTGAGGGAAAAAAGTATTTGATCCACTGCTGATTTTGTACTTTTGCCCACTGACAAAGAAATGATCCGTCTATAATGTTAATGGTAGGTTTATTTGAACATGTCAAAAATGTTATAAATTGATTTGCATTTTAATGAGGGAAATAAGTATTTGACCCCCTCTCAAACAGAAAGATTTCTGGCTCCCAGGTGTCTTTTATACAGGTAACGAGCTGAGATTAGGAGCACACTCTTAAAGGGAGTGCTCCTGATCTCAGTTTGTTACCTGTATAAAAGACACATGTCCACAGAAGCAATCAATCAATCAGATTCCAAACTCTCCACCATGGCCAAGACCAAAGAGCTCTCCAAGGATGTCAGGGACAAGATTGTAGACCTACACAAGGCTGGAATGGGCTACAAGACCATCGCCAAGCAGCTTGGTGAGAAGGTGACAACAGTTGGTGCGATTATTCGCAAATGGAAGAAACACAAAATAACTGTCAACCTCCCTCGGCCTGGGGCTCCATGCAAGATCTCACCTTTGTTGTTATTCTGTCTCTCACTGTTCAAATAAACCTACCATTAAAATTATAGACTGATTATTTCTTTGTCAGTGGGCAAACGTACAAAATCAGCAGGGGATCAAATACTTTTTTCCCTCACTGTACAGTCTCTTCTCACAGCCGCTGGAGTGTGCGGAGCGCCCTGAATCTGGCAAGAGAGGCTAGTACTTACACAATACTTTCCATATGTGAAAGTTGAAAAATGATGTGATGTATAAAATCTATGAACTGAAGTGATTTGGACACTTTTCCTCCTTTGCTGTGTTTGTCTCTATTGACCTCTTTTCCTTTGAAAGGGAAATTTGTCGGTGTCCTGTTTGATTTTGCCGGTGATGGGCAGCAGTCTTAAGAAAAGCTGTGCACTGTGAACATCGGCTTCAAAGCAGGTGGATGGATGAAAGAGGTCAGGCTGCCTTTTGATGAAAGTGCCTTTTAGCTGTGAGTCAACCAGCACTGACCTGGTGTACCCTCCTCCCCTCCTCCCCTCATTGCAACTCTTGACATTCTCTGGATATGGCTGGCTATTGCCTTCCTATTGCCCTTTTATAGGTTTCAAATAAAAAACAACCTAATCCATTCCAGAATAAGGCTGCAACGCATCAAAATGCGGAAAAAGTCAAGGGGGCGTGAACACCCCCCAAACGCACCGCCCACACAATAGAGATGGAAAAGAAAACAAACTTGTAATTTTTCACCCTCCCCCCTCCCCCCATAACAACTATTACAACAAAAGGAAAAACTAAACAAACAAACCAAAAAAATATAAATAATAATAATAATAATAATGATAATAAATAAATAAATAAACTAATAAAAACCTACCCCTACCAGTCGTCTATGTATGTCTGTAGTCTATCAGATCATTACATATTGTTTTCACTTTCTATCTCTGAGAGAAAATGTCCCCACATGTCAGAAAAGGTATCGAGTTTACCATTCATTTTATAAATCAATCTTTCGTATGAAGTTGTTTCTGCCAAGGCTACATACCATTCCTTATATGAGGGAGGGTCCTTCTCCCTCCAGTGTCTCAATATGACTATTTTGGCTGTGGTTAGAGCAACTTTTAGCCAATTTAAACATGGGCTTCTCAGTCTATCAATATCCTTAGTGATATTCAGTAATAACATAGCAGGATTTGCAAGTATTGTGGTATCCAGAATATCCCCAATCTTTTCCATTACCTTCTACCAAAAGGTATGCAAGCTTGGACAGTTACAGAACATGTCCTTGACTGACATCTCCAGCATAGTTTGGATTCTATCAAACCCATTCTGTTCAACCTCGGAGGAGTCCAATAAATCCTATTGAACCCTTTCAATTGAATCAGCTTGGATCGGGCATCTCTCATAGGGAGGAGCATCTGTTGTACTATTATATTCCATTCCTCCTCTCCAAATGTTACCTCCAAGTCTTTTACCCATACGGCCTTTAGACCCTTACAAATGCACCTATAAGGTGGATATACAGTATATTAGCCCTGCGGTATGTGGTAATTTGCATAGGATTTCTATCTTAACACTTATATCGGAATGTACTGGGAATTTGTTGTTGTTTTGTCCTACCTTAAGCTGGAGATACCTCCAAAAGTCTTGTTTCTGTAAATTATACTTGGACCTTAGTTCTTCAAAAGAGGTAAAATTGTTTCCTTGATACAGACAACCAATGTTCTTTATTCCCTTTCTATACCAATCATTCCAGAAAACCATGTGTCCCCCGATTTTCAATTTAGGGTTGTTCCATAATGAAGCAGAGCTTGACAAGAAAGATGAAGATCTCTCTCTCTTATGAATCTGGCTCCATATATTTTTAGTATGGGACATTATTGGATTCTGCTGTCCCAATTTTTGTTGACTCAAATAATCTGATGCTCCGAATGGGGCATTAAGTTCCTCTTCCATGTCCATCCAAATTGGCCTATTTGAGTTTTCAATAAAGAGAGAGCCTATTTGGGCAGCTACAAAGGCTTCTTGATATAATTGCATGTTAGGGAGCTTTAATCTTCCCTTCTCAGTCTTTGCCTGTAATCTCGCTAGTTTCATCTTGGCCCTTTTACCGGCCCAAATAAACTCAGTAATAATGTTGTCTATGGATTTAAAAGTATAGACAGGTATGGATAGTGGTAACATGCTGATGATGTAATTCAGTTTAGGAGCTATGACCATCTTTATAACCTATATCCTACCCCAGAATGAGATTTGTAGCTTATCCCAGCTCTTAAACTGGAGTTGAATTTTGTTCAATATGTAAGGGTTGGTGTGAGGTGTGACCCAGGTGCGGTGCAGGATTACATTTTACATTTACGTCATTTAGCAGACGCTCTTATCCCGAGCGACTTACAAATTGGTGCATTCAATTTATGATAGCCAGTGGGACAACCACTTTTTTTTATGGGGGGGGGTAGAAGGATTACTTTTATACTATTCCAGATATTCCTTAAAGAGGTAGGGTTTCAAGTGTCTCCGGAAGGTGGTCAGTGACTCCGCTGTCCTGGCGTCGTGGGGGTGCTTGTTCTACCATTGGGGTGCCAGAGCAGCGAATAGCTTTGACTGGGCTGAGCGGGAACTGTGCTTCCATAGAGGTAGGGGGATATACAGTAGGCAGAGATGGTGAAACAAGGATCTTTACTGGTGGTCCCGAAGCCAAAATACAAAATAACGGACTTATCACTATAAAAGAAAGGCGGAGCAAATAAGTATCCAAAAACCGGCTGACAGCCAAAATATGAAATACTACCTACGACTGAAACAAATAACGAAACAGGGAGAACACTTCTCAAGTACCTGTACATAGGTCTCCGATCAGACACTGAGTAGTACTGCTGGACATAGAGAAACTAACAGAGAAAACTGAGCAAGGGAACACAGGGAAGTGAGGGCATAAATACACAGGTGAACAGGTAGACACAAGTGACACCAATAGGATACTGAATAGTCCAGACTGTGAGTGAGGAGGTGCCTAAGGTTGTCGGAGGATGACATCTAGTGGGTCGCTCCGGAACTGTGACCCCCTCCTGTAACACAATAGTGGGTCAAGGTTTTCAGAAATCATGTTCTCTAGACCAGGATTTCAAGCGATCCCCAGGTACCTCAAGTTTTTAGGGACCCATTGTTATTTCTCAGACAATGTTTTGAAAGGGGCATTACTTCAGATTTGGTCCAGTTTACTTTATAGCCCGATATCTCTGAGAATGCATTTACAAGGTCCAGTAAAGGCGGTATGAAGAGTTGGGGGTCTGACATTAATAGTAATATGTCGTCTGCAGTCGTTTATTCTCCCTACCTCCCGTAGTAACCCCTTTGATTGACTGATGCAGCCTAAAGGCTTCGGCTAATGGTTCTAATGCTAGAATAAATAGAAGGGGCGAGGGACAGTCACCTTGTCTCGTGCCTCGTCCTACTGAAAATGGAGATGATCGTAGTACGTTAGTGACTACTATGGATTTGCGGTATTGTACATACGTTTAATAATATTCTGAAAGCACTGTCCAAATCCAAATGTATTTATTGTATAATGCAGGTAGTCCCAGCCCACCCTATCAAAGGCTTTCTCTGCATCTAGGGATAAGGCTGCCACTGAAGTATCCAAATCTTTTGCCTTCCAGATGACATGCAATAGGCGTCTAAGATTTTCAGATGAAGTTCTGCCTTTTACAAATCCCACCTGGTCTGGATTTATGATTTTCTTAATGATTTGATTTACCCTCATAGCCAGAAGTTTTGTAAACAACTTTCAATCACAAGTTATCAAATAAATTGAACGGTAGCTCCCATACTCATGGGGATCCTTTCCCTTTTTGAGGATTAGGGTGATTACTGCATCACTCATAGAAGGTGGGAGCTCACCTGTGTCAATCAATGTGTTATATGTTTTCAATATTTCTGGGCTAAGCTGCTCCGCAAACCTTTTATTGAAATCACTGGCTATCCCATCCAACCCTGGAGTTTTACCACTGGGTGCTTGTCTTATAGTTTCAGTAAATTCCTCCAAAGTAATAGGGTGGTCGAGCCAATTCCTGTCTTCCTCTGTTAGTTTAGGAAGGTTCAACTTCTGAAAGAATGTCTCTGCTTTCTGCATATCTAAAGGACCGTCTGAAGTATAAAGTTCCTGATAGAAGTCTCTAAATATATTGTTTATTTCTTTATGATTGGTAATCAGCTTGCCCGTCTTATTTCTGATTCCACATACTTGCCGATCTGTTTCTCTAGATTTCAATTGACTGGCCAACAGTTCCTGCCTTTCACCTGATTCGTACCATCTCTGCTTCAGCCTGTACAGTGAATATTCAGCTTTTTTACTGAATAAAGTATTCAGCTCGTATTTGGTTTTTGTCAGATTTACCAGAGAAATGTTGTTAGGATTGGACCAATATTCCCTCTCCAGCGTTTTGAGCTCTGTTTCAAGTTTCTCAATTTTCTGTTTATCTAGTTTCTTAAAAGTAGCTGATCGTTGTATCATTACTCCGCGTATGTAAGCTTTAAAAGAATCCCAGACATGTTTTGCACTATTGTTGTTTGTTTCAAAGAATATCGTATTTCCAAACGCCTGAAGGTACCACGTTCATCTGTACAAACAATAGTACGCAAGTACAAACACCATGGGACCACGCAGCCATAATACCGCTCACGAAGGAGACGCATTCTGTCTCTTAGAGATGAGCGTACTTTAGTGCGAAAAGTGCAAATCAATCCCTGAACAACAGCAAAGGACCTTGTGAAGATGCTGGAGGAAACAGGTACAAAAGTATCTATATCCACAGTAAAACGAGTCCTATATTGACATAACCTGAAAGGCTGCTCAGCAAGGAAGAAGCCACTGCTCCAAAACCGCCATAAAAAAGCCAGACTACGGTTTGCAACTGCACATGGGGACAAAGATCGTACTTTTTGGAGAAATGTCCTCTGGTCTGATGAAACAAAAATAGAACTGTTTGGCCATAATGACCATCATTATGTTTGGAGGAAAAAGGGTGTACTTGCAAGCCGAAGAACAACATCTCAACTGTGAAGCACGGGGGTGGTAGCATCATGCTGTGGGGGTGCTTTACTGCAGGAGGGACTGGTGCACTTCACAAAATAGATGGCATCATGAGGAAGGAAAATTATGTGGATATATTGAAGCAACATCTCAACACTTCATTCAGGAAGTTAAAGCTTGTTCGCAAATGGGTCTTCCAAATGGACAATGACCCCAAGCATACTTCCAAAGTTGTTGGAAAATGGCTTAAGGACAACAAAGTCAAGGTATTGGAGTGGCCATCACAAAGCGCTGACCTCAGTCCTATAGAAAATGTGTGGGCAGAACTGAAAAAGCATGTGCTAGCAAGGAGGCCTACAAACCTGACTCAGTTACACCTGCTCTGTCAGGAGGAATGGGCCAAAATTCACCCAACTTATTGTGGGAAGCTTGTGGAAGGCTACCCGAAACGTTTGACCCAAGTTAAACAATTTAAAGGCAATGCTACCAAATACTAATTGAGTGTATGTAAACTTCTGACCCACTGGGAATGTGATGAAAGAAATAAAGCTGAAATAAATAATTCTCTCTACTATTATTCTGACATTTCACATTCTTAAAATAAAGTGGTGATCCTAACTGACCTAATAATTTTTACTAGGATTAAATGTCAGGAATTGTGAAAGACTGAGTTTAAATGTATTTGACTAAGGTGTATGTAAACTTCCGACTTCAACTGTAGATTAACCAAAAACATTGAACATAAAGACAGGCTGAACATTATTCTCGCAAAGAGAAGAGATGACCTTTCTCATGTAGACTGATACATGAACTGTCTAATTCCAAAAGACAGGGATGTAAGGTGAAGTCAAACACAAAAGGGAGACCGGTTTAGGCACAAACAAGCCTGTTATGGCCTATATTGACCAACTATTGCTGTTATTGGAGTGAAAACTTAAAATAATATATATGTTTATCCCCACTATAACCATAATACAGAATTATATGCTTGGACTATATTCCTGCTTAATCTAGTACTATAATGATGTCAACTGTAAACCAGAAAGATAAATTATATGCAGCATTTGTAGCATAAACACTCAATGAGACTGTTACTCACAATATGGGAGGTTCTATCACCTTAAAGAAAAATGGTTGTCCATCCGTGATGAACCACTGCCACCATGCGGATCTTCCATAGCCTTCAATTTGTTTGGCCTCATTGACGTCCATGACACACTTCTTTGCCTCCTTTGGGTCTGTGAAACGACGCAGTAACCCAGAACACGGCGGGATATTGCAACAATTATTTCAGTCCCCGTTTCATGCACATATGCCTCACCTCCGTGAACGCATTTCTCTTGTCCTGAACCTCCTTGGAAAAGTCAGGGAAAAACTCCACCTTTGACCCTTTCCAGTGAAAAGTCATGAGCTCTTTAGCTCTGAGCCGGACCTTCTCCCTGTAGGTGTATCGTAAGAATTTCACCAGGATAGGCCGGGGGTTGCGTGGGGCTGGTCCTGGGCGCAGTGTCGTCGGTGTCCGATGTGTTTTCTCAATGGTCATGTTGTTAACATCCTCCGGTGTGTTTTCAAATAGGTTGCGTAAAATGTTTTCACACAATCTCCTGTATTTATGTGGATTTCGGAAACCCCTCTGATCCAAAGTGTGTTTCTCCGACTGTAATTCTCCTGGTATTGAAGTCGTTCTTCGAGTTTCTTGATCACAGTCTCCATTTTTTCAACAGTGTCGTTTAGACGGGTGTTCTTGTCCTCCATTCATCCTCTCTTCTGCGTTTGTAACTTGGTTGTCACGAGTGTCCACTTTTGTTTTCAGTGCCACTGTATGTTTTATTTCTTCCACATCTTCGCTCACTTTCGCAATTTTCTCTTCGAGATTTTTGTTCATTTTGCGAATCTCATTTAGAACTGGGTCATCAGGCTGTTATTCTCCGCCATTTTCCTTGCTAGCAGCAGCTGCAGGTAGAGACGACATTTTCGTGGTTTTCGTCAAAAGTGTCTGTTTTGGTGTGTTTCTAAGTAATTTTTTAATGTAACCGATATTTTGGACAATTAGTTAACAAAATGTGTAACTAGGCGTTGAATAATTAGTTAAAATATAGTTGGAGCTACACAGCCTCTTTAGTTAGCTGCTGCTCCTCACCACATCGTCGCCGGAAGTCTCAGTACCAGGACACTTTAGCCAAAGACCTGGTTGCCTCTGCCAGGAGACTGAAACTTGGCCGCAAGTGGATCTTCCAGCAAGACAATAAGCCCAAAATCCACAAAGAAATTGTTAATTGACCACAAATCAACTGAGCCATTCTACAGAGATCCCGACGGCCCACTCCATTGCTCGCTCTCTCCTTCTTTCTCCTGTACTGTCTTTCCTCACTCCACACCTAATGACATTGTTAAAGGGCTTAAAAAATGTGTGTTTAAAGCTTGAATTAACTCGTATTGTTAAATATAACTACAAAGATGAAAAATGGTGTAGATTAAGTATGTGTGTGTGTGTCTGTGTGTGTGTAATATTAACTCAGGCCAGGATTTAATCTGATCATGTTCTGTCATCGTGCTTTGCCGATGCACTATTTAAAGGTAATTTCCAATTGAGCTGACATATGCAGTGTTTACTTTGAATGCGGTCTCCGCAAACGCAGGAGCACTGTCTTTAAAATATGCATTGTCGACAGAGCACCATCGGATTGAATCCTGGCCTCAGTGTTCCTTGCCAGACACATTTGTTTTATCATCCCTCAAGTTTTCATTCACATTAAAGCTCAGCTCTCTGTTTCACACTGGAGCCGACACGTTGGGTGGACAGACAGCAATATGCCTATTTCCTTTGATTCTCTCTCTCTCTCTTTCTTTCTCTCTACGTATGTGGGTTTGATACTGTGTCACTCTCATCTGTGTGTGTGTCTGTCTGTCTGTCTGTCTGTCTTTTCTGTCTGCCTGCCTGTCTGTCTGTCCACCTGTCTTTCTGTCCTTCCGTCTATTTGTCTGTCTCTGTCAATGTTTGCCAGGCTCAAAGGGAAGATAAGGATCATCCTTAGGGATGTCACCACTGGATCAGTGTGCCAGGCACTTAAAAAATGTATCCGCCAGACTAATACTTCAGCAACAATATGAAGATGAGTCCTCAATTATTCAGTGGTCATCTCTATTTGTTGTCCGGGCTCATTTCCGGAGCAATGCTTTAATCCAAGATAGGGCGAACTGGAGTCATGAAACGAACTATATCTGAAGACATGTAATGTGAAAGTCTGAATGTGATACACCTAGCCATTATAGTAATTTGACTCTCAAATTATAAACTGTTCATTTTCGATTATCTATGATACATTTAGTCTTAAAGTAACAGAGTCCAGTCCTAGACTGTGTCCCAAAGGGCACCATATTCCCTATATATTCCACAACTTTTTAAAATATATAGGGAATAGGGTGCCATTTGGGACACAGACCTAATATTTTCCATCTCACTGGAAGTATAATTACTGCCCATGGAGAGGCGAGGAGCAGAGTGCCTCTTTACTTATTAATGGTAAGCCTCGTGCTCGAGCAGCACACATGAAAACAGGGTTAAGTGTCCCCGTGGCTTAGCGACATGGGCCCTGAGTGGGGTGGATGGAGGGAGAGAGAGGCTGAAGATGAGTCAGAGGGGTGTCACAAAATCCTTCCCTCCCTTCCTCCCCTCCTTGTCTCCTGTGTCCATAGATCTGAGTGGCAGTCAGTCAGTCTGTGTAAAAGTGATTGGGTTTCTCTCCCACACAGACAGGCTCATGTATGATTCACACACTGGCCTGGACTCTGCAGGAACAGGCAGGGGGGTTGGATTGCTCTGAGCCAGCAGAATCCAAGAACTGGGGTGAGTCCCAAATTGCACCCTATTCCCTATATAGTGCTTTACCTTTGATCAGAGCCCTAAAGTAGTAGAGAATAGGGTGCCATTTGGGACGCAGCTGTGGCTGGAGCCACACAACACTTTATCAGCCAGCTTGTAAACGAACTAACGATCATATTAATGAAAATCATTATACTGCTATGTATGGCTGGTGTAGTAGTACTTTGTCTGATACAGTATGTTGTTTTGCACAATTTCAGTACTGCATGATTTGTGTTATATGGTTTGTTACCATTGTTAAACCTCAATGTTTCTTGTAACGATCAATAGATAAATCAAATGAGCAGTTACCATGCTCATGATTTCTCACTGGTTGTTTGAGCTACTGACCACATGACCCACATTACAATACCTGACCACACAACTTCTATCACTGCGCGGGGAAACCGTGATTCAGAGACTATGCATATTAGTGTAATTACCTGTAATTTTCTCCTTTGTGTGTTTTGCAGTGTGCTTTTATTTGATGTTTATCACTAGGATTTGTTTTCTTGTTTTTATCAAAAGCCCAGTTTCATTTTTTATGTATTTTGGCGTATGCTGTCTGTAATCATTGGGCTGACCCCTGACCCCTGGCTTTATATAGTTGGGACATGCATATTCAAAGGCCAGGGCCATAGAACTGGACTATTAGTACAACATAATAGAACATCATAAGAACATAATAGCAACGCCCCCCCAGCCCATACAAGGACCCTAATTACACCCACCTGACAACAGCCTCTGATTAGATGATTGGATGGATCTAGCCACTCACTTTCATTGCTGGGTTTGTTTTGACCAAACATGGCCAGTCAATTTATTTATCATATAGGCCAATTGCCATTATCTTGATTGGACAAAAAAGCTGAAGTAAATAAGAGAAGAATAGTGAGAGCTTGTGAACATTTTGGACCAACGGCAGACTTGATAGAGACAAGTTGCCAGGCAGTGAGCTACCATTCATATTCACTCAATATCCAACCTTTGCATTTGCCACTCAGGTGATGAACAGCTCTTTTGCTAGCCTGGTCCCAGATCTGTTTGTGGTCTTGTCTACTCCATTGCTGTCATTGTCTAGCCAAACTTATACTGAACAAAAATATTAACGCAACATGCAACAATTTCAAAGGTGATGGCGGCGGATGAATGGCACGACAATGGTCCTCAGGATGTCATCACGGTATCTCTGTGTATTAAAATTGCCATTGATAAAATGCAATTGTGTTCTTTGTCCGTAGCTTATGCCTGCCCATGGGGCACTCTCTTCACAACGTTGACATCAGCAAACTGCTCGCCTACAAGACACCATACACGTGGTCTGCGGTTGTGAGGCCGGTTGGACGTACTGCCAAATTCTCTAAAACAACATTGGAGGTGGCTTATGGTAGAGAAATTAACATTCAATTCTCTGGCAAAAGCTCTGGTGGACATTCCTGCAGTCAGCATGCCAATTGCACGCTCCTTCAAAACTTGAGACATCTGTGGCATTGTGTTGCGTGACAAAACTGCACATTTTAGAGTGGCCTTTTATTGTCCCCAACTTAAGGTGCACCTGTGTAATGATCATGCTGTTTAATCAGTTTCTTGATATGCCACACCTGTCAGGTGGTTGGATTATCTTGGCAAAGGATAAATGCTCCCTAACAAATTTGTGCACAACATTTGAGAGGAATAAGCTTTTTGTGCATATGGAACATTTCTGGGATCTTTTATTTCATCTCATGAAATAAAAAACATGGGACCAACACTTTACATGTTGCGTTTATATTTTAGTTCAGTGTGGTTTATCAAACATTGTCAAGCCAAACAAGGAGTTTGCAAAGCATAGAAAGACTGGCACTCAAGCTATGCTTTTGCCTCTTTTTCGTGGTAATATCTGTTTACAGTAAATAATGACTAAGAAATAATTTGTAGTGACAAATGGTGATGGCTTGGCCATCCGTCGTCACGACAACAACAAAACCTAGGGTAGAGTTAATTACTGGTGTTGTGGAAAGGGAAAATTGAGCAAAGAAAAGAGATCAGGATTGGATCCCAAATGGTACCCTATTCCCTTTACAGTGCACTACTTTTGACTTGGGCCCATAGGGCTCTGCAGTCAGTGCATGCAACAATATCAGAAATAGGCCTACATCTACACTACCAGTCAAAAGTTTGGACACACCTACTCATTCAAGGGTTTTTCTTTATTTTTTTAAAATTTTCTACATTGTGATAAAAAAAAAAAAATTAAGTTCTCATTTACAACTGCGACCTGGCCAAGATAAAGCAAAGCAGTGCGATAAAAACAACAACACAGAGTTACATATGGGGTAAAACAAAACATAAAGTCAAAAATACAACAGAAAATATATATACAGTGTGTGCAAATGTAGCAAGTTATGGAGGTAAGGCAATAAATAGGCCATAGTGCAAAATAATTACAATTAGTATTAACACTGGAATGAATAGATGTCCAAGAGATGATGTGCAAATAGAGATACTGGGGTGCAAATGAGCAAAATAAATAACAATGTGGCGATGAGGTGGTTGGGTGGGCTAATTTCAGATGGGCTGTGTACAGGTGCATTGATCGGTAAGATGCTCTGACAACTGATGCTTAAAGTTAGTGAGGGAGATAAGAGTCTCCAGCTTCAGAGATTTTTGCAGTTCGTTCCAGTCATTGGCAGCAGAGAACTGGAAGGAATGGCGGCCAAAGGAGGTGTTGGCTTTGGGGATGACCAGTGAGATATACCTGCTGGAGCGCATAATACGGGTGGGTGTTGCTATGGTGACCAATGAGCTAAGATAAGGCAGGGATTTGCCTAGCAGTGATTTATAGATGACATTGTAGTAACCAAAAAAGTGTTAAACAAATCAAAATATATTTTATATTTGAGATTCTTCAAATAGCCACCCTTTGCCTTGATGACAGCTTTGCACACTCTTGGCATTCTCTCAACCAGATTCATCAGGTAGTCACCTGGAATGCATTTCAATTAACAGGTGGGCCTTCTTAAAAGTTAATTTGTGGAATTTCTTTCCTTCTTAATGTGTTTGAGCCAATCAGTTGTGTTGTGACAAGGTAGGGGGGGTATACAGAAGATAGCCCTTAATTATGTCCATATTATGGCAAGAACAGCTCAAATAAGCAAAGAGAAACGACAGTCCATCATTACTTTAAGACATGAAGGTGTGATGCGTGTGATAGAAGGAGTCAGGCGCAGGAGAGTAATACGCATCCAAAGAGTTTATTCCATCGATAAACAGTTGCGCAAGCATGTGACAACAACACTCAGGCACAGGGGAAATATCTACCCTGGCAACAACAAGGTAAGGGTAGCTCAACCGAGCTACACACAGCTCACAACAAACAATCACCCACACAGACAAGGAAGCAGAGGGAACACTTATACAATGACTAATTGAGGATAAGGACCAGGTGTGTGTGATTAATTAGACAAGACAAGTGGAGTGATGATAAATGGATCGGCAGCAGCTAGTAAGCCAGTGACGACGAACGCCGAAACCTGCCCGAACAAGGAGGGGAGGCAGCCTCGGCGGAAGTAGTGACAGAAGGTCAGTCAAAACTGAACATTTCAAGAACTTTTAAAGTTTCTTCAAGTGCAGTCGCAAAAAACATCAAGCGCTATGATGAAACTGGCTCTCATGAGGACCGCCATAGGAATGGAAGACCCAGAGTTACCTCTGCTGCAGAGGATAAGTTGATTAGAGTAACCAGCCCAAATAAATACTTCACAGAGTTCAAGTCACAGACACATCTCAACATCAACTATTCAGAGGGGACTGTGTGAATCAGGCCTTCATGGCCAGGTGAAGCTGGTTGAGAGAATGCCAAGAGTGTGCATAGCTGTCATCAAGGCAAAGGGTGGCTTTTTGAAGAATCTCAAATATAAAATATATTTTGATTTGTTTAACACTTTTTTGGTTACTACCTGATTCCATATGTGTTATTTCATAGTTTTGATGTCTTCACTATTATTCTACAATGTAGAAAATAGTAAAAAATAAAGAACAACCCTTGAATGAGTAGGTGTGTCCAAACTTTTGACTGGTACTGTATATTCAAAAAAGTGCACACACAAACAAACACACACATACACATTTCTGTGTCAATATGTCGCTTTTGTTCTGCTTTTACCACATTGTTTGTTCAGCATTTAGCTGACCAGTAACGGCCGGCAACGGCCGGCCCCCCTACCAAGATAGGCCTGCCCGGTTTTCTGATTGGCTGAGGTGGCAAAATTCACATTCAAAGTCAAACGTGCATCATCAAAGAGAGTGAGACCCGCTCTGACTCTCTGTCAGTCACTCCGAACAGAAAAACAGAAAGGTAAATGTGTGAAATGAACTGACTCATTTGCTAAAAGTTCTTGTTCTACTGGTCCGAGTGCTGTGTCTGTGAGAAATGACAGATCAGCTGCTGTGGAGCAGTCGAGGCAGGAAGAAAACAGAGAAAGACACACTCACTCACACTGACACATCATGCTGATGCCAGTCGGGACTAATATTTTGGCTGTATATTGTAATTAGGGAAGGGGGATCATTTAGACACTAGGCTACTTGCAATATGGCCTAACAAGTCGTTAGATTTAAGCAATAAGGCCCGAGGAGGTGTGGTATATGGCCAATATACCATGGCTAAGGGCTGTTCTTATGCACGACTCAACGCGGAGTGCCTGGACACAGCCCTTAGCCATGGTATATTGGCCATATACCACAAACCCCAGAGGTGCCTTATTGCTATTATAAACTGGTTACCAACGTAATTAGAGCAGTAAAAATAAATGTTTTGTCATACCTATGGTATACGGTCTGATATACCACGTGTCAGCCAATCAGCATTCAGGGCTCGACCCAGCCAGTTTATAATAGCTTTTATAACACATAGGTAAGGCAATAGCCCTCTACTAGACATTTATACAGTGCTTTTCACTAAACACAAGTCATCATGTATTACAATAAAGGTCCATTCGGGGACTGTCTGTGTATTTTAATTGTTTTAACAATGTTTATTAGCTTCTGAATCTCAGTCTCTTCAGCCCAGCGAGTGGGTATATGAGATGTAGTAACAAGTGACTCTGACTACATTGCATCGCCACTGAAGGCTGGAAAGTCCCGCCTATCTCCCGCTTATTTCATTCGTCAAAAGGCCCATCACTTCTTGGCAGAAAGATACGACTACGCCCTGTCAAACGAAGCACAACAGTGGAAATCTATATGTACCCACATAAACTAGTCCCGGCATCATTCTATGACAAACACAGAAGTTTGCATATTGAATTCAATAGAAGAAAACAGAGAGCGAGGGAGAGAGAGAGACTGCCATTTCCTTAATGTAGCCATTGGCTGTATTATACAGCCAAAACATTAAGGAACTGGCAGTCTCTCTCTCTCCTTCTCTCTCTGTTTTCTTCTATTGAATTATATATAGCCTAATATTTAAACACTTAGCTAAGTGGGAAGGGGGAAACACTTGACAAGCACTCATTTGAAATATGTAGTTAGGCTGTTATAAGGAATTATAAAAGCCAATAGTCATCTATAAGGCATTTATTCTGTGATTTTCTTCTCTGTATAATATATGTGTTTATTCATTCACAAGTAGGATGGGTAACGCTTTATTTTAAGTGTCTGTAATAAACCATTTACTAATCATTAGTAAAGTATTTTTGCAGTCCCTAATCCAAAGTGAGTGCTATTTATACTTTATAAATATTTTGCTTTACCAGTGTAATTTATCACCAAAAAAAAGGGCATGCCATTGGTAGACATTCCTGCAGATATGTGGGCCGGTGTGGCTGAAATGCCAAGGCTGAATTTTTGTCCCAGTCCGCCACTGATTGCCTTTGTAATATTCTCTCTGACTGAACATTTGAGTGAACAGCAGTTCATGCCTGTAAAATGTTCACGTTCGTTGAAGGACGGGTCAGACCAAGGCGCAGCGTGATATACGTACATGTTTATTAAACTAAATAAACACACGACAAAACAAGAAACGAAACGTGAAGTCCAAGGTAGAACACACAACATACCTTATATGGAACAAGATCGCACAACCCACTAGTGCCAATAGGCTGCCTAAGTATGATCCCCAATCAGAGACAACGAGCTACAGCTGCCTCTGATTGGGAACCACACCGGCCAACATAGAAATACACATAATAGATCGAAACATAGAAAACACCACAAAGAATATACACACCCTGACTCAACATATACGAGTCCCCTGAGTCAGGGCGTGACAAAAATACTACCGTAAAATGAATGATTGAGGCTTTATATGCAAATACAATATATTTGTTTTTGCTTTAGGTTGGTTGTTATTAGTTACATTTATAGTTGTGACCAGTGGCACCTGTCTCAATGGCAGAGCACAACAAGTCCCCGTGAGAAGCAACACTTAAAGGCTACTTTAGAAGGAAAGGACCTCTAGAAATAAAATAATCAACAATAACTAAAATTGCCTTGCCAATGTTTATTAAATCCCAAATCCATCCTCTCTTCTTTAGACCTGTCTAATTCAGGACAGAAATTCCTTAAGCGCTTTCTGTTTGTCCGCAGACTTATTCTGCTCCCATTTCACACTCATCTCCAAATCCTGAATTTTTCCTATCAAGTGCTCGTGCTCAGCTTTCCTCTCTTCTTCCATCCTTTCCTTGATACGCTCAAACCTTGGCTTTTTTTCAGCCGTTGGAGAAGCATCAGAAGCAGCCTGCTCTGTCCTCACCATTGTCTTGACTAGAGGGGCGTCTCTAAACCACACATTCTTAGAGACCTATCAAGACCGACACAGTTCAGTAGCTGCTTTCTGTCCTTGGGTGCAGATACGTTACAATTATATCTTAAAAACATTTATTACATTCTCTCATTGAAGTGACAATCAAATTACATTAGGCCTACGCTGTCCTGGTGTTTGTCAATATAGTTTACCACCAAACTATTTTACAATGCACGTTGTAGTAGTTATTACCTTTACTTTGAACATAGTCATACTTTCACTTCTTCAGACTTGGTGTCCATCACTATGCCCTGCATAGACGCTTCCTGTGCTGCTTGCTGGAAAAACAAATTTGTAGGGTATATTACAGGCTTCCCTCTCACAAATTCCCCTAGTCATTCAACATTTGTACAAATTCCAATCACATTTCTTAAAGCTGTTTTAACCCTTGACTTATTCCATATTTTGTTGTTTTACAGTCTGATTTCCAAATGGATTAATAAAGATGCTCACCCATCTACACACAATACCCCATAATGACAAAGTGAAAACATGTTTTTAGATATTTTAGCACATTTTTTGAAAATGAAATACAGAAATATCTAATTCATATAAGTATTCACAACCCTGAGTCAATACATGTTAGAATCACCTTTGGCAGCAATTACAGCTGTGAGTCTTTCTGGGTAAGTCTCTAAGAGCTTTGCACACCTGGATTGTACAATATTTGTACATTATTATTTTTTTAATTCTTCAAGCTCTGTCAAGTTGGTTGTTGATCATTGCTAGACAGCCATTTTCAAGTCTTGCCATAGATTTTCAAACCAATTTAAGTCCAAACTGTATTTGTATTTGTATTTTTTATTTAACCTTTATTTAACTAGGCAAGTCAGTTAAGAACAAATTCTTATTTACAATGACAGCCTAACAAAAGTCCTCCTGTTGCAAGTTGTCAAACAATAGCATGGTATTTTTTCGCTGTAATACCTACTGTAAATTGGACACTGCAGTTAGATTAACAATAATTTAAGCTTTCTGCCATGTATATGTCCGTGAAAATGTGCTTTTGTTTACAACGTCATTGTAGTCACATTATCCGTTTTGAGCAACAGCTGTCCCGATTTCGGGACACCCATCCAGTAGAGGTTAAGGGCAGAGAAAGCTTGTTGGACACTAAGAAAGCTTTGTTGTAGAGCGTTTCACACAAAATCTGGGGAGGGGCCAGCAGAGTATAAGACTGTATCATCTGCATATAAATGGATGAGAGAGCTTCCTACTGCCTGAGCTGTGTTGTTGATGTAAATTGAGTAGAGCGTGGGGCCTAGGATCGAGCATTTGGGTACTCCGTTGGTGACAGGCAGTGGCTGAGACAGCAGATGTTCTGACTTTATACACTGCACTCTTTGAGAGAGGTAGTTAGCAAACCAGGCCAAAGACCCCTCAGAGACACCAATACTCCTTAGCCAGCCCACAAGAATGGAATGGTCTACCGTATCAAAAGCTTTGGCCAAGTCAATAAAAATAGCAGCACAACATTGCTTAGAATCAAGGGCAATGGTGACATCATTTATGACCTTTAAGGTTGCAGTGACACATCCATAACCTGAGCGGAAACCAGATCGCATACCAGAGAGAATACTATAGACATCAAGAAAGCCAGTCAGTTGATTATTGACAAGTTTTTCCAACACTTTCGTTAAACAGGGCAAAATAGAAATTGGCCTATAACAGTTAGGATCAGCTTGATCTCTCCCTTTAAATAAAGGATGCACCGTGGCTGCCTTCCAAGCAATGGGAACCTCCCCAGAGAGGAGAGACAGGTTAAAAAGTTCAGAGACAGGCTTGGCGATGATAGGGAGTTAAACCTTAAAGAAGAAAGGATCTAGACCATCTGACCCAGATGTTTTTTTGGGGTTAAGTTGAAGGAGCTCCATTAGCACCTCAGACTCAGTGACTGCCTGCAGGGATAAACTTTGTAGCGGGGCAGGGGAAAACGTAGGGGGGAGCATCGGAGCTAGTCGCATTGGAAGGTGTGGGAGATGAGGAAAGGTTGGATGGGCAATGAAGCATGGCTTAAGTCAGGATTCAAATAGGAATCCTGACTTAATGAAGTGGTGATGTGATTAAAGAGCTCAGCCATGTGCTCCTTGTCAGTAACAACCACATCATCAACATTAAGGGATATGGGCAGCTGTGAGGAGGAGGGTTTATTCTCCAGGTCTTTAACCGTTTTCCAGAACTTCTTGGGGTTAGACCCACAGAGAGAGAACCTTTAAGTAACTAACTTTGGCCTTCCGGATAGCCAGAGTGCACTTATTTCTCATTTGCCTGAACGAGAGCCAGTCAGCCTAAATATGCGTGTGCCGAGCCTTTTGCCAAATTGAATTCTTGAGGTGGAGTAACTCTGCCAGATCACGGTCGAACCAGGGGCTGAACCTGTTTTTAATTCTCATTTTCTTTATGGGGCCGTGTTTGTTAACAATACCACTGAAAATATTAAAAAAGAAGGTCCAAGCGTCTTCGACAGAGGAGATCAAGCTGATTCTATACCAATTTACAGAGGCCAGGTCATGAAGGAAGGCTTGCTCAAGTTTTTTAGCAAGCATCTATGACAAATCAGGACAGGTCGTTTCACTGAGCAGCCGTTACGAACACAGGCTGTAAAACAGTGATCACTAAGGTCATTACAGAAAACACCAGACTGATTCCTATCAGGATTATTTGTGAGGATAACATCAAGGAGAGTAGCCTTTTCTGGGTGTTTCTGGGATTGGTAATAAGGGACTCCCATTGCTTTAGGACTTGGTCAGGTGGTTTAAGCATGTCCCAGTGTAGGTCACCTAGCAGGACAAATTCAGACTTAGTGTAAGGGGCCAGGAGAGAGCTTAGGACAAGTAGGGTACTGTCACAATCGTTGAGAGACGGGTCAGACCAAGGTGCAGCGTGAAAAGCATACATGTTTATTTAACTCAATAAACATAAACAAAACAAGAAACAACGTGAAGTCCTCAGGCTAAACACATACAAGCCTACAACGGAACAAGATCCCACAACTAAGGTAGGCAAACAGGCTACTTAAGTATGATCCCCAATCAGAGACAACGAGCAACAGCTGCCTCTGATTGGGAATCACACCTGGCCAAACCTAGAATTACACATCTAGATCCTAAACATAGAAATTCTAACATAGATCCTCACGCCCTGACCAAACCAACTAAAGACAACCGGCCTCTCAATGCCAGGGCATGACAGGTACAAGACTGTGCTGATGGTGGACGATAACACCCAGCAACAGTCAACAAAGAGCTATTTGAAAGTTTAATGCTTAATACCAGCAAATCAAATTGTTTGGGGACAGACTTGGTGGAGACAACCGAGCATGAGGCAAATAGCATAAAGCACAAGAAACAAATATAATGACTTGGGGCTAGCCATTGTAAGTTCAACTAGGCCACGAATATTCAACGTCGTCTTGGTAAGCAACTCCAGTGTAGATTTGGTCTTGTGTTTTAGGGTATTGTCCTGCTGAAAGGTGAATTTGTCTCTCTGTGTCTGTTGTGTTGGAAAGCAGACTGAACCAGGTTTTCCTCTAGGATTTTTCCTGTGCTTAGCTCCATTCCATTTATTTGTATCCTAAAAAAAACTCTGTAGTCCTTGCCGATGACAAGCATACCCATAACATGATGCAGCCACCACCATGTTTGGAATATTTGTATTCTGTATAGGCTTCCTTCTTTTCACTCTGTCAATTAGGTTAGTATTGTGAAGTAACTACACTTTTGTTGATCCATCCTCAGTTTTCTCCTATCACAGCCATTCAACTGTTAAGAAGGACACCTGCACCTTTGTAGTGACTGGGTGTATTGATACACCATCCAAAGTGTAATTAATAACTTCACCATGCTCAAAGGGATATTCAAAGTCTGCTTTTTTAATTTTTTACCCATCTACCAATAGGTGCCCTTCTTTGTGAGGGATTGGAAAACCTCACTGATCTTTGTGGTTGAATCTGTGTTTGAAATTCACTGCTCGACTGAGGGATCTTACAGATAATTGTATGTGTGTGGAACAGAGATGAGGTAGTCATTCAAAAATCATGTTAAACACTATTATTGCACACAGAGTGAGTCCATGCCACTTATTGTGTGACTTGTTAAGTACATTTTTACTCCTGAACTTATTTAGGCTTGCCATAACAAAGGGGTTGAATACTGATTGACTCATGACATTTCAGCTTTTCATTTTTTATTAATTTGTAAACATTTCTAAAAACATAATTCCACTTTGACATCATCGGGTATTGTGTGTAGGCCAGTGACACAAAATCTCAATTTAATCAATTTTAAATTTTGTCTGTAACACAACAAAATGTGGAAAAAGTCAAGGGGTGTGAATACTTTCTAAAGGCACCCTATCTTATAGGCATAGGCCAATATGTGATAGTCTAGCTCATTACAGCTTTGTCATTTAACTCAGCATTGTTTAGGCTATCCTACCTTTCCTTCCCTCCTCCGAGATTTTTTGCTGCATGGCTGAAAAACAAACAAAATTTATATTTTCAATTAAATATGGTTATGCTGAAAGATTTGATTAAAGTTTGATTAAATAGATGATGCGCTTGCTGCGTTTTACTCCTGATTGCACAATAATTGCATTGGAGCGTTTGTGTGTCATCATCCCACTGGGTATCGGTTTGATTATTTGATTTGTTATCAATTAAAATGAATTCAATATGCATTTTTGGTTGCAAGTCCAATAGCCTAAGTTAAAATAACATGGAGACTGCTTCAACCAGCTTGTGTCCATGATGTAGCCAAAATTCTAGAATATCTGATACCATAGTTGTCACAAGCCGGGCTAGAACTCCGGTCTCAGATGTGTAGAGCTGGGGGTACTACCCCTTAGCCACAGAGGAGATGTTGTAGGACCCAAATGAAACACCCAAGGCAATACTCCAGGCAAGTAGATTTAATGTTCCAAAACAGGAGGCAAAACAAAACAACTCCACGAGGGAGAAAAAACAAACTAAAGATAACTTCGAACAACTTACTAGGACTGACACGGTGGGACAAAGCAGGAGACACATAGTCAGGACGCAATAACCAAGTGAGAAACAAGGGGAAAACACACAGCTAAAATACTAAAGGGAAAACAAGGCACAGGTGACCTGGATCAAACTAATGAGGACACATGAGGAAGAACAAAGGCAGAGGGGGAACACAGCTGACCTCTAGAGGCCAGGAGACAAACAGGAGAAGCAGGAAGCTGACAGGACCCCCTCCTCTAGGAACGACTCCTGACGTTCCTTCCAGAACACCCTGGCCTCAGGGTGCGAAAATCTCGGACCAACCCTGGATCCAGGATGTCCCTGGCTGGAACCCAGGAGCGCTCCTCTGGCCCGTAGCCCTCCCAGTCCACCAGATACTGCAGAGAGTTCTGGACCCTCCGGGAGTCCAGTATCCGGCGGACTGTGTAGGCTGGCTGGCCGTCAATAATCCTGGGAGGTGGCGGGGGTCTGCGTGGGGGGGCAAAGGGAGAAGACAAGACAGGTTTAATAAGTGAAACATGGAAAGTGGGGTTAATACGAAGGGAGCGAGGGAGAACCAAACGATAAGACACAGGGTTAACCTTTCTAGCAATGCGGAAAGGGCCGATGTATCTCTGGGAAAGCTTCTTGGATTCGACCCGGAGGGGCAGGTTCTTAGTGGCCAACCAAACTCTCTGACCAGCTCGGAAACTAGGGCCGTCCGGCGGTGGCGATTAGCCTGACTTTGGTATCTCTGGGAGGTCCGAAGGAGGGCACGCCTGGCCTTCTTCCAGGTCCGCCTACAGCGTTGGACAAAGCGCTGGGCCGAGGGAACACCAACCTGCGCCTCCTCCTCTGGAAATAATGGAGGGTTGTAACCGAACTGGCATTCGAATGGGGACAATCCGGTGGCTGAGGACTGGAGGGTGTTGTGGGCATATTCAGCCCAAATGATATAGGTGGCCCAAGACGTGGGATTACTGGCCGCCATACACCGCAGGGTGGTCTCCAGATCCTGATTAATCCGTTCCGTTTGGCCATTAGACTCTGGATGGAACCCCGACGATAGGCTGGCTGTGGCCCCAACAAGCCTGCAGAAGGCCCCCCAAAACCGGGACGAGAATTGGGGACCTCGGTCAGAGACCACGTCCAGGGGAATACCAAATATCCGGAAGACATGGTTCATGAGGAGCTCAGCAGTCTCCTTAGCCGAGGGCAGCTTGGGCAGGGGAATAAACCGGGCAGCCTTAGAGAACCGGTCTACCACCACTAGGATGACGGTGTTGCCCTGGGATAGAGGAAGTCCCGTAACAAAGTCCAGAGAAAGGTGTGACCATGGCCTTCGAGGAACAGGTAAGGGATGGAGCAGTCCCTGGGGTCGCTGGCGTGTCGACTTTCCCTGGTTGCACACAGGGCAGGCCTCAACATAGACCTGCACGTCCTTCTTGATGGACGGCCACCAAAACCGCCGTCGGAGGAACTCCAGTGTGCGAGCACTGCCTGGATGGCATGTCAAGGGCGACTCATGACCCCACTGCAAGACGCGGGCCCGAACAGAGAGAGGAACGTACAGGCGACCGGCAGGACCACCGCCTGGATCGGGCTCCTGGACAAGAGCTTCTCGTACCCCTCTTTCTAGTTCCCACTGAAGAGGTGCGACGATCCTAGACCTCGGAATAATCGATGCCAAGGGCTTCTCTTGTACCTCGGGAGAATAGACTCGAGACAGAGCATCCGGCTTGACGTTCTTGGTGCCAGGTCGGTAAGTCAGGAGGAACTGGAATCGATTAAAGAAAAGAGACCATCGTGCTTGCCGAGGGTTCATCCGCTTAGCCTGTTGGAGATATTCCAGGTTCTTGTGGTCTGTGAGAACCTGGAAAGGGTGCTGAGCCCCCCTCAAGCCAATGGCGCCACTCCTCCAAGGCCAGTTTTACCGCAAGCAACTCTAGATCCCCCCACGTGGTAGTTGCGCTCGGCCTCAGACAGGCGGCGAGACATGAAGGCACAAGGGTGTAATCTCCCATCCGCACCCCTCTGTGACAGGACGGCTCCTACCCCCCACTTCTGAGGCGTCCACCTCCACCACGAAAGGTCTTTCTGGGTCAGGGGTCACCAGAATCGGAGCAGAAGTGAAGCGGCGCTTGAGATCCTCGAAGGCCCCTGCTGCTTCCGGACCCCAGTGAATCTTGGTCCCTCCTCCCTTGGTAAGCGTCGTCAAGGGGGCTACCACCGAGCTGAAATTCTTGATGAACTTCCGATAGAAGTTAGAAAAGCCAATGAACCGTTGAACCTCCTTGACCGTGGCAGGTGTGGGCCAATCGTGGACCGCCTTGACCTTCTTGGGATCCATCTCTAGGTGCCCGGGAGTGACAATAAACCCGAGAAACTGAGTCTGAGAAACATGAAATTCACACTTCTCAGGCTTAACGTAGAGGTGATTGTCAAGGAGCCTCTGGAGAACCCGGCTAACATGCCCCTCATGCTCCTTCAGTGACCTCGAGAAGATGAGGATATCGTCCAGGTACACGAAGACGAACAGATTAAGCATATCCCGGAGAACATCATTAATCAGGGCTTGGAATACTGCGGGGGCATTGGTGAGCCCGAACGGCATCACCCGATATTCATAGTGCCCCGTGGGCGTGTTGAACGCCGTCTTCCATTCGTCTCCTGGCCGGATCCGCACGAGATGGTAAGCATTGCGGAGATCCAGCTTAGTAAAAATGGAAGCCCCTTGAAGCAGCTCAAAAGCAGTGGCCATGAGAGGAAGGGGGTATCGATTCCGAACCGTGATCTTGTTGAGTCCCCTGTAATCAATACAAGGCCTAAGACCCCCGTCTTTCTTTTCAACAAAAAAGCCCGCCCCAGCCGGGAAGTAGAGGCATAGATGAGGCCGGCTGCCAAGGACTCCTTAATGTAGGTGTCCATAGCTGCGTGCTCGGGGAGGACAAGGAAAAGATCCGACCTCTAGGAGGGCAGCACCCAGGGAGTAGATCAATGGCACAGTCATACGTGCGATGAGGCGGTAAGGCAGTAGCCCGGGCCTTGCTGAACACTGCCTTGAACCGATGGTAAACACTGGGGACTCGGGAGACGTCAACAGACTCTTGAAACTGGGTACTAGGGGCTGAGGGACTCTGAAGCATGCAGGTGAGTTGGCAAGTGGGACCCCAGCTTAGAATGGTGCCAGTAGGCCAGTCGATCTGGGGATTATGTCTGCATAGCCAAGGGTGACCCAGGATAATAGGATACTCGGGAGAGTCAATGAGATAGAAGGTCTCCTCCTGCTGGTGTTGAGAGATGGTAAGTCGCAGGGACTGAGTCGCCTCAGTAACCTTTCCTGGTTCCAGAGGTCTGCCATCTAAGGCTGTAACTTCATGGGGTTGAGGAAGTAGTTGGGTAGGGATCTTAAGTTCCTTAGCCAAGGTTACATCCATAAAATCACCTGCGGCACCGGAATCGATCATAGCCTGGACCCGATGCTGGTGGCCCTCCCAGGACAGAGTGGCTGGAATAGCTAGGACCGCGTTAGTAGGAGGAGCTCTAATTTTCCCCATCACAACCCTCCTGTAGCTGGGCGGGGACAGGCGTTTCCCAAAGCTCGGGGCAAGTGGAGCGGAAATGGCCGGCAACCCCGCAGTAGAGGCACCGACGGCTCCCTCATGCGACGTTCCCTTTCGTTGGGAGAAAGCCTGGAACGGCCTAACTGCATGCTCTCCGGGGAATCCTGGGGCAGTTCAGGAGCCGGGGCAGCTCTGAATGACGGAGTCCAAACAGGAGAAACAGAGCTGCTCAGAGGAACTTGGGACTGAGACACCTGACGGCGAGCCGTTCTCCGCTCTCTTAGACGATTGTCCAGGCGGATGGCCAAGGCTATGAGGGACTCGAGATCTCCAGCTGGTTCTCGGGTGGCTAACTCATCTTGAAGGGGCTCAGATAACCCTCCCTGAAAGCAGACCCTCAGCGCTTCATCATTCCATCCGCTCCTTGCTGCTATGGTCCGGAAATCAATGGCAAAATCTGCCGTGCTTCGGGGGCCCTGACGGAGAGACAGTAGGCGCTTGGAAGCCTCCCGCCCACTGACAGGATGATCGAACACCCGCTTGAACTCTTCTACAAATGCAGCGTGGGAGTCACAACAGGCCTCCTGGGACTGCCACACCGCAGAAGCCCAGGCGAGCGCCTTTTCTGAAAGAAGGGTAATGATGTAGGCAATCTTGGAACGGTCTGTGGGAAAACTTGAGGGTTGGAGCTCGAAGGTGAGGGAGCATTGGGTGAGGAAACCCTGGCAAGAGCTTGGATCCCCAGAAAAGGGCTTGGGAGGTGGTAGTCGGGGCTCCGCCAACCGAGAAGGCCTGTCGTCACTGGGGGTGACCTGGGGGAAGGGAGAGGACCAGGGAGGCGTTCAAAGAGCTGGCGAAGGGCACTCATCATTTCGGCCAAGAGTTGAGAATGACTAGCCATCAGCTCCTCTTGTCGGCTGAGAACGGCTTCATGGCGCTGGAAAGAAGCCTCATGTCGAGTGATCACCGCCAACAGGTCCTGGGAACTGAGTGTTTCTGGGTCCATGATTGTCTTGGTTATTCTGTCACAAGCCGGGCTAGAACTCCGGTCTCAGATGTGTAGAGCTGGGGGTACTACCCCTTAGCCACAGAGGAGATGTTGTAGGACCCAAATGAAACACCCAAGGCAATACTCCAGGCAAGTAGATTTAATGTTCCAAAACAGGAGGCAAAACAAAACAACTCCACGAGGGGAGAAAAACAAACTAAAGATAACTTCGAACAACTTACTAGGACTGACACGGTGGGACAAAGCAGGAGACACATAGTCAGGACGCAATAACCAAGTGAGAAACAAGGGGAAAACACACAGCTAAAATACTAAAGGGAAAACAAGGCACAGGTGACCTGGATCAAACTAATGAGGACACATGAGGAAGAACAAAGGCAGAGGGGAACACAGCTGACCTCTAGAGGCCAGGAGACAAACAGGAGAAGCAGGAAGCTGACAATAGTGGTAGTAAGATTAGAAACCCCCAATATTGACCTGTCGATCTGTTTCAAAGAAAAATGTAACCTACAACAAAAAACAATCCTCTCACCAGTGGCGTGTATTCATGGATGCCAAGGGAAGCCAGGCTTCCCCCAAAGATATTCCAAGAAACAAATAATAAATACATAATTTTCCTTCAATTCTCAAGAGGCTGAATGTATTTTACTGGAGAAAGCATTTGAGCGAGCAAAACAGCGCCCTTCTATCTGTACATGTAGGCCATCTATCTGATGCTGTCTGGTCCAAACGAGTATGACATTGTTGCCGCCAGTAGCATTGAATGGAATGCAAGGGAAGCCAGTAAGCATTTGGCCTCCCTTGATAAAGAAAAAGTATTTAAAAAATTGCCAATCAGCATTGAGCTAAACTGAGCGAGCTCAACTGTGAATGGTCCTGGTGCACCAAAACAAAGTGTCATGGGAAGCCAGCTTGGATTTTGGCGTCACTCCTATCAAAAAGTATTGAGAGCATACATCATTGACAGAAACAACTTGAATTGTTGCATCTCGTTGTGTTGTTGTTGTCCTCCGGTGGCTTGCTAGCTAGCTAAAGTTGTCCCTTTCCTAAATTAGCCATGGATGGAGATACAGATTTGGACTTGCGGTTTTACTTAATTCTCCGTACTGGTCAATGATTATAATGGCGATTCTGATCCAACCATTAATTCATAAATTGTTGTGCCCTTGGCATGAGAGGATGGAAGTTCAGTATGTAGCTAGTAGAATGCTAATGTATGTTACATGCAATATGCTTTGTGGACTAAACCGGACAGAGGTTGCTATCTGGTTTTGTGATAAAACAAAGGTGTGGTTGAATTTATTCTGCCGCTGTGTCTTCTTATTGTCTCGGCCTTAGGCCTATATATCACGGTCGCAAGGCATATGAATTAACAGGTTATAGAGCAAACAACGCAATTATCACACCACATAGGTTATAATATGGCTTTTTTTTCTGGCTTCCCCAGTGAATTTATCCACGCACCGCTACCGCTACCTGTTAATGGCTGGGACCATGCAATTAAAGATCAGTGCACTTTTCTCACATTGGATGAGAAAATAGCAAATATGCTGAACAAAACATATAGACGCAACATGCAACAATTTCAACAATTGTACTGAGTTACAGTTCATATAAGGAAATCAGTCAATTGAAATAAATAAATTAGACCCTAATTTATAGATTTCACATGACTGGGCCTGGGAGGGCATAGACCCACCCACTTGGAGCCAGGCCCACCCACAGGGTAGCCAGGCCCAGCCAATCGGAATGAGTTTTTCCCCACAAAATGGCTTTGTTACAGACATGTAGAGTTTAAAAAGTACTAGCACTCAAAACCATGAAGAGGAATAACCCAAGGAGGGGCGAAATGAAAAAATAATATAATTAATTTAATCCATGCTCAAAAGAATACAAAAAGTGAAAGTGCAAGGTGCTGATAAAAACCAAAATAAACAGAGCATACGTTTCGGCCTTATGCCTTCATCAGTGATGTACAAACAAATTAAGAAGTCACGTAGCAGATAGTTAATTAGAGACTGGCGAATAGGGAGTCAAGGAATATATAAAAGAGTTTTTAAAAAATGACAATTCATATGTCATATATAATTGGGAAGAGACAACAGTCTGGGCTACTTTTTAGACTATTAATGAATGTGAGTGATAACCATGTATTTTTTGTTTCATATTTATTATCACAATGGGACGCAACCAAACTGTGACAACCAATCTGACCTGTTGTGAGCGATGTCACATGAGCATGTGTCTACATTGCTGTGCACGTGCTGCAGTGTGTAAACGTGTAATGTTTCGTCTGGTCCTGGTGGCTGCAGTCTCTCTGGTAAAAGATAAGTTAACCTGATGTCATTCGACCTAAACCCATCAAAACCTATAGTAGCCTAATAGAACATTCTCGTCCATTTATGACACATTTTTATTGATGCGTTTCATACAATAAATGAGAGCAACTATAACGTGTCTGCAGTTTGTTTTGCCACCCTAGATTAATCTTTGCTATTTGTTGACAGATCTAATGAATATTTTAGGTGTTGTGGGTCCTGGATGCTGGATCATTTACCCCAGGGTACAATTGTAATCTGCCTCATTATCAGATTCACACAATGGCCTAGCCTACGTTTAATTCAAGACAACTTTATTACATGTTATTATAGCCTACCTGCTTTGCTGAAATGTTCGGACCAAGGATTTCACCTCCTTGTCCATTGTTCATTCCGCAGCATGCTTTTCCTGAAATACGACACCGCGCGCCAATTAATAAAACATTGCTTGTGTCCAAATGCCTGATCACCCGAGCCCTTTCAGCTGTATAAGTGGTGAAAGGCGACATAATCTTCTTTGGAAAAGATCTAGATTGAGATTGAGAGACGCAGACAGAGACCTGCAGAGAGCTAGACCAGGCAGCATGTTAAAACCGCAGCAAAGCGAGCTCCTCTTGCACGAGTCGCGGTTGTATGGGAAGCCGTGGTTCTGGCAGCGGAATTCCAGCACCATGGAGAGCAGCCGGAGCCTCGCGCAAGTGATCATGGAGATGCGCAACGAAATCAAGAAGCTCGAGACGGAGAACAGTGTGCTACGGGGGGAATTCGGTCAGCCGACGATTGGGACTGAGCCAGGGGAACCGAATCCGTATTCACCGGCAGGCCAGCCCAGGACCGGGGCTGACGACAACCCATCCCACATGAACCTGAGACGGAATGCGTCCGCGCCCGCACTCGAGCAGCAGTACAAGGGTAAAGTCGCACTATTAGGCTATTATGTTGTAACTGCATTTTTCGTTTTTAACAGCAAGATAAAGCAAACAATTTTAACGTATCAACATTGTTTGAAATTAGGCTATTTAAAGCTAGGCCTAGTTTGAACAAAATAATCTGATCAACTTTGTTTATTGATTTCACAGAGAACATTGTAATGACCGTCCGGAGATACTCAATCGCCTCCAACATGCCAAGTGTGATCAGGAAGAGTGAGAGCGAAGATAGGGTGTCGAAGGATGGAGAGGTTGCGAAGGGAAGCAACTCAAGTTGGGGTCGACTTCATGAGGAAGTCCACGGAAGGGCCCCATCCATCTTCGGGAATTCCACGCGAGACGAGATCAGCACCACTGCAAAGACGTTAACCAATAGGTTCTTGCTCCAAGAATATGTGCACAAAAACAGGTGAGTGGCCCAGTGGGCCTTCTCATCCAACCTCACCAGAACTTTTAGATAACCTAATTTAAAACTAAATGTAGAATATCGCTTAGGTTGCTATTAATTCCATATTATTTTGCAGGACCAAGGTAAAGACGGTCACATTTCTTCTGCCCGTGGATAACATCTACACCAACCGACCAGTTCTGGCCAACCATCTGACAGATCTGGATGCGATTGCGGAGACAGATTCGTGAGGTGAAGATGGATGGCGACAGATGGACTCTTTGGCGGGACAATATCTATTCTATAGCCCATCAATCTGTGAAGAGCAGGGAGTTAGGCCTACATAAATAGGCCTATCACACAAACAGTATCTAGGTCAGTATGTCAGCTACATTGTTTTTTAGGTCAGCCAGAAGATTGATTTTATCGAACCTGACCCGAACTCCACACACGGGGACTCCGGTTACAGGTGTAGTTTCCATCCGGCCGAGGTGATCCAACGCCCGGTCATCAGTGATAAGCCGCCAGCCCTCCCTCTGTTGCAACACCAACACAACACTCCCTCCACGGATCAGATGTCCAGCCCTGCAGCCCATCATGTCAATCGGAACCTTGAGAACGCTGCAGGTGACGATCGTTTTAGTGACAGTGTGGTCTCTTTTTTTTCAACGCAATGGGCATGCAGCCTCTTGGTGAATTTCAGGGTAATCACTTATTCACCTGTTTTTCTTAATGCACACCATGTACTGTAGGGTGGCTTTGAGAAAAAATAAATTGGCCTATCAATATTTTGTATTGGGTCAAGACAGAGAGAAAACAAATTAATTAGAACAAGGGTGTTCCTTATTACAGATGTTATTTTATTCTCTCAAATTAATATTGTCCCTTCTTTTCCTTGGCATTCATGTACAGTAAATTAAGTAAATTAATTGCAAGTTCATTTTATCTGATTTGGTTCTGCTGAAATGAACAGTAGGCCTATATCATACAATATATCATTTGGAAATAGTCAATAAGCTACTTACTTATTTTGTCTAACTTGATATATCATTTTGTCTTGATTAAGTATTTCAGTCTTATTATAAATGTTATGTTAAGGTTTGTGCATTTTTTTTCTAGATATAATATTTACACACATTATTGACTTTTTCATAATATTAAATGTTATCTTATTGCTTGGGTATTTTAATATTTTAGGCTTAAACAGTCTTCAACCATTCAAAAAAACATTAATAGGAGGCTACATTAATTTTTTTACGCATTCAAACTCCATAGACAATATAATATTGGCAGAGGACTGTCAAATACTTCATCAGGAAATACAAATTATATGTATGTAAATGGACAACCTTAGTATGTCCATTACTCATATATATTCTATATATATATATATATATATATATATATATATATATATATATATATATATATATATATATAAATATAAATATATATATATATATATATGTGTATATATAAATCTATATACATATATAGGCCTACGCATATGTTTACGTCAGACCTGTGTTCGAATACATATATAAGTATTTGTTATTTAAATACTTATTTTCTGTGTATTTTAGTATTTTTTTTTTATATGGCCAAATCAGCTACTTCTATTTGAAGTATTTGAAAGTATTTTCAAATAACGTCCCATAAATAGCCTAAACTATTTTCAAATACAAATTTCCAAATGCATTATTTAAAAAACCCCTAGGACAAAACAGACTTGGGTTCAAATAATTGGAGTATTTCAATATCTGTGTATTTGAATATTTTTAAAATACATGCCAATACTTTCCAATTGTATTTCCAGATTCATTCCAATATTCAACTACTTGTGTTTTGAAATAAACAATATCCAAATACTTACTTTGAAATGTCTTTGAAAGTAATTGAAATACCCTAAATATTATTTGAACACAGGTCTGGTATACATTCACCCTGCAGTCTGGTAGCTCTGGTCCCATCGCACAACGACAATGAGTTACCTACGCACACTAATGCCCTGGACCAGAGGTACCAGTCTGGTTACAGTTGACTTCTACATATCACATAGATGGCAGTGCTCCGTGGGAGAGATCACATAAAATGCTAACATTATCAAGATGACCATAGACACTGTAATTTCTATGTTTATAAAACACTGTAGGCTCACGGAGTATAGGCTCATCAGCAGAGAGAGTCCACTTTAATTTATTTTCCTATATTCCAGCGGTTGTGGTCCAATTGAATGGGTGGGTCACTTAAGCTCAGTTTATACCTGGTGCTAACATGCGTCCTTTGCCTGATCTTGTCCACATTCGAATTGTGCCCACCTTTTTAGACAGGTGTAGACGATTAGAAGATGTATTGTGATCTAATTGTGATCTGATGTTCCTGACAATCTCCGGAGGTAGTTAGGGATGCATTGTGTCTGGATATCTTAGTGTAGGCGGATCTGGACAGTAAAACATATTAAATCATCACTATCCCGCCCTCTAAAATCATTGACAGTTGGCACCATTGATTTATCAATGTGTCTTAAAATGAACCAAAAAAATATTATTTTGAAATAATATCTGTCAAATAATTTGCATACCAGGAGGGACCAGGAAATCTGGTCACAAGGATAAGAGACACATTTTAATATGTGTCTCTTATCATGTGTAGATGCAACGGCGAAAATGTGGGCACAATCAGAATGAGGACAAGATCAGGATAAAGTATGTGTTAGCACCAGGTATAAACGGGGCTACAGTGACTGGTCTGGATAGTATTTCAACAGTTCAGAGGACCACACAGAAACTGGTCCGGATGTGTTTGTTCCTGTGAGTGGAAGGAGGAGCCTCAGCCTCTATGGGACTGGGACTCTGGGACAAGGTTGCTACGGTCAGCTGGTGGTCTGGGTTGGGGACACCTCCCTCCACTGACTTGGTGTCACTGTGAAGACTGCCGTAGCTCTCTGAGTCCCGAGGTTTACCTGTGAAACACACACACCTCCCGAGAGTCAATACTGCAGGCTGAGTGGGAGGTAATGGAGGTAACCAATAGGAGAAATCTAAAAGAAATGGAGGAGCAGTCTTTTACCTATGACTTAAAGATCATCTTAGAATAAGATGAAGAATATAAGATATTAAGAATATAATACTTAAATAAAATGTACATATTCAAGAATATCATTAAATAAAAAGAAAGAATGAAAGAAAGAAAGAATGATGGAATAAAAGAAACAGGAGGAGGCACCTGTGAGGCCCTTGGCTCTGGCTTGTGGCTGGGGGTCAGTGAGCTGAACTGAGGGCGGCGGGTCGGTCAGGCTGTCTCCATACTCCATGGGCACTGCGGGGTTCCTGTCCTCACTCTGCACCCTCTGGATGGCTGTGGGATTAGATTCCAACAAAGAGGTCTAGCGTTAGAGTGAGGCATTAATAATCGACCACAGCCAAGTGAGGGAAACTAGAATGGGGTTAGTGTTTGTCTCTGTGGTGATTATGGCTAAATGCGCCATAAATATCGGGGAACAGAAAACCTGGTGAGATAATGCACACTAGGCTGAGCTCCCTCAAAGTCAAAGAATTAGACACACAAATAAGATGCAACAAGGTGAGACACACGTCTAAGAAAGTTCCTCAGGTGTACTGTATATTTATAAAGGTGTGTATTTTTAAAGAGAGTAGTTGAGAGGCAGACAGACAGACAGACAGGAGAACCTTGTTTACCCGGTCTATACAGGGCTGCCTCTGTGCTGCAGTCCCGTGCCGACTGGACAGACGCACGGCCCGAGTCGGCCTCCTTAACTGAGCGGCCCATGATCTGGTGCTCCGTGGCGTTCAGGTTCCCTTTCAGGAAGTAGGTGGACATCCTGCCCTTCCCCTTCACATCGATCTCCCCTCGCTCTTGGAGCATGAAGCCCTTGTCTTTCAGAATCCTGGAGGAGGAAGACATATGAAAACAAAGCCTGCATCCCAAATGGCACCGTTTTCCTTATATAGTGCACTACTTTTGACCAGAGCCCTATGGGCTCAACCAACCAAGCACTCAATTAATAAATCAATCCATCAACCAACCAACTAACCAACCAACCAACCAACCAATCAACCAATCATCAAGCACTTTTTGACAACAGTTGATATAAAAAGGGCTTTATAAATAAAATTGCTTGCTTGCATTCTTGATCGATTGCTTGATTGATTTGATTTCCTGCAGTTCAGTCATGTGACATGAGCTGAGGTCTTACAGGTAAACACTGGGGCTGAGGTGGATCTTGTTGGGGAGGCCGTGGCTCTCCATGCGAGACGCCGTGTTTACTGTGTCTCCAAACAGGCAGTACCGAGGCATCTTCTCCCCCACCACACCAGCTAGAACCGGCCCGCTGTGTACACCCACCCGGATCTACAGCAGAGAGGTATTGGTTGTTTTTTAAATATATTTTGTGGGATATTTTTACTTTATTGAGACAGAAATAGGTGGAAATGAGCATTGAGTAGTGGAAGGATTCATATCCACGCTGGGGGTTGACATTTATGTGCTGCTAACGGCTGAGTTACCCACTAGACCAGCCTCAGACACAGAGAGAGGTATTGTATTGTGATTATAAACTAGCAGGAGAACTGAGAAAGATCAGCTCAAAAAGAAAGACAAGGGCGGGGAAATACAACCCTTTGGATTTGGATCAATGGAACAATGCTGTTACAAAAATATAGGGAAGAATCAATTCAGCATTCAAATACACCAGCGATCTGTGGGTCTCACCTGGATAGGCCCCCCTGTGATGGGGTTGATAACCTCCCTAGCTGCTATGATCATGCCCAGGGAAAAGTTGGCCACCCTCTCAGCATGGCTGGACACTGGGATGGGCACGCCACCTACCACCATGTAGGCATCACCTATGGTCTCCACCTGATGCAGACACAACCACAGGCAGATTGATATTGGTGAGATAAGTACTGGAATAGCTATTCCAGGCTGCCTGGTCCAGATGAATGAATATATGGATATGTAGAATAATGTTTAAATTATGAATGATAAATATGTTATATTTATTATGTTTAGCCTATCTGACAAATGTAATATTTTGTTACCTTGTAAACTGTGTGTACTGTGGTGAGCCGGTCAAACTTGAGGTACATGGAGTTGAGCATGTTGACGATCTGGATGGGCTCACACTCCGAGCAGATGTTGGTGAAGGTGACCACGTCACTGAAGAGGATGGTGCACTCCTTGAACTCTCCTTTAGAGCAAACAGAACCACAACCACCACCGACCATATGGCCATTTCCATAAATATAGCACTGTTTGAGTCCTTTTGCAATGTCGAGAACAATAGTGAAAACAAGTTATTCTGCTTAATACTTATCCACTATGTAGCTGGCCTGTTGATTCATATCAACTAATTTTGTGTGTGTGTGTGCACGCATGTGTGTGTGCTGTTCATGCACAAGAATTGTGTGCGTGTGCGTCGTGCGTGCGTGTTCGTCTTTCTGGCTCTCTGTGTCCGTCTGTCTGTGTCTATCTGTTTGTTTGTCTGTCTGTCTGTGTTCTGTGCTTCAAAGACAGATGTGTCTGGGAGCCGCTGGCTCTGTTGTGGTGCTGTCTAAATCTGTAGTTCATGCCTTCATTAAATATGTAATACACTGCAGCAAGGCAGGGAAATATCCTTCAAAAATCCCAATTCCATTCTGTACATCTCTACTGTCTGTTGTGTGTCAGAGCAAGGGAGGCATAGGCTACTGTATACTGGTATTGGCAGACAAGTTTTTGGCCCCACTAGGGCATTTCACACACCACCAATCCTCTCACCAATTCTTTCCTTTCCACTCCTCTTTATTCCTCTAATCTTCTCCCCTCTTCTCCTCACCTCCCCTCCCCTTCTCTCCCCTACTCTCATCTCCTCTCCCCACCTCTCCTTTCCTCAACTCGCCTCTCCGCACCTTTCCTCTCTTCTATTCTACTCTCGCCACCTCTCCTCTCCCTGTGTCATTCACCTGCTTCCACTCTCTTCCCCTCCTTCAGCTGGTTGGCCACGTGTTTGGGCAGCATGGCGTACAGCAGGTTCTCCGTCTTGGTCCTCTCCTCCTCCAGATGCTGGGACAGGTGTCGGAGCTCCTCCTTCTTCCTCTCCAGCTGGTTGGAGAGCTCCATCTCAGCCAGCCGCTGCTGGTTGAGCAGGATGAGGTCCCGCGTGACGTCATGAGGGGCGATGTCAGAGATGTGCATGCGCCGCTCCTCCAGCTCGTGGAGGCTCCGCAGCAAAGGGGAGGCCTGGTACAGCATGCACTGCAGAGACTCCATCCACAACATCTGGCCTGGGAACAGGGGAGTAAGGGGTACGGGGGGTGTTTCTGTCAAATGGTTATAGTGGGATAGGTTGCATAAGTGGCATGACACAACAACAAATAACCATTCATGTATTTCTTCCTTCCTTTATTCATCATGCATTCATCCGTTCACCCATCCATTCTTTCATTACTTCAACCGTTCATTCATTCATTCATCTGTACATTCATTCCACCTCTGAGCTCCAGCATGGGTCTATCCCTCCAGGCTTCGGGCATCATGTCGCGTCGCGTCTGCAGGACAAAGTGGCTGTTGATGAACTTCCTGATGCTGGAGATGGTGAAGGTGACCTCGGGGTGGACGATACTGAAGTACTGGTCCAGGTGAATGCTCGTGGTCTGAAGCCCGGGGACGATCTTCTGGATGTTCACCCCCGCCTGTCTCACCATCAGCTGCAGGGGTTGGACCAGGGAGCAGAGATTCAGGTTGCGTCCCAAATGGCACCCTATTCCTTATATACTGTAGTGCACTACTTTTAACGAGGGTCAATAGGGCTCTGGTCAAAAGTAGTGCACTTCAGCAGCCTCACTCCATGTATGAAGATTACAATTCACCATATCTACACAAAGGGCCAGTTGCTGGACACAGATTAAGCCTAGTCCTGGACTAAGAAGCACTTCTAATTTAGATTCTCCATTGAGAATGCTTTTTAGTCCATGACTAGGCCTAATCTGTGTCCGGGAAACCATCCCAGTGCTTATCTGTCATTACTAAAGCACACTGTAAAAAGTGGGACGGCGCTGTTGTTCATCGGAAGTGCTTTTTTTGATTGGTATGATCCATAATTACACTTTGGTTCCTTCAACCTATTCTATTCAATATGTATGAATCAAATAAAGAATTTGACAGATCGATGTGATTTTTTTTATTGAATGAAAGCTTCTAAATTGCTTTCAACATCACATGTGCATTTGCATTGCATAGCGGTGGGTGCAATGTAGCAGTGGCAGCCTATCAGAAGAGTTGGAGGCATGGCCTACTTTTCAGTTTGTTATTTTTGGCCACCTGTGAGAGTGAATGTCATTCCAGGTAATGTGTTCTGTTTTTTTATGATTATATGTTCACTGCCAGCACTGAATCTTAAAGGGAAATGTAAAACAATTTCAACTTCATATTCATCATCTCCAGCACCACCCCAACATCAACATGTGTGAAAATGGCGCATTTCTATGTTTGGTAGTAAAAAAGATAGAAGAAGGTAAGTGTTTCCAATGACATCATCAACCAATTAGTAGACAATTAATAGGCAATTAGTAGGCAATGCCTACTCATGATTGGTTAAAATCGCATGATGCACACTGATGATGTCATTGGAAACACTTATCTTCCTCTATCTTTTTTTACTACAAAACATACAAATGTGCCATTTTCACATATGTTGGGGTGGTGCTGGAGATGATGAATATGAAGTTGAACAATTTTGACATTTCTCTTTAAATGATATCTCTGTAAGTACTGTGATTCTAAAGAGCCTGGAAATGTTTCAATTGATGAGATGGTCACCATTTGGTTACAATATTGGTAACCAGTTCATGTGAAATTCTAATGTAAAGAAAGTGTTTGGAGTCATTATTTCATTTTCAGGACCAACTTAATATCTTGATTAACTGGAAACTGATGTAATTGCTTGTAACCCAATTGAAGAAATGTGGATAGGTAACTCCAAAGTGAAAAATCAACTTGGTACATAATAAAAAATTGGGTTGTAGCCATATATATTAGTTTGTATTTATGTTATTTAATCTGCTTAACCAAAGGGGAAAAGTTTGTTAAGTGTTGAAAGAAATAAATTGCAACTTGAAATAAGGGTTTGTTAATAATGCAGTATAACAGTTGGCATTGAATGATATATTTGGTTTCAACAAGTGTCGTTTTTTTCAATTGAGAAACCTGTCACACCAGCCTTCGCTTTGGCTCCCCTTCCTGTCCAGCTCAGGCATTCGGCGTCGCCGGCCTTCTAGCTACTGCCGAACCTGCTGCTGGCAAACGCCCTTCACTCATCAACCCCGGACTTGTCTCGTCATCATTACACACACCTGGTTCCAATCCCCACTCTATCACTGTATATATATGCTTCCTCTGTCATTTGTCTTTGTCGGTCATTGTATACAGTATGTTGCTTGTTTTCCTGAGAGGAATCTCGCCTACTATTTCCTGAGTACTTTATATTTTGCACTGTGGGTTTCGTCCCGCTTTAAGCTATGGTGCTTTAATAAATTCAGTAGTTCTAAACCTGCAACTGCCTCCTGCCTACTCTTCTCTACGCTTCTGACAAAACCTAACAAATGTACTTGTAACCAGTTGACTTTTTTTTTTTAGGTTGATCCAAATAGTATTTATTTTTTTACAGTGCACTCAATACCAAGAGGGAATCTGGGAGATAATATTTTTGTACCTCCTCATCGAACACTATATGGAAGGGAAAGGCATTGCAAAATGTCTTCAGGTCGATGCAAAGGTTCTTCGGGTAGACTGGCTCAAATCCTCTCAAGAGTTTGCCTATAAGTGAAGTAAACATCTATTAGTGATACCAAGACAAGGATATCAAGATTAGAGATATCAAGACAAGGAAGATGGAATTGACTGGCTTTATCGATATCTGAGGCAGAATGAGCCAATCCATTAGAAAAGGAATGATAAGAGATGTTTGGGCTTTACCCTTCCCAAGTTGGACCAACCCCCTCACAGTCTCCCAGTGGTTCCTACACATGGAAAATCCCTGAGATTGATGTTTCCTCTGCAATGATTTCTGTATGTCCTGATGGATGGGGCGAGGGACACATTGGAGGAAATTCATGTTATGGTTAAATTGCATAAAAAGGTTCACCTTCAAACCATATGGAAAATTGGCTGTGTTGTGTTGGGTTATTGAGATAGTTTTGGGACAATTATTTGGAGATCATCAGAGATGGCATCTGCTTGTTTCTGTAGCCTATGTATGTGTCCCCACAAATAGCACCCTATTACCTATGGGCCCTGGTCAAAAGTGGTTTACTATCAAGGGAATAGGGTGCCATTTGTGACGCACCCAATGATTTGAGGGTCATCTGCTGTACTGACACGGATTTTACCTCCTTGTTTGGGTTCCAGTGCATTGCATTGCGCCTGGGGCCTCTGGGCAAACATGGCGGCGTCTGTGACAGCTTGTTACTGCAAACTGCATTCGAAAATGTCGGTTTCTGAGTGACGAGGAAGACTACATGCTCCTTCTTTCCTGTCCTTTCTACTTCCTCTATTTGGTTGACGATTTCCATCGTTATCTCGCTGTTGAAGAAGTCTTTTGCTACAGCTTCAATGATACCTGTGGAAATGGGGAAACAGTCGTTTCACTTTTATGCACAAAGGCCCTACTTTTACGCACGCTAACATCTCACTATATTGAGTGTATTAAGTTGTTAACAAATTTGTTCTTAACGTCAATAATTGTATCTATCAGCATTCAGGAATAATTACCGGGGACAATTTGGCATAGGCCTCGGCGGTCGGAGTAATAGTGAAGAAACATTGTACCGTCACCGTTCCTCTCCGCTCGAAATGACGGCGCATTCATCTCCTGCAAGCATATTTCCAAATCATTTGACACAATTTTTTTCTGTCCAAAATATGACATGTATCCATTGTCAACTATTTATAGATCGATTATCACATCTAGACCTATATCAATAGAGTAGGCTACGGATTTGTTATATAATATAGGCCTTATCAGTGCTGTTGTCAGAAGAAGACTAGGCCTACTAACCAGGGCACCGTGCCAGCGTTCTTAACCCAATCCTTTGAACCCCCCCCCACACACACACCCCACACACACACACATTATACCTTGTAAGAAAGGGCGAGGTAGCTGTGCAGTGCATCCAGATTCTCGATAAACTCGAATAGGTTCCCTCCTAGAGTCCGTAACATGTGGTCGTATCCAGATCGTTTACAAAAGTCAAAGAAGTATTCCCCAAATTGTCTCAACACCACCTCTGGTTTAACATCTTCGAAAATAAAAGAAAGTAGTCCTAATGAATACATCGGCTAATACCAACATGTACGCCTTTACGTAAAAAATCACACTAAACACATTTTGATCTATCTTGTAATATTTATACATTTAATTTGTATCATCATTTTGGTCATGTATTTTGCCTCTCAGCAACAGAGTTTCAATATTCCATTTAAACTCAAGCCATGCAGTGCAAGAAATTCACTATTCTAAAATGATTCCTAACTTTTCGTAGCTATTTCTCAATCCATGATTTGAATTATAATTCATAATCTGGAAGTAACCGTGATTGGCATGGAATTGTACCCTATTATAACACCTCTCAGCATTGATATTAGCTCCGGTGCAGATTGTTAGTGCGCGACCTGGTCCAGAGCTACATTGATATATGATGTCGCAGGTTATTTATCAAAGAATGGTAAATTAGCCTACCCAGTAGCTTGCAGGCCGCAGCCACCAGTTGCATGGTGATGTCGTCTTTGTACACTTCATATGTCAAGAAGGTATCTTGAACCCCGGCCTCATCTCTGCATATAATTATGATGATGATGATGATGATGATGAGCTAATTTCAGCAGGTTACACATCCCATTGATGACCAATAAACAGAAAGCAGTGAATGAATCCATCAATTAGCTAGCCTATACAGTGGGGGGAAAAAGTATTTAGTCAGCCACCAATTGTGCAAGTTCTCCCACTTAAAAAGACGAGAGAGGCCTGTAATTTTCATCATAGGTACACGTCAACTATGACAGACAAAATGAGGAAAAAAAATCCAGAAAATCACATTGTAGGATTTTTAATGAATTGATTTGCAAATTATGGTGGAAAATAAGTATTTGGTCAATAACAAAAGTTTCTCAATACTTTGTTATATACCCTTTGTTGGCAATGACACAGGTCAAACGTTTTCTGTAAGTCTTCACAAGGTTTTCACACACTGTTGCTGGTATTTTGGCCCATTCCTCCATGCAGATCTCCTCTAGAGCAGTGATGTTTTGGGGCTGTCGCTGGGCAACACTGACTTTCAACTCCCTCCAAAGATTTTCTATGGGGTTGAGATCTGGAGACTGGCTAGGCCACTCTAGGACCTTGAAATGCTTCTTACGAAGCCACTCCTTCGTTGCCCGGGCGGTGTGTTTGGGATCATTGTCATGCTGAAAGCCCCAGCCACGTTTCATCTTCAATGCCCTTGCTGATGGAAGGAGGTTTTCACTCAAAATCTCACGATACATGGCCCCATTCATTCTTTCCTTTACACGGATCAGTCGTCCTGGTCCCTTTGCAGAAAAACAGCCCCAAAGCATGATGTTTCCACCCCCATGCTTCACAGTAGGTATGGTGTTCTTTGGATGCAACTCAGCATTCTTTGTCCTCCAAACACGACGAGTTGAGTTTTTACCAAAAAGTTCTATTTTGGTTTCATCTGACCATATGACATTCTCCCAATCCTCTTCTGGATCATCCAAATGCACTCTAGCAAACTTCAGACGGGCCTGGACATGTACTGGCTTAAGCAGGGGGACACGTCCTGCACTGCAGGATTTGAGTCCCTGGCGGCGTAGTGTGTTACTGATGGTAGGCTTTGTTACTTTGGTCCCAGCTCTCTGCAGGTCATTCACTAGGTCCCCCCGTGTGGTTCTGGGATTTTTGCTCACCGTTCTTGTGATCATTTTGACCCCACGGTGTGAGATCTTGCGTGGAGCCCCAGATCGAGGGAGATTATCAGTGGTCTTGTATGTCTTCCATTTCCTAATAATTGCTCCCACATTTGATTTCTTCAAACCAAGCTGCTTACCTATTGCAGATTCAGTCTTCCCAGCCTGGTGCAGGTCTACAATTTTGTTTCTGGTGTCCTTTGACAGCTCTTTGGTCTTGGCCATAGTGGAGTTTGGAGTGTGACTGTTTGAGGTTGTGGACAGGTGTCTTTTATACTGATAACAAGTTCAAACAGGTGCCATTAATACAGGTAACGAGTGGAGGACAGAGGAGCCTCTTAAAGAAGAAGTTACAGGTCTGTGAGAGCCAGAAATCTTGCTTGTTTGTAGGTGACCAAATACTTATTTTCCACCATAATTTGCAAATAAATTAATAAAAAATCCTACAATGTGATTTTCTGGATTTTTTTTCTCAATTTGTCTGTCATAGTTGACGTGTACCTATGATGAAAATTACAGGCCTCTCTCATCTTTTTAAGTGGGAGAACTTGCACAATTGGTGGCTGACTAAATACTTTTTTCCCCCACTGTAGGTCCACGCTGCGAGAGCGGCCGAGCTCAACGCTAGCCTTTAACGCCACCTTCTGGAATTACGCAACATATTATTACAATTATTCAATTATCAAGAGACATCCATGTAGTCTAATATGATGTTAGTGAGTCCGCTGTTAATTAATAACATTGTTACCTGAGCTTCATCCATGTCTCCTCGCCAAACTTGTCAACAACCAGCGACTTCAAACAGGTGTTGATAAATCCATACTGCAGAGAGAGCATTGTAAACTCAGCAGCATTTCTGTTTTGATGCCATTCATTGAAGATAGGCTATATTTATATATGTAAGAGTGACATAGCCTATTGAATCGTCAAAGTAGCCTAATAAGCCTAATGAGTAGGCCTACTTCTGGAAACACATTGAATCATAGTTTCGATTAATTCAGTCCAGTAGCCTATATAACATATGCTTGCCTATACTGTAACATATCAGTTTAGACAATCTATCATTATGAGTTAATTTATGGGTCGACAAACACAACTTACCATCTCTTTTGGTATGGATTCTGCCGACACTTTGTTAACAAACCTTTATTCCAAATTTATCCTTGCACGAACACGACCCCAAGTTGAAACACATCTCTGGAGACATCGGGACCACATACTCTAACGCACAACATTATCTCCGTCGACAGCCTGCCTGAATATATTTCATTAAAGTGATATGCCTCGGCCTATATCCTGTATATACACAAAAGCTTCAGCTCCTTATTCCATCACTTCTGCCGCTGCGCATCGAATAGTGACTGAAGAAAGCCGTTCACCAATCTCCAGCTGTTGGCGATGTGAGCGTTGGTGCGCGGTGCGGTCCCGAGGAGTGTTAAAGGCGCTGTTCTGGCGATAGATGTGCTGATCTCAACTCCGTACACGCAGGGGCATCTAGGTGCAGAAGGTCTAATTCACATTAGGCTACCAATGTGACGTCCAACAAATGGTTTAGATTACATATTTGAAATAAAACGACTCATTTATTTATTTGACAGGGACAATTTAGGCCTACATTATGAATGAACATTTCTGTAAATGTGCTGGATTTAGCCAGCTGCCTAGTTTTAATCTGTAGTCCCTAGGCAGATAGATAAAAACATTTAGCATCACAAACTTTTCACACACACACACACACACAAAAAGCAAGAATAATTATAATAACAAATAATATATATTTTTTTAAAGACAATAAATGCAAACAATCAAATATACTGAACAAAAATATAAACACAACATGCATCAATTTCAAAGACGTTACTGAGTTACAGTTCATATAAGGAAATCAGTCAATTTAAATAAATTCATTAGGCCCTAATCTGTGGATTTCACATGACCGTGAATACACATATGCATTGTTCACATATACCTTAAAAAAAGGTAGGGGCATGGATCAGAAAACCATTCAGTATCTGGTGGGACCACCATTTGCCTCATGCAGAGCGACACATCTCCTTTGCATAGAGTTGATCAGGCTGTTGATTGTGGCCTGTGGAATGTTGTCCCAGTCCTCTTCAATGGCTGTGCGAAGTTGCTAGATATTGGAGGGAACTGGAACAGACTGTCGTACTCGTCGATCCAGAGCATCCCAAACATGCTCAATGGGTGACATGTCTGGTGAGTATGCAGGCCATGGAAGAACTGGGACATTTTCAGCTTCCAGGAATTGTGTACAGATCCTTGAGACATGGGGCCGTGCATTATCATGCTGAAACATGAGGTGATGGCGGCGGATGAATGGCATGACAATGGGCCTCAGGATCTCCTCACGGTATCTCTGTGCTTTCAAATTGCCATCGATAAAATGCAATTGTATTCGTTGTCCATAGCTTATTCCTGCCCATACCATTACCCTACCGCCACCATGGGGCACTCTGTTCACAACGTTGACATCAGCAAACAGCTCGCCCACACAATGCCATACAAGCTGTCTGCCATCTGCCCGGTACAGTTGAAAACGGGATGAATCCATGAAGAGCACACTTCTCCAACGTGCCAGTGTTCATCGAAGGTGAGCATTTGCCCACTTTAGTTGGTTATGATGCCGAACTGCAGTCAGGTCAAGACCCTGGTGAGGACGATGAGCACGCAGATGAGCTTCCCTGAGATGGTTTCTGACAGTTTGTGCAGAAATTCTTTGGTTGTGCAAACCCGTAGTTTCATCAGCTGTCAGGGTAGCTGGTCTCAGACGATCCTGCAGGTGTAGAAGCCGGATGTCCTGGGCTGGCGTGGTTACACGTGGTCTGCGGTTCTGAGGCCGTTTGGATGTACTGCCAAATTCTCTAAAACGACTTTGGAGGCAGCTTATGGAAGAGAAATTAACATTCAATTATCTAGCAACAGCTCTGGTTAACATTCTTGCAGTCAGCATGCCAATTGTATGTTCCCTCAAAACTTGAGACATCTGTTGCATTTTGTTGTGTGACAAAACGGCACATTTTAGAGTGGCATTTTATTGTCCCCAGCACAAGGTACACCTGTGTAATGATCATGCTGTTTAATAAGCTTCTTGATATGCCACACCTGTCAGGTGTATGGATTATCTTGGCAAAGGAGAAATGCTCACTAACAGTGTAGTACAAACAGCAACAAAAAAAGTTCATAAGTGACTTTTAATGAAAAGTTAAAAAGGCATATCTTCACGTCGATGTTGTTGTCAGAAAATCATGTTGGTGGACAGAGGGCCCCGGTATCATGGTTGAGTGTGATTTCAATATAATGCACAATATCAATAGGCTATCATTAGATTAATCTACATGATCCCACCTCATTACCCCCTTCCCACCACCGCCAACACACACACACACACACATACGCATGCACACACACACACACACACACACACACACACACACACACACACACACACACACACACACACACACACACACACACACACACACACACACACACACACACAGAACAACAAAATAATGATATTCTTAAAGGCCCAGTGAAGTATATATTATACTGTATATATTTCCACACTATGAGGTTGGAATAAATCTGTGAAACAGTTCAATTATGATAATGCCTTTTTAGTGTAAGAGCTGTTTGAAAAGACCACCTGAAATTTCAGCCTGTTTTGGTGGGATGGAACTTTGGCCTGCCTGGTGACATCGCCAAGCGGTAAATTCGTTAATAGACCAATAAGAAAGAGATTTCCAAACCTCTCTACCAGTTTTCAGTTTTCCCCTCCCCACTCAGACCACTCCCAGATAGTCCTAGCTAGCAAAATTCTTGATGAGAAATTGCTCTTTGCTAAGAAGCTATTTTTGTTTCTTTTTGGCCCTTTTAAATCAAAACAATCACAGTAAGGTACTCAATTGGGTAGCAATTTATAGTAACTCCACGTAATAAAACATTTATAATGGACTAGTAAATATTTTATTCATCATTACTAATCATTACTCCATTCAGATTTTTAATATAGGTCCTTATAAACTATTTACTAATCATTAGTTAAGTATTTTTGCGTGGCCTCATCTAAAGTGTGGGCTATTTATGCTTTATAAATACTTTATAAATGTTTTGAGTGACCAGTATATTTTTTAACCAAAGGATGGACATGCCATTGGTAGACATTCCAGCAGTAGGCCTGCCTACCTGATGCTCCTTAAGGTCTCAAAATAGCTTAGAAATTATCAATGTTAAAAGAATAAGTACACAACACAGGGTGTTAAAGGAAATATACTGAACAAAAGTGGCCTTTTATTGTCCCCAGCACAAGGTGGACCTGTGCAATGATCATGCTGTTTAATCAGATTCTTGATATGCCACATCTGTCAGGTGGATGGATTATCTTGGCAAATGAGAAATGCTCACTAAAAGGGATGTACACAAATTTGTGCACAACATTTGAGAGGAATAAGCTTTTTATGAGTATGGAAAATGACTGGGATCTTTTGTTTCAGCTCATGAAACATGTACCAACACTTTACATGTTATGTTTATATTTTTGTTTTAACGAAGTGTTGTACTGTGAATGTTGTCAACCTCACAAACATGAACTAATCATAAAACAGGGAGATGGCCAGACCGCCCGTTTTTCTACATTTACATTTTAGTCATTTAGCAGACGCTCTTTTCCAGAGCAACTTACAGTTAGTGAGTGCATACATTTTCATACTGGCCCCCCGTGGGAAACGAACCCACAACCCTGGCGTTGAAAGCGCCATGCTCTACCAACTGAGCTACAGGGGACTATATAGTGGATTTTTATAAAAATTGTACATGTATGATTTAAACGTAGAAATGTTACATGTATGATGTTTAAATGCTTCCAGTGCTTCAGACTATTTTCACACGTCTTTGTTTGGCGGCACCTTTACTGGGCCTTCAGGTAGTAACTCTTTAAATGTAATAGGATAGTTCAGTGAAATAATGTATTGAGATATTTGATTCCTTACCATGCGTTGGCTGAATGTTTCCTTTTATTAAATCAATTTTTTTTGCAGTATTACTTAGTTACTTGTTACATACAGGATGCATGTTTTGGAATATATTTTATTCTGTACAGACTTCCTTCTTTCCACTCTGTCATTTAGGTTAGTATTGTCGAGTAACTACAATGTTGTTGATCCATCTTCAGTTTCTCATATCACCTCCATTAAACTCTGTAACTGTTTTAAAGGCACCATTGGCCTCGTGGTGAAACCCCTGAGCAGTTTCCTTCCTCTCCGGCAACTGAGTTAGGAAGGACGCCTGTATCTTTGTAGTGACTGGGTTTATTGATACACCATCCAAAGCCTAATTAATAAGTTCACCATGCTCAAAGTTTTTTATTTTATTAATTTTTTTACACATCTATCAATCGGTGCCTTTCTTTGCGAGGCATTAAAAAACCTCCCTGGTCTTTGTGGTTGAATCTGTGTTTGAAATTCACTGCTCGATTGTGGGACCTTACAGATACTTGTATGTGTGGGGTACAGAGATGGGGTAGTCATTAAAAAATAATGTTAACCACTATTATCGGACACAGAATGAGTCCATGCAACTTATTATGTGATCTGTTAAGCACATTTTTACTCCTGAGCTTATTTAGGCTTGCCATGACAAAGGTGTTGAATACTTATTGACTCAAGACATTTCAGCTTCTCATTTTTTATTTATGTCTACAAACAAAATTCCACTTTGACATGTGTAGATCAATGACACCAAATCTCTATTTAATCCATTTTAAATTCAGGCTGTAACACAACAAAATGTGGAAAAAGTAAAGGGGTGTGAATACTTTCTGAAGGCACTTTAGGTTAAGCCTCTCACTAAATAGTAGAATGCAGATCATTCAGTCGACGTTCCTTCCTGTCCTAGACTATGGCGACATCATCTACATGAATGCAGCTGCCACTTCATTAAAGCTGTTAGATACAGTTTACCATAGTGCACTTCGTTCTATCAGGGATGACAGGTTTTGCACTCATCACTGCTTGCTCTATCAGAAAGTAGGATGGCCCTCTTTTACCTAATGTATGTCGAAACACTGCATTTTATTCATTTATAAAGCCCTTTTGCAAAAACTCCCACATTACCTGACATCTTTACTTACCCATATAAGTACAAGTTACCATACCCGATCACAGGGATGGCTAACTGGAAATTCCCTGTTGCTACATAATTAGGAAAACAGTTTTTAGTTTCTTCAGAGTTCCCTACAAATGGATGTATGGGTGCCTTTCGGGCAGATCAGTGTTGATTGAGGACCTTTTTGCTAAGGAATGTGATTGTTTTCATGTGTGTTTTCTTGTCTTTTTTGTATTCTCTTTGTATTTTTATTTTCTGGTGTATTTTCTATGTGTAATTTGTTGTGTAATTGTAAGATGCAGGGCTCCATTGCAGAAGACACCTTGGTCTCAATGGGAAAATTAAACAGCTGAACAAAGTTAAACTGTATTTTTCACCCATGTGGGCATATATGACATCACAAAGGTAGACTACATTATATTTACATCCTAATAATGGCTGACTGTAGTTAAAATCTCATGTAAGGTGATCAAAAGTTGAAGAACTAAGCTTGCCATCTTTATATTTGGATAGAACTCTGGCGTGGTATAGCCTGCATTTAACTAATGATATATTGAGAGGGTGGTGGTACATGGCTGCTCCATGAAGGCCAAGTGATGTCCAATGCAGACATGCAAGTGCAGAGACCCAGCCCAAATAATTCCTAGGAAGCCGGGATGGAGTGGGTGGTATGCTATAGAAACATTTAAGCATTTGGATTTGTCATGTGTATGATTACAGTGTGCATGAAATAGCCTACCTAATCATTTTACCTATTTGATAGGCCTATCATATAAATCCATTCTGTAGCCCAGCATTTTAGAAATGGACGAAAGGCAGTCCCAATTTTAGACACAAAACTAGCTTTATAACAAACAAAAAAGTAGGCATGACTAAGTCGCTTTGGATAAAAGCGTCTGCTAAATGGCATATATTATATTATTATTAAGTGTTTGGCAAAGCCCTATGGAATTTATTGACCAAAACATTTTATTCATGAGGAAATTACCCCTTCCCAGCCCAATACCCTTAGTCTCGCGTGAGTTGCATCGTGTGAGCTCTGCACAGTGAGAACTGTAGCTAGGTAGTCCGCCATTGCTGTGTGTGGAGATCTACGTTAGAGAGGAACATTGCCGTTTGGTGTCAACAACCAACTACGGACCAGCGAGGAAGGTCGAGTGGAAGCTGTTCCACAAGTATACTTCCCTGTACCTCACCAGATAATATTTTCATGTAAATACAGAACACACAGACGAGGTAACCATGTCCAATCTCAGCAAAGGCGGCACCAAAAAGGACACCAAGATGAGGATACGAGCCTTTCCTGTAAGTACACACGGCTGATAGGACCTGTCCATGCCAGCACAGCAGCAGGCGGTGACTGGACCACCGATGTTCGAGTAACTAGCTAGCTGGGGTGTGCAGTTTCCAAGGCCGGTCTTTCAGTAAACAAAGTAGATATCTAGCTACCCCCTACTAGAGGTTATGGATAGAGGTTCATACTGCTAGCTAGCTACTGTTAGCTACAGTAGCTAGTAACGTTACTGTTGTTGTCAGACAATTATTAATTAACATTAGCTAGCGAACTACCAACATCTTTACCCGAAGAAAAGCATGGTTTCGTTAACTAAATATTTGGCGTCGTAGCGTTGTTTGTGGTCTCATTACTTGTTGTATTTAGTTCAATTCAGAAACTGGTGTGTTGGAGAGTATTGTTGTTGGGTGACGTTATTTTGCATGACATGGTTCTTTAGTTACATGCCAATAAAATGTTGATACCCTAACTAAATTTAACTGTTAGATAGTTAGCTAACATTTGCATCGACTGTAATAACGAGTTACTTTGTCATTCAAGATTGAAGTAGCTAACGCTAAGTTTAATTGGGAAACAGTTTGAAAGCTAATGGGACGAAGTTATTGGATGACAGTATTCAGTTCTGATGGGATGTGCCTCCACTGAATTTTCTTTTACATTTCAGTCATTTAGCAGACGCTCTTATCCAGAGCGACTTACAGTTAGTGACTGCATACATTATTTTATTTTTCATACTGGCCTCCCGTGGGAATCGAACCCACAACCCTGGCGTTGCAAACGCCATGCTCTACCAACTGAGCTACATCCCTGCCGGCCATTCACTACCCTGGACGACGCTGGGCCAATTGTGCGCCGCCCCATGAGTCTCCGGTCGCGGCCGGCTACGACAGAGCCTGGATTCGAACCAGGATCTCTAGTGGCACAGCTAGTACTGCGATGCAGTGCCTTAGACCACTGCGCCACTCGGGAGACTACAGAAGCTCTCCAAAACCCTCTCCATAGGGTTTTCAGCGGTTAGCTTCGCACACGGCTGACTCCATGTGAACTACAATTCCGACTTTGTGTTTTAAAGTTTAGAAACGTAAATAATAATTGCTTGAGAAAAGGTTTTCTAAACATATGGCCCTTATCTTTAAAATCAGTGAGAAATGATCTTTTAAATAAAAAATATATACACTTACTGTAGCAGATTTGCACAGATCCATATGATGTGTGCACCTCCAGTTGATGAACTACACTTCCTCCCAGTTACGCTTATCGGAACACCCTAGATAGCAAATTGGCACAGTTGGTGTCTTCTGGAAACAAGCGCTGCAACTTGGAGATATGGCCATGCAGGAACACTAACCCTATAAAGGTGTGTAGTAATTTAACCTTTTGTTTTTAGAACATTATTTCTCGCTGATATGAGAGATACATTCCGTATGTTTCCAAAACCGTACCACTTTCGTGTTAACATTTAGAGCAAGCGTCGGGCTAAAGGTAGTTAGCGTCTATGAATGGGCTAAATTAATTATTGTGACATCAGGTGGCTAGTTTCGCCAGTTTTGTCAGACTGGTTTAGTTTAATCTTCACCAAGGCAGTGACTCATCATAAACGTCATATTACCATAGGCCTTAAATAAAGGATAATGTGCTAAACCCAGTGTCTAGTTGAAAGTTTACTGCCATCACATCATGTTACCTCTCTCAGACATTCTGAGATGTCCTCAGAATCAGCAATGAGTCTGGCCACAGACTAAAACGGTGTCAGAGTACCACAGAAAATAGGACTGTTTTGTGTAGTTCTGGTCCAGGGCGTTAGTGCACTTCCTCTACAAAACAGTGTAATCATGGCCAGAAAAAGGTTCAGATATATGACAGTTTGTTTATTATGGTAAGTTACTAGGTTTCATAAAAATGACTTACGAGGAATAGGCCTATTAGTTGCAGAGGGGTTCACTTCATCCTGATCCCCGTCACTCACTCAGGAATGTGTGGTTTGAGGTTTAGGCCACACAGACCAATAAGAAATCCAAATACCAACCTTGCATAATTGTGCCCGGGTTGAGTAGGGTCATGGATTGTCCTGCTATGTTACCTCCCGGATCCCTGTGAACCCTGTCCAATCACACTGTAAAGTCCATGGAGAATAAAAGCACCTCCTCCAGCTACCCACTGCACTGAGGCTAGGAAACACTGTCACCACCGATAAATCTAAGAGAATCGAGAATTTCAATAAGCATTTTGCTACGGCTGGCCATGCTTTCCACCTGGCTACCCCTACCCCGGCCACCAGCTCTGCACCCTCCGCTGCAACTTGCCCATGCCCCCCCGCTTCTCCTTCACCCAAATTCAGATAGCTGATGTCCTGAAAGAGCTGCAAAATCTGGACCCCTACAAATCAGCTGGGCTAGACAATCTGGACCCTTTCTTTCTAAAATTAGCCGCCGAAATTGTCGCAACCCCTATTACTAGCCTGTTCAACCTCTATTTCGTATCGTCTTAGATCCCTAGAGATTGGAAAGCTGCCGCGGTCATCCCTATCTTCAAAGGGGGTGACACTCTAGATCCAAACTGTTACAGACCTATATCCATCCTTCCCTGCCTTTGGAAAGTATTTGAAGGCCAAGTTAACAAACAGATCACCGACCACTTCGAATCCCACCGTACCTTCTCCGATATGCAATCTGGTTTCCGAGCTGGTCATGGGTGCACCTCAGCCACGAACAAGGTCCTAAACGATATAATAACCGCGATTGATAAAAGACAGTACTGTGCAGCCGTCTTCATCGACCTGGCCAAGGCTTTTGACTCTGTCAATCACCCTATTCTTATTGGCAGACTAAATAGCCTTGGTTTCTCAAATGACTGCCTCGCCTGGTTCACCAACTACTTTTCAGATAGAGTTCATGTGTCAAATCGGAAGGCCTGTTGTCTGGACCTCTGACAGTCTCTATGGGGGTGCCACAGGGTTCAATTCTCGGGCCGACTCTATTCTCTGTGTATATCAATGATGTCGCTCTTGCTGCTGGTGACTCTCAGATCCACCTCTACGCAGATGACACCATTTTGTATACATCTGGCCCTTCATTGGACACTGTGTTAACAAACCTCCAAACGAGCTTCAATGCCATACAACACTCCTTCCGCGGCCTCCAACTGATCTTAAACGCTAGTAAAACTAAATGCATGCTCTTCAATCGAACGCTGCTTGCGCCCGCCCGACTAGAATCACTACTCTCGGCGGGTCTGACTTAGAATATGTGGACAACTACAAATACCTAGGTGTTTGGTTAGACCGTAAACTCTCCTTCCAGACTCGCATTAAGCATCTCCAATCCAAAGTTACATCTAGAATCAGCTTCCTGTTTCGCAACAAAGCCTCCTTCACTCATGCTACTAAACATGCCCTCGTAAAACTGACTATCCTACCGATCCTTGACTTCGGCGATGTCATTTACAAAATAGCTTCCATCACTCAACTCAGAAAATTGGATGTAATCTATCACAGTGCCATCCGTTTTGTCACCAAAGCCCCATATACTACCCACCATTGTGACCTGTACGCTCTCGTTGGCTGGCCCTCACTACATATTAGTCGCCAAACCCACTGGCTCCAGGTCATCTATAAATCACTTCTATTCAAATCCCCGTCTTATCTTAGCTCATTGGTCACCATAGCAACACCCACCCCTAGTATGCGTTCCAGCAGGTATATCTCACTGGTCATCCCCAAAGCCAACACCTCCTTTGGCCGCCATTCCTTCCAGTTTTCTGCTGCAAATGACTGGAACGAACTACAAAAATCTCTGAAGCTGGAGACACTTAGCTCCCTCATTAACTTTAAGCATCAGTTGTCAGAGCAGCTTACCGATCACTGTACCTGTACACAGCCCATCTGTAATTAGCCCACCCAACTACCTCATCCCCATATTGTTATTTACATTGTTATTTATTTTGCTAATTTGCACCCCAGTATCTCTATTTGCACATCATCTTCTGCACATCTATCACTCTAGTGTTAATACTAAATTGTAATTATTTTGCACTATGGCCTATTTATTGCCTTACCTCCATAATTTACTACATTTGCACACACTGTATATATATTTTCTATTTTGTTATTGACTGTACGTTTTGTTTATTCCATATGTAACTCTGTGTTGTTGTTGTTTTTATCGCACTGCTTTGCTTTATCTTGGCCAGGTTGCAGTTCGAAATGAGAACTTGTTCTCAACTGGCTTACCTGGTTAAAAAAGGTGAAATCAATAAGTAAATAAACACTGATACTTCCTGTTAAATATGCTCGTGTTTGTCGGTGTGTGTGGATGGTGCCATATCCAGACACCTTGTATGCAGCTTTCGGCCAAGCCTCACTTTGGAGAGGTTTAACAGGCCATGGTTGAATGTGGCAGCCAAAGGGGACAAGGGATTCATATCAAGCTGTGAATATGGCCGTGTTTATCAGAGTGTGATAGTTGGCTACAGTGTCATTACTGTCTGTCCAGTTAAAAGGAGAATTTGGGGGAAAGGCAAATGTTACGAGGCACAGTTAGAGGTGGCCGTGAGCAATATGATATGGAAAATATAAAACTCTTTCATTCATGCTATGGACTGGCTTGAACCTTATTGGGAATATTATCATGATATTGCAGTCTTCGTTCATCACAAGGAACACAAATAGGGACACACCTACTCAGTTTCCCTTACAGTGATTTGTTTTTATATACTTTTACATATAGGATCGAAAGTAGGAATATAAATCGTGAATTTTGAGGAGGAGTATTCTTTTGTCAATGTTACACTCAAACTGTTAGATGTTGCATCATAATATAGGCTACTCTTTAAATAAGTAGGGGTTTTTGGGTTGCAGAAGTGCAGCAACTGTAGACTTGTCTCTCTCGCCGATTGCTGACCTAAAGAAGTTGGCCACCCTAGCAGGAGACTGTGATAAAAATGGAGGCTATGCACACAATGTCTATCAAGCTGCTTTGCTCCAGTTCTACCTCAAACGAGGGAGCCAATAATCTCCGAAACATTGGCCTGTCAGTCTATTTGTCTGCTCTCCTCTCACTCTTACTTCCTTTGTCCACTGCAGATGACGATGGACGAGAAGTATGTCAACAACATCTGGGACCTTCTGAAGAATGCCATCCAGGAGATCCAGAGGAAGAACAACAGCGGGCTGAGCTTCGAGGAGCTCTACAGGAACGCCTACACCATGGTGCTGCACAAACACGGCGAGAAGCTCTACACGGGCCTCCGGGAGGTGGTCACCGAGCACCTCATCAACAAAGTAAGGCCAATGTGCGCAGGGTGGTATTAACGTCCCTTTGCTGGATTTGTGCGGGTATGTGGCAGTAATCACCCTTCACTGGCAGGTCTTTAGTGTATTTTCCATCAGTACACTTACAGGATCTCTGCAGTGGGAGAATAGTCACTGAGCTTGACCACAAGATGTTACTCAGCTTGACCACAATATCCTTTTAATTGTTGAAAAGCAAGGAAACAAACCTTGTGATAGTCTGTCACACGAATCCAGGTGATATTAAATTACAGGCCGGTTTGCCTGTTCAGTGTTGGGCCTGTTTGGTATGCTGACAGCGTGATGAAGTGAAGTGCTCATATTAAACCTATTACGGTGGAAAAGCTCAGGGAATCTGTCTGACTATGGCTGGATACGGCGGACTTGCAAAAGAAAGCAAACTATCTGGAAAACATGAGTTGCTCCCATTCATTCATTATATTTAGTGGTTGGAAATGAAATGAGAAAAGTTTAAGGAATGGGTCTATCAGAAGGCCCAGCTCCACTATGGCCCATAGGCATCTGACTGGAGATTTGAAAGCCCTCTTTCAGTAATTGCACACACACACAGTCCTGATCTATGACAAGCTCAGCTGATTGAAAAAGTATCCTGTTTCGGAGAGAGAAGCAGGATGTGTTTTTGGTTTTGCTCTGTGTTTTGTCCAATCATGTAGGTACTAGGAAGCCAATCAATCTGCCTTTTGGTACTTCAATCAGTGATTGTGATAGCCTTTGACCTTGGGAAAGAGTTTGTGTGATTAGTTAGAAATCTGTCTGAGGATAGTTTGTGGATCACATGATCCCTATAACAGTCATGTTTAAACCACACACCATGTAGGCCAACATATTCCACTGAATGAGTAGCAGCAGGAAGCAGCATCAGATTATCTTGATGCCGTGACAGGTTTCTATGGCGTCTGCAAACTATTTGGAAACAATGACATTACTGGGCCAATTAAATATCTATGCAGGACTGGGGCAGTCATGAAATTTTGTCAGCCGGGTGATTGTCATTTAAATAACTGTCGGTCTCACGGTAATTGACCATTTAATTAACATAAACACGTTTAGCATCTCCGGCTTCCACTCATAGCCTACAAGCCACTGATGCGGACCTTTTGGAACATCTACATTTAAAAAAGTATAATAAATCCATTTAATATAGCTAACACATCACAATAAATATATTTAGGCAGGTATAAAGAAACGTTATAATATGAAGAAAATGTAGCCTATTCCAGAAGAACAGAACAGCATATTTTGAGTCGTCCTTATGGTAGGCCCTGATCTGGCTATGCTAAATGGCAGTGGGCTACACTAGTTCATTTAGCAGGCAAGATTTGCTTATAATTCCTGTGGCATTATTTTATAGTAAGAACAATACAATAGAAAATAACTGAATAAAATAGGATATTCTTCCCCCAAACGATTTTCGAGGGAGTTCGCACATGCAGCTATTCTGTGTTGAGCGGTTAACAAAGAAGCAGGTCCTCCTATATGCTTAATTTACAGTTATTTATTCAACTTTAGTTGTGATACAAACGTAAAGGCTATATGTTTTGATTTCTAATACATTCTAAGGCTGCATGATGCGACGAATGATGATTTGAAAAGGTTGCATGAAAGAGAAGCACTCTGCTCTTTTTCTTGCGCAGGCTACACACACTTCATCAGCCTCTCATTCACAATTTGACAAGCACTTGATAATATACTCAGTCAGTATTCTCCATTTAATATGGTTTCTACATATAGCCTACTAATATATGTGTAGAATTATTTTTTATTTAGAATATCCCACAAATCATAAAAATCACCCATAGCCTTTTTTGATTCATATTTGGAAAGTTGAGAAGTAAATATAGTAGGCCTAGCCTATAGAAAGCTGATGGGATACTCCTCTTTTTAACAGATTGCATAGCCTAGCCTATTGCATAGCCTATAGAAATGTTGTGCAACAGGAGCACTTATTTCATTCATCAACCAGCTATGAGAAGCTAGCTCTCCCTGCGCAACAGGTGATCCTATTCTGCTCAAACTCTGGATGCCAGGGCTCTCATTAAGTGTTTGATTTGCATTGATGTCAGAGTGATTAGAGGGACAAACAGTGATGTCAAACTATGTGATTATTTCTAGAAAAAAAACTTAAATAAAAATTTACCTAAAAAAAAAAAAAGAAAACTTTTACCTTTTATTATCAATTATCAGAAAAATCCATAAACTCTGATTTTTTCGTATTTGTAGCTTAGACCCTATTTCATATCATCTGAGGTGTTGGTGTTGTGCCCACCATAGGTTGAGACGCAACATGCTCTTAAATACAGGGTGGGTGTCATTTCAATCATTGAAGTAGAATTCATAGAATTCCTTTCAGACAACTGCAATTTAGCTGATACACCATTAGCCTTGGGCGATATACCATATACCGGGGTATTTTGAAATACAGACGGTATGATTTTCAATTGGTACATATGCATAGCTGTGGGAAGTAGGGGTGCTGAAAAATTAGAAAAGTAGCGCACTGGGCCTTTACTAGTATTAGCGGACCGATATAGCATCTCAGCTTTGGCAAAAATGGTAGTTGTATAATTAAGAACAGCATCTTGCAGTATTCAATAGTTGGAATTGAAAAGTTGTTGCCCTGTCCCTTTCTCTGCAATTGTCATTCTAATGGAATCCAGAAAGAACAAAACCCTGTCCCCAAACATTTACATCAAAAGGTGCAAAGTTATGGGCAAAGACACAAAACATCCACATTAAATTAAAAAAATTTCTTGATCAAATAACAATGAAAAACAACCACTTTTTGTGCAGTATTAATGTGCCATCTTTACAAACCACTATGTAAATGTACATTACTGTATTGTACATAGGCTGGTCATCTAGGTTTGCGCAATACAGTAATTGAGTACATTGAGACATCAAGTGGTTTGTGATGTGGCTCAGTTGGTCGAGCATGGCACTTGCAATGCTAGGGTTGTGGGTTCGATTCCCACGGGGGGCCAGTATAAAAAAAAAAGTATGAAAATGTATGCACTCACTACTGTAAGTTGCTCTGGATAAGAGCATCTACTAAAATGGAAAAGGAATCAAATGGCCATTTCAGTTTTCAGATAGAAATAAGTTGCATTGGGCCTCCCGAGTGGCGCAGCGGTCTAAGGCACAGCAGTGCTTGAGATGTCACTACAGATCCGGGTTCGATCCTGGGCTGTGACCGGGAGACCCATGAGGCGACGCACAATTGGCCCAGCGTTGTCCGGGTTAGGGGAGGGTTTGGCCGGCTGGGATGTCCTTGTCCCATCACGCTCTAGCGACTCCTGTGGCGGGCAGGGCGCATGCACGCTGACACGGTCACCAGTTGTACGGTGTTTCCTCCGACACATTGGTGCGACTGGCTTCCGGGTTAAGCAAGCAGTGTGTCAAGTAGCAGTGCAGCTTGGCAGGGTCGTGTTTCGGAGGTCACATGGCTCTCGACCTTCGCCTTTCCCGAGTCCGTACAGGAGTTGCAGCGATGGGACAAGACTGTAACTACCAATTGGATATCACGAAATTGGGGAGAAAAAGGGGTAAAAAAAATTATGTTCAAAAATAATAAGTTGCATTTGCTAAGTATTTAAAGGAACTGGAAAACATATCAAGCAAGTATTTTTATATTCCACAAGTATTATCCAATTAACTGTTTGTACAGATAATTATCAGATCAAATGCTGGTAAACGCTCAAATACATTTAGTTTACATTTTTTCACAAGTAGTGCACTGGGCCTTTACTAGGCCTTGATTTAACGGACCCATATAGATTAGATGTCTTCAGCGCGGGCAATTTTCTCTCTCAAAAGTCTTCAATTTGGGTGATGGTATTTTAGGTTAATACACATACAGTGCATTGGGAAATATTCAGACCCCTTGACTTTTTCCACATTTTGTTACGTTACAGACTTATTCTAAAGTGGATTTTAAAAAAAAATTCCCTCATCAATCTACACACAATACCCCATAATGACAAAGCAAAAACTGTTTTTTAGAAATTTGTGCAAAATAAATAAATGGATATCGCATTTAACCTCCGTTCATCTTTGCCTCGATCCTGGCTAGTCTCCCAGTCCCTGCCGCTGAAAAACATCCCCACAGCATGATGCTGCCACCACCATTCTTCACCGTAGGGATGGTGCCAGGTTTCCTTAAGACGTGACGCTTGGCATTCAGGCCGAAGGTTCTCCCATCTCCACAGAGGAACTCAGTTTGGCCCGGGCGGCCAGCTCTAGGAAGAGTCTTGGTGGTTCCAAACTTCTTCCATTTAAGAATGATCGAGGCCACTGTGTTCTTGGGGACCTTCAATGCTGCAGACATTTTTTGGTACCCTTACCCATATCTGTGCCTCAACACAATCCTGTCTCGGAGCTCTACTGACAATCCTTCGACCTCATGGCTTGGTTTTTGCTCTGACATGCACTGTCAACTGTGGGACCTTAAATAGACAGGTGTGTGCCTTTCCAAATCATGTCCAATCAATTGAATTTACCACATGGACTCCAATCAATTTGTAGAAACATCTCAAGGATGATCAATGGAAACAGGATGCACCTGAGCTCAATTTCGAGTCTCATTGCAAAGGGTCTGAATACTTATGTAAATAATGTATTTCTGTTTTCGCTTTGTCACTATGGGGTATTGTGTGTAGATTGCTGAGGATTTTTTTGTATTTAATCCATTTTAGAACAAGGCTGTAACGTAACAAAGTGGAAAAAGTCAAGCGATCTGAATACTTTCCGAAGGCACTGTAAGTACAACATATTCATCAGTGAGTGTTTATAGTGAGCTGAGAGGGGTTTACTTTCCATTGAGATTGTGTGTGTCAGTATGCTGGGCACTGTTTCACTAAATGGATGATGACGTTTCTCTGCCTGAAATTGATGGGCACAGTGTCCTTTAGAGTCCCATACAGAGAGAGATGGACTCACTCAGAGAGAGGAGCTCGTGGAGGGAGAGACTCACAGACAGAGAGAGTGTGTCATGCAGAGAAAGCGAGATGGTCTCAGTGTGCCGAGTTATCAGTGTGGTGTTGGTATAGTATCAAACGAATGCCTCTCTGTCTGACTGTGCTGCTGCTTCCCCACAGGTACGGGAAGATGTCCTCAACTCACTAAACAACAACTTCCTCCAAACACTGAACCAAGCCTGGAACGACCACCAGACGGCCATGGTCATGATCAGAGACATCCTCATGTACATGGTGAGTGGTACCACCAGCTACCAGAGCCATGGATTTAGAGAGTTATGCCAACTTGTAGAATTTAGAATGTTTTAATTCTAGACATACAGTTACATAGCATTCTTTTCATATTCCCCATGTAATGTTAATGGGGGGCTAACATGGCTGCCATAGTATTGTAGAGTCATGTAAATGCACCATTATGCAGAAACCTCAATGTCCCAACTCTCTAAATACATGGGTCTGCCAGCTACCAGGTGCAGACGTAAACCAGGGATGTTACTCCAATATAATATTTTAGTATTTTGTTCATTCGTCCACTGTTGTTCCAGTCAGCAGATACGTTTTCAAGATGCAGCACACATCTAAAAGTGATGCTACATCATATGTGTTTTGCATCATCATCACACTTTTAGAAAACGTAACTGCTGACATGCACAATTTGTGCTAATCGGACATGCACACTTCTTAGTTATTAGGATTTGACTGTATTTCTCAATACAGTGTCGTCTCGTAACCCTCCCTTGGACTGGTAATGCATTGCTTCCTGGCTGCAGGTCTCAAACGCGCTCCGGGGTGAGGTACAGATCTGAGATCAGCTTCCCATCCCCCAATCCTAACCATAACCATTAGTGGGGGAAATGCTAAACTTACGCAAAATCAGCCTTGAATGACAAAGCTTCCCCCTCTCGTCCTCTTGTTTCCCAGGACCGGGTGTACGTGCAGCAGAACAGCGTGGAGAACGTCTACAACCTGGGCCTGATCATCTTCAGAGACCAGGTGGTGCGCTACGGCTGCATCCGAGACCACCTCCGACAGACCCTCCTGGACATGATCGCACGGGAGAGGAAGGGCGAGGTGGTGGACAGGTATAATTATATGACACCCTCTATACACAGGCCCCGTTCGACTTCTTTAATAGTGCACAAATTCCTAGCTTCGTTGAAGGAATCACTGAAATGACTGGACAAGTGGAGTCACTGGAAATGACTGGAAGCCATGCGGTGGAACGCTAGCATTAATCTGTCCAGCCATGTCAAAGCATTGACTGTTTCAAGGGAGGATGCACTTTGAAGGAATTCGAACAGAGCCACAGTTTCTGAGCTGAAGGAAGCAGTGTTTCTCCCGATTTTAAAGAAAACCACAACCCTAATCCATGATTATTTCATTGTTCTCTTTGTTGCATTTAAAAAGTATTTGATCCAGTCTTTGAGCTGACCCAGACCTAAATAGCATCCTATACACTGAGCATACAAAACATTAGGAACACCTCAGAACAGCCTCAATTCGTCAGGGCATGGACTCTACAAGGTGTTGAAAGCGTTCCACAGGGATCCTGGCCTATGTTGACCCCAATGCTTCCCACAGTTGTCAAGTTGGCTGGATGTCCTTTGGGTGGTGGGCCATTCTTGATACACACGGGAAACTGTTGAGCGTGAAAAACCCAGCAGCGTTGCAGTTCTTGATACCCCGTTCAAAAGGCACTTAAATATTTTGTCTTGCCCATTAACCCTCTGAATGGAACACCTACACAATCCATGTCTCAATTGTCTCAAAGCTTAAAAATCCTTCTTTAACCTGTCTCCTCCCCTACATCTATACTGATTTTGAAGTGGATTTAACAGGTGACATCAATAAAGGATAATAGCTTTCACCTGGTCAGTCTATGTCATGGACAGAGCAGGTGTTCCTAATGTTTTGTACACTACTTTTGACCAAGGCCCATAATAGAATGCAATTTGAGACCCAACTGTACTTGACACATGGACTGAATTAGAATTAATCTGTAGAGGTGTTTTTTAATCTGACCCTGTTTGTGTCTCTCTCTTTCTCAGGGGGGCGATCAGAAATGCCTGTCAGATGTTAATGATCTTAGGCCTCGAAGGGAGGTCGGTTTACGAAGAGGACTTTGAGGCCCCGTTTTTAGAAATGTCTGCAGAGTTTTTCCAGGTTTGTAAGAATCCCCCCCCCCATCTATACATACATTTCATTCGCATCAATGCTATATGTGTCATGCACGTTGACTTGCATTGATATATGTTGTTCGCCTACTATTATCATGTTGTATATATCCCATGGGGGGCCAGTATGAAAAATGTTTGCACTCACTAATTGTAAGTCGCTTTGGATAAGAGCGTCTGCTAAATGACTAAAATGTCAAAAAAATATACATAATGTGTATGCCCGCTCGAGTGTATGCCCTCTCAATCACCCATGGTGCTCCTAACCCCGTGTTTGTTTGCCCTCCAGATGGAAAGTCAGAAGTTTTTGGCGGAGAACAGCGCAAGCGTGTACATAAAGAAAGTGGAGGCGCGGATAAATGAGGAGATCGAGCGCGTGCTGCACTGCCTGGACAAGACGACGGAGGAGCCCATCGTCAAGGTGGTGGAGCGGGAGCTCATCTCCAAGCACATGAAGACCATCGTGGAAATGGAGAACTCGGGCCTCGTCCACATGCTCAAGAACGGAAAGACAGAGGGTCAGTTTGCCACACTACTACTACTATTGAAATACCTTTGACAGGGCCGTAAGGGCTCTGGTGAAAATTAGTGCACTATATAGAGCATAGGGTGCCATTTGGGATACAGACCTTTTGTCTTTCTTTTTTCATGAAAGGGATATTTCACTCTGACGTTAAAGTTTGTCAGACATTTGCATACCTCTTAAGAAGTCTTTTGCAGAGCAGAATAATGTACATTGTGTGAATGTGTGTTGTTATCGTGTGCATACTTGGCACCACCCGTGCCATTGTTTTGATATCAATGTCAGCAATTCAATATTTCTTGTGATAGATATTGGTGGGTGGTCTTTGGATACTAATGTGTTTGTACTGATGTGTGTGCGTGAACACAGACCTGGCGTGTATGTATAAGCTCTTTAGCAGAGTGCCAAACGGACTGAAGACCATGTGTGAGTGCATGAGCTCCTACCTCCGCGAGCAGGGCAAGGCGCTGGTGTCAGAGGAGGGCGAGGTCAAAAACCCTGTGGATTACATCCAGGTAATTTACACAGGAAGTGACATCGTTGACATGGGGCAGGGGGTCCACTAAAAATTGATCTCTGACTACATTCCCATTCTCCCGAATTGTGCATTTCCACACTCTCTGGTCATGGATTTAACAATAGTGGAAACTCCAGCAAATGCTTACACCGATCCAATGCTGTTAAATCTACTACAGGGATGCAATTTCTGTTGTTATACTCCATATTGACTCTAGTTGGCAGCGTACACAAGAGCATGGAGTAAGTGCCACTGCTTTCCAATAATGTCACGTTTTCTTCCTTCCTCTGGTTTTTGTTGTCTGCAGGGTCTGTTGGATCTGAAGTCGCGTTTCGACCGCTTCCTCCTAGAGTCGTTCAACAACGACCGGCTCTTCAAGCAGACCATCGCAGGGGACTTTGAATACTTCCTCAACCTCAACTCGCGCTCCCCCGAGTACCTCTCCCTGTTCATCGACGACAAGCTGAAGAAAGGCGTAAAAGGAGTGAGTGGTTTTCTGATGTAATGGGGAGGAACGTCCTCCCCTCATTCACTACATAGTGCCCTACTTTTGACCAGGGCTCAGCGCCCTATGGGCCCTGGTAAAAGTAATGCACAATATAGGAAATAGGTGCCATTTGATTGTGACAAACATTTGGTTGTGTTTCAGATGATTTTGTGCCCAATAGAAATGAATGGTAAATAATGTTTTACACTTTTATTGTAAAAAATAATATATGTTTCTAAACACTTCTACATTAATTTGGATGCTACCATGATTACGGATAATCCTGAATGAGTCGTGAACTATCATACCCCCAATACATGCTAACAGGGGGGGGGGTGATATTCTCACTCATTATTATTCATGATTCATTCAGGATTATCCGTAATCATGGCAGCAACCACATTAATGTAGAAGTGTCTAGAAACATATTCTATTCTTATTTACAATAAAAGTGACTCCAAAATGACAATACATTATTTACCATTCATTTCTATTGGGCACAAAATAATCTGAAACAACCAAAACAAACAGCAAATGCATCCAACCAATTTGTAGAGTCCAAGCTTGATGTAGTCATTGCATGCTATGAATATGGGACCAAATACTATACTTTTTACTACTTTAATACACATAAGTGATTTTGTCCCAATACTTTTGGTCCCCTAAAATGGGGGGGGACTATGTTCAAAAAGTGCTGTAATTTCTGAACGGTTCACCCGATATGGATGACAATACCCTCAAATTAAAGCTGACAGACTGCACTTTAACCTCCGTCATTGTATCATTTCAAATCCAAAGTGCTGGAGTACAGAGCCAAAACAACTACAAAATGGTCACTGTCCCAATACTTTTGGAGCTCACTGTATAAGGAGTTCAATATATTTGATTAAATCAGTGTTTGAAATGTAATCATTTAAAGTGTGTATGTGTGCTCGTGTAACGCTCGCTGTCCTCTCGTTCTGTGTGCGTAGTTGACGGAGCAGGAGGTGGAGTCGATCCTGGACAAGGCCATGGTGCTTTTCAGGTTCATGCAGGAGAAGGATGTGTTTGAGAGGTACTACAAACAGCACCTGGCCAGGAGGCTGCTCACCAACAAGAGCGTCTCGGACGACTCGGAGAAGAACATGATCTCTAAGCTCAAGGTGAGGCGACTGAGGAGGAGGAAGTGCAGTAGCTGCATATCTTAAGATCTTCCATCCATTAACACATTCATCAACTGTTTGTTTCAGATGTATTGTAGAACCTTCAATACCTAATAAGTGCGACCTTAAGATTTTCAATATAAGTACATACCAGACCTGTGTTCAAATACTATTTCAAATCTTTAAAATACTTTGAGCGTTTGCGTTAGCCTGCTTGGGGTGCCATGTGGGCGGGGTTTGCACTTTTGGTTCGTTTCGATTGGTTCAATTGCAACAGGCAACCTCAAGCTAGCAAAGCTAAAGTATTTGAAATGATTTTAAATTGTATTTTGATCCCAGGTCTGGTACTTTACACATGACAATGCATTTTTAACTTGACCTTCACAGAAACTGTATGTTGAACTACAGCTCAGCAGAGTTGGAGAGTCGGTGTGACAGAAACGGATAGAGCGAGTGAAGTGTTGTTGACTAGATCTGTATCATCCCGTATCTCTCACTCTCTCTCTTTCTCTTCCTCTCGCTCTTCCTCTGGTTCCCCTGGCCAGACGGAGTGTGGTTGCCAGTTCACCTCCAAACTGGAAGGCATGTTCCGAGACATGAGCATCTCAAACACAACCATGGACGAGTTCCGCCAACACCTACAGTCAACGGCGGTGAGACACAGAGACACACACTCCCAGAACCAGTCCAGTGTTGGTTCTGGGGAACCAGCTTGTAGTCCTAAATTTTTTTTGAAATAAATTACCTCTGGTTCGTTCAGCCATTCCTATGGGGAAATAATAGGGTTTTGGGACAAAAAGTATAAGATCTCCTAAGCCTGTGTTTACCACATACCTTATTTTCGGCGTTTATCAAAAAAACGTACAAAAACTCCATTCATTTTCCCATAGGCTTTGTCCAACGACCCATGGCGGGGTTAGTACCTACAAAAAGACGCCATTACTATTGCTCTTTATTTAACCTAGCATTAGCTCTGTCAAAGCGAAGAGCACATCTTGTGGAGCTTTTGATGGTCATTCTGACCATTGGGAACCTCAATGAAAGACGTAGATCTAACTTCCATCCCCAGGTGTCGTTGGGCGGAGTCGATCTCACAGTGAGGGTCTTGACGACAGGTTACTGGCCAACGCAGTCCGCCACGCCCAAATGTAATATCCCCCCTTCTCCTCGACATGCATTTGAAGTCTTTAGAAGGTTTGTCTATCTTTGTTCTTCACTGTATCTCATTTACTTTGCATAGCAGAGGCCATATATTCTCTGCTGCAGGTTGTGGAAGCGGGGCGCTGTCCATTGTCTGTGTTTATCTTTAACGCTGTAGTGTGTGACTGTCCTCTGGTTCTGCTGCCATAGATTTTATCTGGCCAAGCACAGCGGCAGGCAGCTCACGTTGCAGCATCACATGGGCTCTGCAGACCTCAACGCCACCTTCTACGGCCCAATTAAAAAGGTATGCAGGGGACAGTCTTTGCCTGACTGGCTGGCAGACAGACAGACTGATGCACACACACACCACTAATGTCAACACCAGGCCTTGATAACAGCAGGTGTATCAAGGCTGCACTTGCCTTTGAATATGGGATGAACAGGGATGTGTGGGGAGCGGGGTTAAACTAACATTTCACACATGTATGTGTTTAAATAAGCATGACCTAGTCAGTGATTGAATAGAGGCTACATTGATGATTACTCCTGTGTGACTGAGTTACCTGAAGGCGGCCGGCCGGTGGTGACTTCTCTCTTCTTCTCTCTCCCCAGGAGGACGGGTCGGAGGTGGGGGTGGGCGGCGCCCAAGTAACAGGCTCCAACACCAGGAAGCACATACTGCAGGTGTCCACCTTCCAGATGACAATACTCATGCTCTTCAACAACCGGGAGAAGTCCATGTTTGAGGTACAGCCGCTAATTGAATGTGTAGCACATCACTGAATAAAGTAACGTTTGTAAGGGGGGATGTATTTGGGCAATGTGATGTCTTTATTATATGTGCAGGATGTTGATATTTGTGGTCTGGCAATGTCTTTCCCTGAGGGGATGAGTAAAGTTATATTGAACTGAAAAAGTTAGACACTCTTGTTTCTCAATAAAACAATGTATTCTTTGGTTTCAGTATAGTGCAGTCATGGATCAAAGGATCCCTCTGCCTCATCTCCATGTCTCCTCTTTGTCCCCATCTCTCGCTCTCTGCTGTGTAGGAGATCCAGCAGGAGACAGACATCCCGGAGAGGGAGCTGGTGCGAGCGCTTCAGTCGCTGGCCTGCGGGAAGCCCACCCAGCGCGTCCTCACCAAGGAGCCCAAGTCCAAGGAGATCGAAAACGGCCACGTGTTCACCGTCAACGATCAGTTCACCTCCAAGCTGCACCGCGTCAAGATCCAGACAGGTAGACAAACCCACTTAGCCATACAGGCCGGTCTTGTGGAACACAGATTCAAAGAGCTAGGGCATGCATAACTGAAATGGCACAAAAACAACCAGGATTTATTTTGTTTCAACATTGCATTCTGAAGCATGGCGTTGAACTGTATGTATACCAACCTTCTAGGGTCATTCTACCCACAGAACTATAATGAGATTCTAGTTCTATGATTCTACCTCTCAAATAGTTGTAGTGAAAACCCCACTGATCTCCACTCATCTGGATAGCCCAGCCAGATTTACCTGGTGTAGCGTGAATGATATAGTCCTGTGCATGTAGCTGTCATATGTGGTTCCCGGCTGAAACTTGTTTCCTTGTGTTGGTCACTAGTCGCCGCTAAGCAAGGAGAGACGGACCCGGAGAGGAAGGAGACGCGGCAGAAAGTGGACGACGATAGGAAGCACGAGATTGAGGCGGCCATCGTCCGCATCATGAAGTCTAGAAAGAAGATGCAGCATAACGTACTGGTAGCAGAGGTCAGTGGAATACAGTGTATGAACATTGAGGTGTTTCGGGGTACTTCTGGCTGTACCTCTGAGTATTTCATTAACGTCAGTAATTAGATGTGAGATCCGGTTCTGATTGTGTCTGTTTGTACCGTCTCTCCAGGTCACCCAGCAGCTGCGATCGCGATTCCTCCCCAGTCCTGTAGTCATCAAGAAGCGCATTGAAGGACTCATTGAGCGGGAATATTTGGCGCGGACACCGGAGGATCGCAAAGTGTACACTTATGTAGCATAAAGGCGTGAATTCAATGAAACCTGACACAAAAAGAAACAATACTTTTTTGGGGGGGTCTTGTGTTATGCGTATGAACTTGGAAATTTGTCGGATACTGGGAAACACTGGGAAGCTTACTTTTCTTCCATTGAAAAAAAAAATGTATTTAAAAAGACAAGGTTTTTTAAATATATTTTAGATTTCTTCTGCTGAGAAGAGCTAAATGGAGGGATTGGATCTAGCTTTGTTACAGTTTCATGTTCCTAATGTGGCCTTGGGGAGAATTAGGGGGGCAGAGTGGGAATGCGTCAAATGTTCTGCATTCAAACCCAATAAACAAAGGAAAAGAACTAGCATAAACAAAATAATACAAAATATATACCAAGCAAATGTGGGTTGGCTACACGAAGACATTTGACATTTCTCCCATTTTAAATGTTGATGTAAATGTGTTATGTTTGTGTTTTTTCATGGCACCATGCTGGTTGTACAGGTTGTCAGATACTATTGGCATTTTTTCCCCCCTCTAGGGCTTTAATCAAAGAGAAGAGGACATGGATGTTGTTGCTGGGTTGCAGAGAACAGGAGCAGTTGCTTGATAGCATGCTTTATCTTATGGAGTGGTAGAAGAAGTCACATATGCTCTATACAAGGTGTATGTTTTGTTTTTGTCTTTGTCTTTTTCAATGGGGCCTATTGTAAAATTGGATCGTCAGGCCAGAAAATATTACTCTCCTTGGAATTGTAGGTTCTTCCCAATGCAGACCAAAGGTGAAGTTTCTTTTTTTCTTTACTGCATTTCAATTGGAACCAATTTAGCACCATGTTTTAATGTGTATAAATTGTAAATAATTGTACTCACTAAAGTGGACTGTACAGGGCCTAGTTTTCATCATATTAAATGTAGAAAAAGAAATTGTACATCAAAGGGAATTTTGCCTCCATGTTTCACAATGCTGTGCCTTGTGTATTCCTCTCTGAGAGCAGAGAGAAAGCCACAGTAAATTGTCTTTACTGTGAAATATCTGCTCCTCTGACCATAATTAAAGCCTAATTCATAGAGGGAACCACAGTAAAACTGTTACGCAGCCAAGATAAGGAACTCAATAACTATTTGTATTGCTTTCAAACAGTGGTAGCCAACTTTGAGTCACTGCATTTGCTTTAGAACTGCAATGTTTCTTGCTGAATCACCTTCTCAAGTGAATGTTATTTCTCAGTGTGCAATGAAGTTGGTTGAGGCTACAGTAGGCCACCTTCCATGGGTTCAATGGATGAATGTGCATCTCACAAGTACTACAGACAGCTGCTATGACAATTTAATGTTGATTATTAGAAAATATTTATTAATGAGACATTTGTGGCCAACAGAAGATGCCAATTATATTCTCCAATGTTCCAGAATGTCTACCACCTAACTAGAACCATTATATTTCTAATGTCTACAAATAAATCACATGCTCCAACACATCAAGAATGTGGCAATGTAACCAGGGCTAAAAGGGGTCATAGGTGCCAAGGTTGTTAATACTCTTTAACAGAAATGTGACAGATGATGGCCTCATTTTCTCAGGATTCAAGTCTTACTTACATTACGGAAGTGGTATTACCTCCTTTGCCCCGCAAAGTCTAGTTAACCCGTCTGGACTATCCTTTGTCTGCTCATACGTGACGGTGCGACGGCTGCCATCTGGCGCTATTCTGCATATTATTTTCCTCATTTAGTAGACTAAACCCTTTCTCCCATTTTTCATCTCTCCTGGTCAACTCTACACGTCGTTATTCATGTGTTCGTGAGTAGACACGACTTTTTTACAGCCTCCCTAAATCTGACATTCTACTCCCTGTATAAAATAGCTATGTCTAAAGGTACCAGTACAGCTGATGACGTCAGTGTCCCGGCTAGAACGATGCTCGTGAGAAAAAAAACAGACTTCGCTAACGGGCTGACTGAACGGTGCCCATTCTTGTCATCAGAAGTTAGGGCCACTGCAAAAATGTGCTTTTCTCCATAAGACTCGATTAAAGTCCGGTGGCATTATCGGACAATGCTACGAAGATCGATTCTATTCAACGGAACGGTTGATTAAAAACGTGGATTCGGGAGCTGAGACTGCCGAGTAAGTTTCTTAAGCTAGTTAGCTAGCTAGCATCTGTTTGTGGTATCCAAGGACTGGCAAGATGTGAATCATGACCATTTCCCCTTTGTGCAGTATAAGTTCCACAGCTAAATCTACTTCAGTGTTTTCTATCAACGTTACAGAAGTTGTGACTAGCTAACGTTAGTCATTTAAAACAATCACATAAAACTTGGGAATCACTAGCTAGCTAGCTACAGTAGCTAAAGTTAGCTTGCCGAACATTTTTGCATGCAACAGCCAAAACAGGCAATTGTAAATGGTCAACCTCTTTCTGGTCTAAATTAGCTAGGTTGCTACAGTTACAATTATGCGTAATATTATTAGGTGAACTTAAAAGTAAGATGGCAAACTAGCATAACTTAATGTGTTTTACTAACCTTAGCTAGCAAAAAAATTAAATGTTGGCTTGATTGTTGCTGGTTAGTTACAAGTTAGGCTTTTCTAATCCCACCACATAGCCGTTGTCATAGTAACGAAAAATGCATGTTTTCACCGCGAGATGGCACTGCTAGGCTAGGGACTCAGTGAGAAGGAACTGCCAGATGCGTCATAATAGCCCGGAAGTAAAGCCGCGCTGGGAGCCACATTTGAAATTGAATACATTGAGCAGGGTGGAAAAAGTCGCATTAATACACGATGTAAATGTATTTTCGGGAGGGCTGTGTTTACCATTCATGTAATACATTAAATATATACATCAGACGGTATTGGGGAGCTAGTTCATAGTTTTCACGGGTATATTATTTTCCCATTTCAATTTTATAGCAACCCTATGCTTGGCGTGATTTATAGGAAGAACAGACCATTCGATATGCCCTTAAATATTTTGATATGAAACCTGGAATTAAAATGTAAGAGGTACAGTGCTTCTATAGTGAAACAAATCTGCGGTTTGCTAGCGATATTGTTAGGCTACAGTGTATCGTTTTTTCTTCTTCAGAGGGCACTGGTGAGCAACAACATAATTTCACTTCAGAAACATCCACGAGTTCTTCAAGTCAATAATCTGAATGATGATGGTGAAGGGTGATTTAATTCACATTATAAACTGGGTGGTTCGAGCACTGAATGCTAATTGGCTGACAGCTGTGGTATATCAGACCGTATACCACGGGTGTGACAAAGTATTTATTTTTACTGCTCTAATTACGTTGGTAACCAGTTTATAATAGCAATAAGGCACCTCGGGGGTTTGTGGTAAATGGCCAATATACCACGGCTAAGGGCTGTATCCAGGCACTCCGCGTTGCGTCATGAATAAGAACAGCCATTAGCCGTGGTATATTGGCCATATACAGTGAGGGGAAAAAAGTATTTGATCCCCTGCTGATTTTGTACGTTTGCCCACTGACAAAGACATGATCAGTCTATAATTTTAATGGTAGGTTTATTTGAACAGTGAGAGACAGAATAACAACAACAAAATCCAGAAAAACGCATGTCAAAAATGTTATAAATTGATTTGCATTTTAATGAGGGAAATAAGTATTTGACCCCCTCTCAATCAGAAAGATTTCTGGCTCCCAGGTGTCTTTTATACAGGTAACGAGCTGAGATTAGGAGCACACTCTTAAAGGGAGTGCTCCTAATCTCAGTTTGTTACCTGTATAAAAGACACCTGTCCACAGAAGCAATCAATCAGATTCCAAACTCTCCACCATGGCCAAGACAAAAGAGCTCTCCAAGGATGTCAGGGACAAGCTTGTAGACCTACACAAGGCTGGAATGGGCTACAAGACCATCGCATAGCAGCTTGGTGAGAAGGTGACAACAGTTGGTGCAATTATTCGTAAATGGAAGAAACACAAAATAACTGTCAATCTCCCTCGGCCTGGGGCTCCATGCAAGATCTCACCTCGTGGAGTTGCAATTATCATGAGAACGGTGAGGAAACAGCCCACAACTACCCGGGAAGATCTTGTCAATGATCTCAAGGCAGCTGGGACCATAGTCACCAAGAAAACAATTGGTAACACACTACGCCGTGAAGGACTGAAATCCTGCAGCGTCCGCAAGGTCCCCCTGCTCAAGAAAGCACATATACAGGCCAGTCTGAAGTTTGCCAATGAACATCTGAATGATTCAGAGGAGAACTGGGTGAAAGTGTTGTGGTCAGATGAGACCAAAATCGAGCTCTTTGGCATCAACTCAACTCGCCGTGTTTGGAGGAGGAGGAATGCTGCCTATGACCCCAAGAACACCATCCCCACCGTCAAACATGGAGGTGGAAACATTATGCTTTGGGGGTCTTTTCTGCTAAGGGGACAGGACCACTTCACCGCATCAAAGGGACGATGGACGGGGCCATGTACCGTCAAATCTTGGGTGAGAACCTCCTTCCCTCAGCCAGGGCATTGAAAATGGGTCGTGGATGGGTATTCCAGCATGACAATGACCCAAAACACACGGCCAAGGCAACAAAGGAGTGGCTCAAGAAGAAGCACATTAAGGTCCTTAAGGTCCTGGAGTGGCCTAGCCAGTCTCCAGACCTTAATCCCATTGAAAATCTGTGGAGGGAGCTGAAGGTTCGAGTTGCCAAACGTCAGGCTCAACTTTAATGACTTGGAGAAGATCTGCAAAGAGGAGTGGGACAAAATCCCTCCTGAGATGTGTGCAAACCTGGTGGCCAACTACAAGAAACATCTGACCTCTGTGATTGCCAACAAGGGTTTTGCCACCAAGTACTAAGTCATGTTTTGTAGAGGGGTCAAATACTTATTTCCCTCATTAAAATGCAAATCAATTTATAACATTTTTGACATGCGTTTTTCTGGATTTTTTTGTTGTTATTCTGTCTCTCACTGTTCAAATAAACCTACCATTAAAATTATAGACTGATCATGTCTTTGTCAGTGGGCAAACGTACAAAATCATCAGGGGATCTAATACTTGTTTCCCTCACTGTACCACACCTCCTCATGCTTTATTGCTTAAATATACAACAGGGTTTGGCAACTAGGCTTGGCCTCCAGCCAATTTGTTCCTGAGCTTGTCAGCGGCCAGAATATAATTAGCCTATTAGCAAATAGGTTACTAGCTGCCCAATTCATAGCCCTACACTACACATTTAACATGGTTATTAGGCTAATCAATTCAATGACAATAGCATAATCATTTCGATCTGATTAGTAGTAAAATCACCAATGTATATTAATAGTATGGATGTTAACCATTAATCGGTTAGCTGCTGAAAATACATTTGACCGGTCATGCTTATCGGTCTATAGGCTAATTTGCATAATTCTGTGGAATTAAATTGGCGCATGTATATTTTCGTTAGTTGTCATGCATCTTTTTTGTTATTTTATAAAGACTTCTTCATTAACCAGCATTTCTCTGCTGTTCTATTTGTAATATTTTTGGTTTTATCACTAATAGAATAACTAATAACTGGACAGGAGAGAAGAGCTCCGTTGGGAAACTTTACTAATCCAAAGTATGGTAGTACAACATAGGGGCATGTTCGAGGCAGCACGTTTTGTCAACGTATCAAAATTAAGAGGTAACAGGATTAACCAATCATCTAAGTGATAATCGTATCTAGGCAGATTACCATGTTAATAGACCAATCTATTACTTGTTCCCCTTACATTTTTACACCGTAACATCTCACATATACATTTTTAGCATAACCACAATTGTAAACTAAGCCCCATTCATTTGAACAGAGATCAATAAATGTCAGCAGGTTACATTTTGATTTTTTCAGTCTTTGAACTCTGTCTCTTAACTGAACAGTCTTGTTTTTGTTACTTACAGGTCAAGTATTTTAGGAACATTACAGATCCTTTCAGGATACCTACGCTCCGCAGGCTGTTTTGTGGCACTCCTTGAGCTTGCTGGAGTTGGTAAGTTTCCAGTGTTGGCTAGGCAACTTGACTTGGGCTTAGGTTGCTGTCTGGGAACGTTGGTGATCTGTCAGGACTGGAGCTGTCTGTGGGATATCGGGGGATGTCCTCTGGGGTTGACAGCTCTCTGTCCTCAGGTAAGTAGTCCCATTTGGCACCTCTCCATGGCAACATGTGAACAGTGTGTTTTCTCTGTCTGTCCTGAATGAGGTAAGTCACAGGTCCCAGTCTCTGGATTACTGTCGCCTGAACTGTCTTCCTCCTGGAAAACTTGAAGGTTTAGTTCACCATGGTCATTGTGTTTCTTTTGTTTGGCTTGTTTTTCTTCCACTGCTTTAGCTAAGTCAGGTCGGAGTAGGTTGAACCGTGTTCGGATCTGGCACTTCAGGAAGAGCTCGGCAGGGGTTCAACCTGTGACTGTGTGGGGGGTACTGCGGTACAGGAGCTGAAAGTTGGCTAAGCGATGCTTGAGAGAGACAGTAGATTGTCTGTTGTCCTCCAAGACGTTTTTCATCAGTGCTCGCTTGAATATCTGGACTGACCTTTCTGCTGCACCATTTGAGGTAGGATGGTAGGCAGGACCAAGGGTCTGCTTGATTCCGTTATTTTTTTGGAATTGTTTGAAATCAGAAGAGACCAGCTGGGGTCCATTATCAGAGACAATTTCTTCGCACAATCTATAGGCTGCGAACAGGCTACGTAGCTTTTCGATGAGGTTCGTTGATGTCATTGAAGACTAGAAAAACTTCCAACCACTTTGAATGGCTGTCGATGATCACTAAAAAGTACTGCTTTTTATTTTCAGCAAAGTCTATGTGAATTCTCTGCCACACCCTCTCGGGCCATCTCCAAACATGGTGCGGCAGCTGGCATCTTCTGTACTGCTTGGCAGATTTGTCAACTCTGCACTTTCTTCTCTATGTCACTGTCCAACCCTGGCCGCCAGATGTAGCTATGGGCTAAGGCCTTCATCCAACAGATGCCAGGATGTTTGTGGTGAAAGTCCTCCAACAGTCTCTGTCTGTGTGCTGGGGGTAGATCACTCGCAAACCCCCAGAGTACACAGCCTTGATCTTCAGACAAATCGTGTCTTCACATGAAGTATGGTTTCAGTGCTTCATTCAGCTTGGCCACCCATTTACAGTGTAACTCCACACTTTGCTGAGTAGCGGATCTTTTCTTGTACTTTGCTCAATGTCTTTTGCACACACTGGCAGCTCATCCACTTGTGAGAAGTAAAACATGCTTCCCTCCTCAGCTGTGATGTCTTTCTCTTCTCTTGGTAGTCTTGACAACACCGTCTGCAAGCTGCCAACAACCTCCTGTGGTACGGGCTATGTGTCCATCGTTAGAACAGACATGGCATTTCTCTTATTTTTTTTCTGCAATCACGAGCAGAATGTTTTCCTCCGCACCTGTAGCATGGTTGCTGACCAACATTATCTTGCCTTGTCATTTTTTAAATACTGTTTCTCTCCATTGTCATTGCTGCACAGTGCATTGTCCTTTTCCTCTCCTGGGAAATGTTTTAGCATTTTTATTCACTGCATTTACTGATTTGAGCCTCTTGCTTTCCCTGAAAACTCCCTGGTGTTCTTGGAAGCTAACTCCATTGATAATGCCATCTCACATGACTTTCTGAATGTTAGATTCTTCTCTGCTAGCATCTTGTGCTGCATAGCTTCAGAGCACAGTCCACTTCCAAACTGATTTCTCAGTGCCGCAGCAAAGCCACAGCATAATCTGGTTAAATTTTTTAGAACGAAACCGCTCCGCAATCACCAGCGGTTTTGGTTTGTAGTGAGCTAGCAACACTAGTTTCAGTTCGTCATACTGCAACATACTTGGTGTATCAGGTGTGATCATACTCTTTAATATTTCACACATTTCCGCACCGATCACAGAAAGAAACACACAGACCTTCTTGTTGTCTTTAATGTAATTTGCTAACATTTATTGCTCCAAACGCTCAACATAATTTTCTAAATCCTCCCGCTATTCTCTGTACTCGTCCTACTTGCATAGTAGCCATTTTTCCATCGCTACTGTTATCTCGGCTAATATCCTCAGCAGTAGCTAGCTCACGTGCCTCGGTCCGTGAAATATCAGTTTCTTCTGTATTTTCTTCCTGCCAGGTGCACGGCTGCTCCATTTACAATCCACACGTTTGTTCTTTTGAATCCACCGTCGCCATTTTTGTAGTCTTTTTGGTTTTATCACCTATAGAATAACTAATAATAACTGGACAGGAGTGAGGAACTCCGTTGGGAAATGTACTAATCCAAAACATGGTAGTACAACACAGAAATGTTCGAGGCAGTACGTTCTATCAACGTATCAAAATTAAGAGGTTACAGGATTAACCAATCAGGTAAGTGATAATCGTATCTAGGCAGATTACCATGTTAATAGACCAATCTATTACACTATTGGTTTTCATATCAACTTTCTTTCATGGTCCAGAAGCCAAAGGCACATTCCGAATCATATTAGCAACCCATCATAGTTGTTGCTATTACATTCCCCCTCTTTCTAAATTTCTAATGGAGATTTTAATCTCTGTCACAACTGCTCGCAATAGTATCAGAGGAAGAGGCAAAGCGAGAGGTTTCACTCTTGCCAAAATCAGTCCAAAATAAGACCAATATGTTTCTATGGGTTTATTTTGGGCCTAAGCTTGTCGCCTGCCTTCCCACCTTGGGCCGACTCCCATTGTTAGTGCGGAAACATAAGCATCTCGTCATTATATACAGATCTCTAATAGCATTTTCTGTTGGTCATGTCATTTGACTGTTTAGATTTTTTTTACTGTTTGTTGACGGGTTAATGAGGGTTAGTTAGTCGGCAGCAAAATTGACCGAAATGTGCATCCCTAATTAATAGGCCTACCTACTCTATTAAAATATATTCATCTTACCGTATTTCTCCAATGCCAAACCAGTGTGTCTTGTTTGCAACAAAACTTGCCTTTTACAAATAATTCAATCTGAGAATCATGGTACCTTTCAAAAGTAGATTTTTCACCCCAGACATGAGGCCCGAGTCCGACGCAGAAAGGAGGTAGGCCTATTTAAATAGTGCATGGTGACCGTAATGGAGGAAATGGCTATACCGACAAATACACTGTATATGGATAACATAATTGCGTCTGTCAAACAGGTATAAGCCTACCTCTTATTTCTTAGTGCTTCAACAAAGTCCTCTGTTAGTAAATTAGCCTACTTAACTTTTAGCACCGGCGCTGTCCATATTGATTTTAGAAATAGTGATCCACGCGGGAGTGGTGGTTGCATTTCAGCTCATCTTTTTTCAAATGTATTCAATTATATTCCATTCTCTTGTTTTTATCATGGACATATTCCCACTAATATTGTAATGCTTTCACGTGTGTTATGCACTTTTTTATCAAACTGTTGGCGCTTGCTTCTATTTATGCCAAATCATTTGACTGCTGTAGGTGGAGATTCTTGTTTTAGAATGTTATTCTTTTGCAATTTTCTGTAGTGACTAGAGAAGACCATATACCCATCACATTATGTTAATGAGGTCCCCGTGTGTGTGTAACTTAAATGTGTATTTGGGTCTGGATTGGGAATGTGTGAAACGTATAAATGAGAGAATGAAGCCAATCAATCTTATCGTATAAGTTCTTTCAGTTTATAAGCTATCGCTCGTCATGCCATGAGGGAGAAAATAACACCAGCAGTAAATGTTGATTCATTGATTGAATGAAACTATATCAATGTATTTGAGTCATGACTCATTGAATCATGTCTTGTAAGAATGGCGCCTAAGGAGATGGCTGCCGTTTTACGGGCTCCTAACCAATTGTGCTATTTTGTGTGTTTTTTCACGTTGTTTGTAACTTATTTTCTACATAATGTTTCTGCCACCATCTCTTATGACCGAAAAGAGCTTCTGGTATCAGAACAGCGATTACTCACCTCGAACTGGATGAAGATTTTTTCTTTAACGAGTCAAAGGATTTACTGCGGATACCGGACCAGGTCCAAATACCCTTCATTTGCATGAAGAAGAGACACCGGTACAGGGGATGCAGGTCTGGGTGCCTTGTGAGAATTCGTTGGCGAGTGGGTAACCCGCCTCTACCATCCGTCCTATTGGCCAACGTGCAATCATTGGAGAATAAACTGGATGAGCTCCGTTTGAGACTAACCTACCAACGGGACATTAAAAACTGTAACATCTTATGTTTCAACGAGTCGTGGCTGAACGACTACATTGATAATATACAGTTGGCTGGGTTTTCCGTGCATCGGCAAGACAGAACTGCTACCTCCGGTAAGACAAGGGGTGGTGGTCTGTGTCTATTTGTCAATGACAGCTGGTGGGTGTAATCTAATATTAAGGAAGTCTCAAGGTTTTGCTCGCCTGAGGTAGAGTATCTCATGATAAGCTGTAGGCTACACTATTTACCAAGAGCAAAATATTTTTCGTAGCTGTCTGTTTACCACCACAAACCAATGCTGGCACTAAGACCACACTTAATGAGCTGTATAAGGCAATAAGCAAACAAGAAAATGCTCACCCAGAGGCGGCGCTCCATTTTCTACCAGCATGTCACGTGCAACCAGAGGAAAAAAAACTCTAGACCATCTTTACTCCACACACAGAGACGCGTACAAAGCTCTCCCTCGCCCTCTATTTGGCAAATCTGACATAATTCTATCCTCCTGATTCCTGCTTACAAGGGAAAACTAAAGCAGGAAGTACCAGTGACTTTCTCAATACGGAAGTGGTGAGATGACGCAGATGCTAAGCTACAGAACTCTTTTGCTAGCACAGACTGGAATATGTCGGACTACCAGGATGTGTACTCAGAGCATGCGCTGACCAATTGGCAAGTGTCTTCACTGACATTTTCAACCTGTCCCTGACTGAGTCTGTAATACATATATGTTTCAAGCAGACCACCATAGTCCCTGTTCCCAAGAACACCAAGGTAACCTGTCTAAATGACTACCGACCGATAGCACTCACGTCTGTAGCCCTGAAGTGCTTTGAAAGGCTGGTCATGGCTCACATCAATACCATCATCCCAGAAACCCTAGACCTTCTCCAATTCGCATACCGCCCCAACACCTAAGTGAGAATGCTGTTCATTGACTACAGCTCAGCGTTCAACACCCTCAAAGCTCATCACTAAGCTAAGGACCCTGGGACTAAACACCTCCCTCTGCAGCTGGATCCTGGACTTCCTGACGGGCCTCCACAGGCGGTAAGGGTAGGCAACAAGACATCTGCCACACTGATCCTCAACACAGGGGCCACTCGGGTGCGTGCTAAGTCCCCTCCTGTACTCCCTGTTCACCCACGACTGCATGGCCAAGCACGACTCCAACAGCATCATTAAGTTTGCTGACGACACAACAGTGGTAGGCCTGATCACCTACAATGATCAGACCGCCTATAGGGAGAAGGTCAGAGACCTGGATGTGTGGTGCCAGGACAACAACCTCTCCCTCAATGTGATAAAGACAAAGGAGATGATCGTGGACTACAGGAAAAGGAGGGCCGAGCACGCCCCCATTCTCATCGACGGGGCTGTAGTGGAGCAGTTTGAGAGCTTCAAGTTCCTTAAACTATCATGGTCCAAACACACCAAGACAGTCGTGAAGAGGGAATGACAACGCCTATTCCCCCTCAGGAGACTGAAAAGATTTGGCATGGGTCCTCAGATCCTCAAAAAGTTCTACAGCTACACCATCGAGAGCATCCTGCCTGGTTGCATCACCGCCTGGTATGGCAACTGCTCGGCCTCCGACCTCAAGGCGCTACAGAGGGTAGTTCATACGGTCCAGTAAATCACTGGGGCCAAGCTTTCTGCCTTCCAGGACCTCTATACCAGGCGGTGTCAGAGGAAGGCCCTAAACATTGCCAAAGACTCCAGCCACCCTAGTCATAGACTGTTCTCTCTGCTACTGCACGGCAAGTGGTACCGGGTCCAAAAGGCTTCTTAACAGCTTCTACCCCCAAGCCATAAGACTGCTGAACCGCTAATCAAATGGCTACCCGGACTATTTGTATTGCCCCACATTTGATTACAAGCATGAGGGGTAGCTGGCTGCTAGATCATTTACTACTGAACAGATTATGGTACAGAGGTATAGTTTTAGTGTGTGCTATAACAATAATGGCTTATTGATTTGTTTTTCCATGATGTGTTTTTGGAAATGCCTTATTATAATTGTCTGCCACTCACTTCTTTTCTAGATCTGATTACAGTAAGATGACATCATCAAGCAGTAAGTATTATACCATTTGTATCACTGATGATGGTTTCTTTTGCACATGCATGTTGTTGGTGTCTCTTCTGATATGGACAATATTCTGTTCAAACTGACTGTCTTATTCTGTAATGTCAGTGGAAGGGTTTTTCTTCAGTTTCATTGTGATTCTTATGTCTTCTTGGTTCATACCTCCCTAACTCTGATCCTCTGTGGCTGTGTTGTCAGATGAGCTTCTGGCCAGTCGGGTCCAGGAGCCCCTGATGATGAGCATGCACCTGCTGGCCAACCCTGGGGACTCGCTCCTGCTGCAGCACACCCTGGACCGCCTCCTCCGCTGGGTGTGCCCCAGCCTGCGCCTCTTCCACGTCTCTGAGCGGGCCTGCCCCCTCCGCGACTACGCCCGCTCCCGCCTGTGCCCCGTGGCCGGGTACCCCTCCCTGGCTGTGACCGTCTTCCTCCATGAGGCCTACGGCGAGGAGCGCATCCTCCGGGTGCTGGACTTCCTGCAGCGCCCACCCTGGCAGTACCACCACACGGAGAGCTGCGGCGGGAGGACCGGGGGCGTCCACATCACCTCCTCCACCTCCCCGGCGAACGCCCTGCTCCGTCCCTACCTCCTGCCCAGCCGAGACTTCTACAGCCTGGGCACGGGGATGCCCGTGTGGGGGGTGCGCCCGGTGCACTGCGGCGGGGAGATGCTGCGGGTGACGCTCTACAGCGGCTACGATAACTTTGACGACGCGGTGCGGCTCTACGAGACGGTGCTGCAGAGGCAGGCGGAGGAGCAGAAGCCGGGGTTCTGTTGGTTCACGCTCTACACGGAGCCGGGGCTGTGTCTACAGCTGGCTCTCAAACAGCTCTCCCCAGGGGTCAGGGTGGAGGCCTGCAACTCAGCCGTGCTGCAGTTCAGGGTGGAGGAGATGGGTCAGCTCGTGCCACTGCTGCCGAATCCGTGCACGCCCATCAGTGCCACGCGCTGGCAGACCGAAGACCTGGACGGGAACAAGATACTCTTCCAGGTATTTTAATTGACATGACACTATTTCCTATATTGCACTAGGGTACTTTTATTCAGACTCCTATGTGGCTCTGTGGTCAGAGGTAGTGCAAGTAATATATATAGAGGAAATGAGCTACCGTGTATTTTATGATTTACCTTTTGTCTTACCTTCGCCACACTGTGTCTTCTCGCTCCATTCTGTCCCTACATTTAAACGATGAGACGTGCCAAGCCCAGTTGTTTCTTGAGATGGAAATATGTTTGGGTTTAGAGTTGTGGTAAATGTTTAGCTGCTATGTGAAACCTCTGTGGTTTCTGCCCCCTGAGGAGCTATTGGAAGCAATCCTCTATGGCTGTGAAAACACCAGAGGCGGCTGGTGGGAGGAGCTGAGGACGGGCTCATTGTAATGGCTGGAATGGAATCAATGGAATGGTACCAAACGCATCAAACACATGGAAACAATGTGTTTGACTCCGTTCCATGGATTCCATTCCAGCCATTACAACGAGCCCGTCCTCCTATAGCTCCTCCCACCCAACTCCTCTGGAAAACACGTAGCTCTGGATGAAGTTACTCTATGATTATCTTTTGGCTACAGTGAGACTGCTGTTCTGCATTCAGGCTGATTGTCTTGTAAAACATCAGGTTCAAGAGTGGGCCAGTAGTAGAAGAATGTAAATACAGTGTGCGTGTGCAGCACAGAGATACAGTGAGCTCCAGCACTTTGGATTTGAAATGATACAATGACCACGAGGTTAAAGTGCAAACTGTCAGCTTTAATTTGAGGGTATTTTCATCCATATCGGGTGAACCGTTTAGAAATTACAGCACTTTTTGTACATGGTGCCCACATTAGGAGACCAAACGTATTGGGACAAATTCACTGATGTGTATTAAAGTAGTCAAAAGTGTAGTATTTGGTCCCATATTCATACATCAAGCTTGTGACTACAAAACGTGTCACTGTCCCAATACATTTGGAGCTCACGGCATATCACTGCACTGCATTCCCCTACTCAGATATAAATGCCCAGAAAGATGGCCTCCAGGCATCCTCGGGTTTTCTACAGTATCAAACACTCTCATTTACCTTTCCTTCACGAGATGTTGGCCAGTAAATGGAAAACACTCCAAGCCAAAGCTGTGTTCAGGAAGGCAAAGCATCAAATGGTTAACATTGAAACATACTTTCCCCATTGCAACACTGTATAAATACATAGTAACTTTGAGAGGCATTAATCGTCCGAATGGGCTGGATACAAGCTAAGATTTTGGTTGTCAATCTTAAAGCTGCAATATGTAATTTTATGGCCGACCCGACCAAATTCACATAGAAATAGGAGTTATAGATCTGTCATTCCCATTGAAAGCAAATCTAAGAAGCAGTTCTATGTGCTTCCCGTGCTTAAGTTTAGTTTTTGTGTCTCTTACTTTTGTTTTTGTTCACCAGCTGAAAATACAATATTTTGGTTATGGAAATTATATTTCACAGCAGTATAGATGGTACAATGAATCTCTACACTATACTTGCTTGTTTTGTCACAGAAACTGAAATTAGGCGAACTATTACAATTTTTGCAACCAGGAAATGGCGGAATGATTTCTGCACAGTGCATCTTTAATTGGAACTTAGGTTTGTTGTTTTTCCTGTCTCTGTGGGCTCCATGATTGTTGAACCCTCCATTCCTTTCACCTCAATTCTTCCAGAGAAAGTTAAGACTGTCAGTCTCTGTCCCCCAGGTGAAAGCCCCAGAGCAGCCTCAGCGACCCCTGACCTGTGCCTTCCCTCTGACATGCCCCAGCGTCTCGCCCAGAGGCCTACTGAGGAGCGTCGTGTCCGCCCCGCCCCCAGCAGCCCACGCCCTGCAGCCCTGCGGCCAGATGACCCCAGTGACCCGGCCGGGGAACAGGCCGCGCACCGACCCAGGCCTGGATAGGCCTGTCTTACCCGGGGGTCTGCGGTGTGGGGGAGGGGGGGAGAGCATGGGCTCAGACAGCTGCTACAGCACCCCTCCAGGCAGCTCCTGCTACTCGTCCCAGCGCAGCAGCCCCGCCACGCTATCCGTCAACCACCCCCACGACTCCTCCCCTCTCTCATGCTCCGCCTCCCCGGCGCGGCCCTCCCTGTCCATCTCCCACCTGCTGCTGGAGGAGGAGGAAGAGCCGGAGACCAATGTGGACACGGGCGTCCCCGTGACGACGACCCCGTGCTCGGACACAGACTTCACCATGGCGACCAGCTCGAGGGACACAGGCGTCTCGGTGAAACCGCGTTCCGAGAGACCAGCCGCTGTGGGGGCCTCTGCCCTGGAGAGCCTGGCGAGAGAGCTGAGTGCCTGTCTACCGGATGCTCACACACCTCCACCCCACCACAGGACTTGGGTTGTGAGCAGCCCTACCAAAGCTGCCAGCCCCGGGTGCAAGGTAGGGTCACAAGCCTGGGACAGCAGTGTTATCAGCTGGGCATCGCCGGGTCAGAGCTACTCCAGAGGGCCTGTGGGGCCACGGACTCCTGCTAAGCCAGCAGCAAAGGCTCTGTTGTCACCCACACACAATACAGACCCAATAGATGAGTTCTTCATCTGACTCCTTTCTGCAATGTGGCAGGCAGGCAGTTGTAGGACATTTTGTCACCATCTAACATAATGTAACTTGGTGTTCCCTCCCTCCAGAGAGAGAGACGGGGAAGCTCATTGAAACCACGGAGACACAAGGGACCTAACTTCCTGGTGCTAAGACTGTCATGCCAGTCTAGGTCTGCGTGCAAAATGTCACCCTATTCCCTATGTAGTGCTGGTGGGCTCTAGTCAGAAGTAGTGTGCAATATAGGGAATAGGGTGCCCTTTTGGACGCAAACTAGCTAGGCTAGGATAGGGTTGAAGCCTATAGTAAATGAAACTGTTACGCCCAGGGATTTCAGATACACAATTATTGTATTAACTAACTAAGCTACTATGCATTTTATTACCAGTGGAAGTAGAAATGGATACAAATATGTGCCACGAGTGGGTAGATAAATGTGTGTGTGTGGTTGGTAAGTTGTTGTGGTTGTCTGTGCACTGTGGAAGCTTATCTGTGTGGTATCAGAGTGATAGCGTATCTCTAGCTGACCTAAATCCTTACCCCAAGAAAGCACTGTCTATTGGGTCTGACTCCTGGGTCAGAGGTTAGTATTGGACAGTATCATTATCCTATTTTTCTAGGATTAACACAAATGGTATTTCAACAATGACTGTTGTATCTTCTAATACTATACTAAACCATAGGTTGTGTTGAGGAGACCTTGCCAAACCACTGTGTTGAAAGGACACTACACATTTTGATAAGACATAAATACTATGGGAGCTGATAATTCATATATTTTCAGGAAACCTTTTCGTAAAGCTGTTTGTTTCAAGGACTGTGGTTAGGCTACATATTTTTGTAATCTGTGTATTCAAAGATGGATTGAAGATGAGAATACAACGAAGGACTAGAGAGCTAAGAGATACTGCTTGTCTGAGATGATACTGTATAAATGTATGAAGTGTTGGCTGACATTACCATGGGGCCTTGTAAGGCTGTCTATAACCTAGCGCTAGACAATGTTTACCAAACTGATCGTCTAGAGGCCGGTTTCTTAGACAGATTAGCCTAAACCTGGACTAAAAAGCGCTTTCAATGGAGAATCTCCATTGAGTGCCTTTTAGTCCAGGACTAAGCGTAATCTGTGTCTGGGGAAACCATCCCTTAATAATTTAATGAGTTTATAAAGAGGTGAGTTGTGAAATAGGACGGTTGTTGTTTAATCATGATTTGTTTTTTATATTATGAACCTGCATTATGCATCACTAAATTATTTTTGACTATTCTGACTAATTTGGGAATATACTGTCATTTGTTTCAGATTGTTCTTAAGACATTATGATGATATGTTGGTGAATGTAACTCCAATACCTTTGTACTGATTCATTGGGTACCATCTATTGAGCCCTGTTTATACCTGGTGCTAACATCTGTACGGATCTCGTCCACATTCTGATTGTGCCCACATTTTTAGACAGGCGTAGACTATTAAAATAACTGATTGTGATCAGATCTTATATAGATCTTCCTGACCACCTCCGGAGGTAGTCGGGACAAATTGATTGGTTGGATAAAAGCTCAGTGGGCAGAGTTTGGTAATGAGGATGTTAGTGCTGGTCCGGGTGGGCGGAGTTTGCACTGGGTGAAAAGTGATTGCATTTGTTTTGAAACCGGCCTGTCCCACCAGTCATGATGAGCCGGGTGCCCCATTCAAAGCCGATGGTGAAGTTGGCTCAAAACAAAGTGATGTAAGCCTGTGTCAAGCACGTGGAGTAATGACTTAGGGCTGGATTCAATCTGTATCGCAGAAGTATTGCGGAATATCCGGAATATAGCTCAATTAAAATTAAAGGCGATATTCCCACGTTCGCGGAGACTGCATTCACGGTAAACGCTGCATATGTCGGCTCAATCGGAAATTACCTTGACATTTTAACACGGATCTTCCGCGATATGTATTTAATCCACCCCTTAGGAGTATTTATATGCAAAAGAGTTGTTCGCTCTTGATAAATCCCAATGCAACTTTATAATCTAGGCTACTGATATAGGAAATGACTAACTCACTGACCTTTAAAAAAATATATATATATTGTTATGGTGCCCTCTCCCTTACTAGCACAGAAGGTCACAGGTTATAATCTTGCCGATGCCCTTTCTCAAAAATATGTATATTTATTGGGGAACTAAACTAGGAATATTCTTGGTTTAGTATCAGCAACACTGACGGCTAAGTATACATTTGGATTAGGTCAGTTTCAGGAGACAAAATGTCTTATACAGTACTCTACATTTTATAAGTCTGCAATGAAATAATTTAACCACTGGAAGGCAGCAGTGTTCCAACTAAGTTATATCTGTATCTCGCACGCAGTTTTATAAAAATAAATCATTTTTACTATCTCAAAAAAGTTAATTACACATTCAGTTGGTTTTGTTGAATATCTGAAATGTACAAGTGTAATACCAAAGCATAAACATTCTTAAGAAATCTTTAAGAAGACAAAGCTTAAGCGTACAGTGCATTCAGTGTTCAGACCCCTTGACTTTCCACATATTATTCTAAAATGTATACAATTATTTTTTTCCCCTCATCAATCTACACACAATACCCCATAATGACAAAGCGAAAACAGGTTTTTAGAAATGTTTGCAAATGTGTTAAATAAAAGACAGAAATACCTTATTTACATAAGTATTCAGACCCTTCGCTATGACTCAATTGAGCTCAGGTGCATCCTGTTTCCATTGATCATCCTTGAGATATTTCTACAACTCGATTGGAGTCCACCTGAGGTAAATTCAATTGATTGGACATGATTTGGAAATGCACACACCTGTCTATATAAGGTCCCACAGTTGACATTGCATGTCAGAGCAAAAACCAAGCCATGAGGTCGAAGGAATTGTCCGTAGAGTTCCGAGACAGGATTGTGTCGAGGCACAGATCTGGGGAAGGGTACCAAAAATGTTCTGCAGCATTGAAGGTCCCCAAGAACACAGTGGGCTCCATCATTCTTAAATGGAAGTAGTTTGGAACCACCAAGACTCTTCCTAGAGCTGGCCGCCCAGCCAAACTGAGCAATCGGGGGGAGAAGGACCTTGGTCAGGGAGGTGACCAAGAACCCGATGGTCACTATGACAGAGCTCTAGAGTTCCTCTATGGAGATGGGAGAACCTTCCAGAAGGACAACCATCTCTGCAGCACTCCACCAATCAGGCCTTTATGGTAGAGTGGCCAGACGAAAGCCACTCCTCAGTAAAAGGCACATGACAGCCCACTTGGAGTTTCCCAAAAGGCCCCTAAAGGACTCTCAGACCATGAGAAACAAGATTCTCTTGTCTGCTGAAACCAAGATGTAACTATTTTGCCTGAATGCCAAGTGTCACATCTGGAGGAAATCTGGCACCATCCCTACGGTGAAGCATGGTGGTGGCAGCATCATGCTGTGGGGATGTTTTTCAGCGGCAGGGACTGGGAGGGAAAGATGAACGGAGCAAAGTACAGAGAGATCCTTGATGAAAACCTGCTCCAGAGCGCTCAGGACCTCAGACTGGGGTAAAGATTCACCTTCCAACAGGACAACAACCCTAAGCACACAGCCAAGACAACGCAGGAGTGGCTTCGGGACAAGTCTCTGAATGTCCTTGAGTGGCCCAGCCAGAGCCTGGACTTGAACCCAGTCAAACATCTCTGGAGAGACCTGAAAATAGCTGTGCAGCGACGCTCCCCATCCAACCTGACAGAGCTTGAGAGGATCTGCAGAGAAGAATGGGAGAAACAACCCAAATACAGGTGTGCCAAGCTTGTAGCGTCATACCGAAGAAGACTCAAGGCTGTAATCGCTGCCAAAGGTGCTTCAACAAAGTACTGAGTAAAGGGTCTGAATACTTATGTGATATTTCAGTTTCTTTATTTTTTATAAATTTGCTAAAAAAATCTAAAAACCTGTTTTTGATTCGTCATTATGGGGTATTGTGTGTAGATTGTGTGTAGATTGATGAGGGGCTGTAATGTAACAAAATGTGTTAATAGTCAAGGGGTCTGAATACCTTCCGAATGCACTGTATTGTACACTCACAAGCCAGTTTAGTAGGTACACCCATCTAGTACTGGTTCGGACCCCCCTTTGCCTCCAGAAGAGCCTGAATTCTTCAGTGCATTCTACAAGGTGTCAGAAACGTTCCACAGGGATGTTGGTCCATGCTGACGCGATGGCATCAAGCAGTTGCTGCAGACTGGACAGCGGTACGTTCATGCTATGAACAGCCTGTCCCAAAGATGCTCTATTGAGTTGAAGTCTGGGGACTGCGCAGGCCACTGAAGTAAACTGAACTCGCTGTCATGTTCCAGGCAATGTTTTTCCACTCCTCAATTGTCCAGCGTTGGGGATCGCGTGCCCACTGGAGCCGCTTCTTCTTGTTTTTAGATGATAGGAGTGGAACCCAGTGCCATCCGTGACGAGGATCGACGAGTTGTGCGTTCCAAGATGCCGTTCTGAACACCACTGTTGTACTGCGCCATTATTTGTCTGTTTGTGGCCCACCTGTTAGCTTGCAAGATTCTTGCCATTCTCCTTCGACCTCTCTCATCATGAGCTGTATTCACCCACAGGACTGCCGCTGACTGGTTTTTTTTGTTTGTCGCAACACTCTTGGTAAACCCTAGACACTGTTGTGCATGAAAAGGCCAGGATGGCAGCCATTTCTGAGATACTGGATCCGGCGCGCCTGGCACCGACGATCATACTACACTCAAAGTCGCTTCGGTTACTCGTTTTGCCAATTCTAACGTTTAATCAAACAACAACCAAATGCCTCGATGCCTGTCTGCATACTTTATATAGCAAGCCACGGCCATGTGACTCAGTGTCTGAAGGAGCGATCCATTTTCGTGAACAGGGTGATGTACAGTGCCTTGCAAAAGTATTCATCCCCCTTGGCGTTTTTCCTATTTTGTTGCATTATAACCTGTAATTAAATGGATTTTTATTTGGATTTCATGTAATGGATTACACAAAATAGTCCAAATTGGTGAAGTGAAATGAAAACAATAACTTGTTTCAAAAAATTCAAAAGATAAATAATGGAAAAGTGGTGCGTGCATATGTATTCACCCCCTTTGCTATGAAGCCCCTAAATAAGATCTGGTGCAACCAATTACCTTCAGAAGTCACATAATTAGTTAAATAAAGTCCACCTGTGTGCAATCTAAGTGTCACATGATCTCAGCATATGTACACCTGTTCTGAAAGGCCCCAGAGTCTGCAACGCCACAAAGCAAGGGGCACCACCAAGCAAAGGGCACCATGAAGACCAAGGAGCTCTCCAAACAGGTCAGGGACAAAGTTGTGGAGAAGTACAGATCAGGGTTGGGTTATAAAAACATATCCGAAACTTTGAACATCCCACGGAGCACCATTAAATCCATTATTAAAAAATGGAAAGAATATGGCACCACAACAAACCTGCCAAGAGAGGGCCGCCCACCAAAACTCACGGACCAAGCAAGGAGGGCATTAATCAGAGAGGCAACAAAGAGACCAAAGATAACCCTGAAGGAGCTGCAAAGCTCACAGCGGACATTGGAGTATCTGTCCATAGGACCACTTTACGCCGTACACTCCACAGAGCTGGGCTTTACGGAAGAGTGGCCAGAAAAAAGCCATTGCTTAAAGAAAAAAGGCATGTGGGATACTCCCCAAACATATGGAAGAAGGTACTCTGGTCAGATGAGACTAAAATTGAGCTTTTTGGCCATCAAGGAAAACGCTATGTCTGGCACAAACCCAACACCTCTCATCACCCAGAGAACACCATCCCAGTTTCCCAGTCCCTGCCGATGAAAAACATCCCCACAGCATGACGCTGCCACCACCATGCTGTGGGATGTTTTTCATCGGCAGGGACTGGGAAACTGGTCAGAATTGAAGGAATGATGGATGGCGCTAAATACAGGGAAATTCTTGAGGGAAACCTGTTTCAGTCTTCCAGAGATTTGAGACTGGGACGGAGGTTCACCTTCCAGCAGGACAATGACCCTAAGCATACTGCTAAAGCAACACTCGAGTGGTTTAAGGGGAAACATTTAAATGTCTTGGAATGGCCTAGTCAAAGCCCAGACCTCAATCCAATTGAGAATCTGTGGTATGACTTAAAGATTGCTGTACACCAGCGGAACCCATCCAACTTGAAGGAGATGGAGCAGTTTTGCCTTGAAGAATGGGAAAAAATCCCAGTGGCTAGATGTGCCAAGCATATACAGTGAGGGAAAAAAGTATTTGATCCCCTGCTGATTTTGTACGTTTGCCCACTGACAAAGACATGATCAGTCTATAATTTTAATGGTAGGTTTATTTGAACAGTGAGAGACAGAATAACAACAAAAAAATCCAGAAAAACGCAGGTCAAAAATGTTATAAATTGATTTGCATTTTAATGAGGGAAATGAGTATTTGACCCCTCTGCAAAACATGACTTAGTACTTGGTGGCAAAACCCTTGTTGTCAATCACAGAGGTCAGACATTTCTTGTAGTTGGCCACCAGGTTTGCACACATCTCAGGAGGGATTTTGTCCCACTCCTCTTTGCAGATCTTCTCCAAGTCATTAAGGTTTCGAGGCTGACGTTTGGCAACTCGAACCTTCAGCTCCCTCCACAGATTTTCTATGGGATTAATGTGCTTCTTCTTGAGCCACTCCTTTGTTGCCTTGGCCGTGTGTTTTGGGTCATTGTCATGCTGGAATACCCATCTACGACCCATTTTCAATGCCCTGGCTGAGGGAAGGAGGTTCTCACCCAAGATTTGACGGTACATGGCCCCGTCCATTGTCCCTTTGATGCGGTGAAGTTGTCCTGTCCCCTTAGCAGAAAAACACCCCCAAAGCATAATGTTTCCACCTCCATGTTTGACGGTGGGGATGGTGTTCTTGGGGTCATAGGCAGCATTCCTCCTCCTCCAAACACGGCGAGTTGAGTTGATGCCAAAGAGCTCCATTTTGGTCTCATCTGACCACAACACTTTCACCCAGTTCTCCTCTGAATCATTCAGATGTTCATTGGCAAACATCAGACAGTCCTGTATATGTGCTTTCTTGAGCAGGGAGACCTTGCGGGCGCTGCAGGATTTCAGTCCTTCACGGCGTAGGTTGTTACCAATTGTTTTCTTGGTGACTATGGTCCCAGCTGCCTTGAGATCATTGACAAGATCCTCCCGTGTAGTTCTGGGCTGATTCCCCACCGTTCTCATGATCATTGCAACTCCACAAGGTGAGATCTTGCATGGAGCCCCAGGCCGAGGGAGATTGACAGTTATTTTGTGTTTCTTCCATTTGCGAATAATCACACAAACTGTTGTCACCTTCTCACCAAGCTGCTTGGCGATGGTTTTGTAGCTCATTCCAGCCATGTGAAGGTCTACAATCTTGTCCCTGACATCCTTGGAGAGCTCTTTGGTCTTGGCCATAGTGGAGAGTTTGGAATCTGATTGATTGATTGCTTCTGTGGACAGGTGTCTTTTATACAGGTAACAAACTGAGATTAGGAGCACTCCCTTTTAAAGTGTGCTCCTAATCTCAGCTCGTTACCTGTATAAAATACACCTGGGAGGCAGAAATCTTTCTGATTGAGAGGGGGTCAAATACTTATTTCCCTCATTAAAATGCAAATCAATTTTTAACATTTTTGACATGCGTTTTTCTGGATTATTTTGTTGTTATTCTGTCTCTCACTGTTCAAATAAACCTACCATTAAAATTATAGACTGATCATGTCTTTGTCAGTGGGCAAACATACAAAATCAGCAGGGGATCAAATACTTTTTTCCCTCACTGTAGAGACATACCCCAAGAGACTTGCAGCTGTAATTGCTGCAAAAGGTGGCTCTACAAACTATTGACTTTGGGGGGGGGGGGTGAATAGTTATGCACGCTCAAGTTTTTTGTTATTTTTTTGTCTTATATCCTGTTTGTTTCACACAAAAAAATTGTTTTGGCATCTTCAAAGTGGTAGGCATGTTGTGTAAATCAAATAATACAAACCCCCCAAAAATCAATTTTAATTCCAGGTTGTACGGCAACAAAATAGGAAAAATGCCAAGGGGGGTGAATATTTTCGCAAGCCACTGATAAACTGGCTGGTTCAGATAGCCACCCTTTGCCTTGATGACAGCTTTGCACACTCTTGGCATTCTCTCAACCAGCTTCATGAGGAATGCTTTTCCAACAGTCTTGAAGGAGTTCCCACATATGCTGAGCACTTGTTGGCTGCTTTTCCTTCATTCTGAGGTCCAACTCATCCCAAACCATCTCAATTGGGTTGAGGTCGGGTGATTGTGGAGGCCAGGTCATCTGATGCAGCACTCCATCACTCTCCTTGGTCAAATAGCCCTTACACAGCCTGGAGGTGTGTTTTGGGTCATTGTCCTGTTGAAAACCAAATGATAGTCCCACTAAGCACAAACCAGATGGGATGGTGTATCGCTGCAGAATGCTGTGGTAGCCATGCTGGTTAAGTGTGCCTTGAATTCTAAATAAATCACAGACAGTGTCACCAGCAAAGCACCCCCACACCTCCTCCTCCATGCTTCACGGTGGGAACCACACACCTACTCTGCGTCTCACAAAGACAAGGCGGTTGGAACCAAAAATCTCAAATTTGGACTCATCAGACCAAAAGGACAGATTTCCACCGGTCTAATGTCCATTGCTCGTGTTTCTTGGCCCAAGCAAGTCTCTTCTTATTATTGGTGTCCTTTAGTAGTAGTGTCTTTGCAGCAATTCGACCATGAAGGCCTGATTCACGCAGTCTCCTCTGAACAGTTAATGTTTAGATGTGTCTGTTACTTGAACTCTGTGAAGCATTTATTTGGGCTGCAATCTGAGGTGCAGTTAACTCTAATGAACTTATCCTTTGCAGCAGAGGTAACTCTGGGTCTTCCTTTCCTGTGGCGGTCCTCATGAGAGCCAGTTTCATCATAGCGCTTGATGGTTTTGCGACTGCACTTGAAGAAACTTTCATGTCTTAAAGTAATGATGGACTGTCGTTTCTCTTTGCTTATTTGAGCAGTTCTTGCCATAATATCGACTTGGTCTTTAACCAAATAGGGCTATTTTCTGTATACCACCCCTACCTTGTCACAACACAACTGATTGGCTCAAACGCATAAGAAGGAAAGAAGTTCCACAAATTAACTTTTAACAAGGCACACCTGTTAATTGAAATGCATTCCAGGTGACTACCTCATGAAGCTGGTTGAGAGAATGCCAAGAGCGTGCAAAGCTGTCATCAAGGCAAAGGGTGGCTATTTGAAGAATCTGAAATATAAAATATATTTTGATTTGTTTAACACTTTTTTGGTTACTACATGATTCCATATGTGTTATTTCATAGTTTTGATGTGTTCACTATTATTCTGCAATGTAGAAAATAGTAAAAATAAAGAAAAACCCTGGAATGAGTAGGTGTGTCCAAACTTTTGACTGGTACTGTATGTAAATTAGATATTTCTGTATTTCATTTTCAATAAATGTGCAACATTTTCTAAAAACATTTTGATTCGATTTATTACGGTCTCCATTAGCCAACGCCAATGGCGACAGCTGGTCTCACTGGGATTCGACACATAACGAAAAATACATTACAGACAAAATACTTTACTATTTACATACATTTAAAAACATTAACATGTAGTGTGCGTGTATTAGTTACACATACGTTAGTACATACACACAACAAGTAGGTCACATGGGGGAGAGGCATTGTGCCGAGAGGTGTTGCTTCATTTGTTTTTTGAAACCAGGTTTGCTGTTCACTTGCGCTATGCACTCATGCCTCTGTGTAATACTGGACGTTTCCTTAAATTTGATCTGGACCTGGGGACTGTGAAAAGATCCCTGGTGGCATGTCTGGTGGGGTAAGTGTGTGTGTCAGTGCTGTGTGTAATTTGACTATGCAAACCATTTGGAATTTCCAACACATTGTTTCTTATAAAAACAAAAAGTGATGCAGTCAACTCTTAGCCAAGAAAGACTGGCATGCATAGTATTAATATTAGCCCTCTGATTACAATGAAGAGCAAGACACTCGGCTCTGATCTGGGCCAGCTGCAGCTTAACTAGGTATTTCTTTGCAGCACTTGACCATATGACTGGACAATAATCAAGATAAGATCAAACTAGAGCCTGCAGGACTTGCTTTGTGGAGTGTGGTGTCAAAAAAGCAGAGCATCTCTTTTTTTACAGACAGACCTGTCCCCATTTTACAACCATTGAATCTAAATGTTTTGACCATTGCAGTTTACAATCTAAGGTAACAGAGTAATTTAGTCTCCTCAACTTGTTCAACAGCCACACCATTCATTACCAGATTCAGATAAGGTCTAGAACTTAGAGAATGATTTGTACCAAATACAATGCTCTTAGTTTTAGAGATGTTCAGGACCAGTTCATTACTGGCCACCCATTCCAAAACAGACTGCAACTCTTTGTTAAGGGTTAAAGTGACTTCATTAGCTGTGGTTGCTGATGCGTATATGGTTGAATCATCAGCATGCATGGATACACATGCTTTGTTTAATGCCAGTGGCAGGTCATTGGTAAAAAATAGAAAAGAGTAGAGGGCCTAGAGAGCTGCCCTGCAGTACACCAAACTTGACATTAAAGAAGCTTCCATTAAAGAAAACCCTCTGAGTTCTATTACAGTTGAAGTTGGAAGTTTACATACACCTTAGCCAACTACATTTAAACTCAGTTTTTCACAATTCCTGACATTTAATCCTAGTGAAAATTCCCTGTCTTAGGTCAGTTAGGATCACCACTTTATTTTAAGAATGTGAAATGTCAGAATAATAGTAGGGAGAATGATTTATTTCAGTTTTTATTTATTTCATCACATTCCCAGTGGGTCAGAAATTTACATAGTCTTTGGTAGCGTTGCCTTTAAATTGTTTAACTTGGGTCAAACGTTTCGGGTAGCCTTCCACAAGCTTCCCACAATAAGTTGGGTGAATTTTGGCCCATTCCTCCTGACAGAGCTGGTTTAACTGAGTCAGGTTTGTAGGCCTCCTTGCTCGCACATGCTTTTTCAGTTCTGCCCACAAATGTTCTATAGGATTGAGGTCAGCCATTTTGCCACAACTTTGGAGGGTATGCTTGGGGTCATTGTCCATTTGGAAGGCCTATTTGCGACCAAGCTTTAAATTCCTGACTGATGTCTTGAGATGTTGCTTCAAATCAAATCAAATCAAATCAAATTTTATTGGTCACATGCGCCGAATACAACAGGTGCAGACATTACAGTGAAATGCTTACTTACAGCCCTTAACCAACAGTGCATTTATTTTTAACAAAAAAAGTAAAAATAAAACAACAACAAAAAAGTGTTGAGAAAAAAAGAGCAGAAGTAAAATAAAATAACAGTAGGGAGGCTATATATACAGGGGGGTACCGGTGCAGAGTCAGTGTGCGGGGGCACCGGCTAGTTGAGATAGTTGAAGTAATATGTACATGTGGGTAGAGTTAAAGTGACTATGCATAAATAATTAACAGAGTAGCAGCAGCGTAAAAAGGATGGGGTGGGGGGACAGTGCAAATAGTCCGGGTAGCCATGATTAGCTGTTCAGGAGTCTTATGGCTTGGGGGTAGAAGCTGTTGAGAAGCCTTTTGGACCTAGACTTGGCACTCCGGTACCGCTTGCCGTGCGGTAGCAGGGAGAACAGTCTATGACTAGGGTGGCTGGAGTCTTTGACAATTTTGAGGGCCTTCCTCTGACACCGCCTGGTATAGAGGTCCTGGATGGCAGGAAGCTTGGCCCCAGTGATGTACTGGGCCGTACGCACTACCCTCTGTAGTGCCTTGCGGTCGGAGGCCAAGCAGTTGCCATACCAGGCGGTGATGCAACCAGTCAGGATGCTCTCGATGGTGCAGCTGTAGAATTTTTTGAGGATCTGAGGACCCATGCCAAATCTTTTCAGTCTCCTGAGGGGGAATAGGCTTTGTCGTGCCCTCTTCACGACTGTCTTGGTGTGTTTGGACCATGATAGTTCGTTGGTGATGTGGACACCAAGGAACTTGAAGCTCTCAACCTGTTCCACTACAGCCCCGTCGATGAGAATGGGGCGTGCTCAGTCCTCTTTTTTTCCCTGTAGTCCACAATCATCTCCTTTGTCTTGGTCACGTTGAGGGAGAGGTTGTTGTCCTGGCACCACACGGCCAGGTCTCTGACCTCCTCCCTATAGGCTGTCTCATCGTTGTCGGTGATCAGGCCTACCACTGTTGTGTCGTCGGCAAACTTAATGATGGTGTTGGAGTCGTGCCTGGCCATGCAGTCATGGGTGAACAGAGAGTACAGGAGGGGACTGAGCACGCACCCCTGAGGGGCCCCCGTGTTGAGGATCAGTGTGGCAGATGTGTTGTTACCTATCAATATATCCACATCATTTTCCTTCCTCATGATGCCATCTATGTTGTGAAGTGCACCAGGCCCTCCTGCAGCAAAGCACCCCCACAGCATGATGCTGCCACCCCCGTGCTTCACAGTTGGGATGGTGTTCTTCGGCTTGCAAGAAACCCCCTTTTTCCTCCAAACATAACGATGGTCAAACAGTTCTATTTTTGTTTCATCAGACCAGAAGACATTTCTCCAAAAAGTACGATCTTTGTCCCCATGTGCACTTGCAAACCGTAGTCTGGCTTTTTTATGGCAGTTTTGAAGCAGTGGCTTCTTCCTTGCTGAGCGGCCTTTCAGGTTATGTTGATATAGGACTCGTTTTACTGTGGATATAAATACTTTTGTACCTGTTTCCTCCAGCATCTTCACAAGGTCCTTTGCTGTTTATTCTGGGATTGATTTGCACTTTTCGCACCAAAGTACGTTCATCTCTAGGAGACAGAACGCGTCTCCTTCCTGAGCGGGATGACGGCTACGTCGTCCCATGGTGTTTATACTTGCATACTATTGTTTGTACAGATGAACGTGGTACCTTCAGGCATTTGGAAATTGCTCCCAAGGATGAACCAGACTTATGGAGGTCTACAATTATTTTTCTGAGGTCTTGGCTGATTTCTTTTGATTTTCCCATGATGTCAAGCAAAGAGGCACTGAGTTTGAAGGTAGGCCTTGAAATACATCCACAGGTAAACCTCCAATCAGAAGCTTCTAAAGCCATTACATCATTTTCTGGAATTCTCCAAGCTGTTTAAAGGCACAGTCTATGTAAACTTCCGACTTCAACTGTAAATAGATAGTTCTGAATCCACAATATGGTAGAGGTTGAAAAGCTATAACACATACTTTTTCTGAACAACAGGTTATGTTAAATAAAATCACAGGCTCCACTGAAATCTAACAGTACAGCTCCCACAATCTTCTTATCAATTTCTTTCAACCAATCATCTGTCATTCGTGTCAGTGCAGTACATGTTGAGTGCCCTTCTCTATAAGCATGCTGAAAATCTGTTGTTAATTTGTTTACAGAGAAATAGCATTATTTCCAACCGTTTCCTAAGAGCTGGCAGCAAGCTAATAGGTCTGCTGTTAGAACCAGTAAAGGCCGCTTTACCACTCTTGGGTAGCGGAATGACTTTGGATTCCTTCCAGGCCTGAGGACAAAGACTTTCCTCTAGGCTCAGATTAAATATATGACAGATAGCAGTGGCTATAGAGTCAGCTACCATCCTCAGTAGCTTTACATCTAAGTTGTCAATGCCAGGTTTGTCATTATTGATCGATAACAATAACTTTCCCACCTCTCCCACACTAACTTTACAAAATTCTAACTTATAATTATTTTCTTTCATTATTTGTTTTTTTTATGCATGAGTACGTTGGCTCACTGTTTGTTGTTGGCATTTCCTGCCTAAGTTTGCCCACTTTGCCAATTAAGTAATAATAATAAAAATTGGCAACATCAAATGGTTTTGTTATGAAAAAGCCATCTAATTTAAAGTACTCCAAAGTTTTTTTTCCATAATTCTTTATATAATTGATTTTAGCTTCAGAATACAGCTTCTTCTTTTTGTTGAGTTTAGTCACATAATTTCTCAATTTGCAGTAAGCCAGACTTATTAGCCACTCCTTTTGCCCCATCTCTTTCAACCATACAGTTTTTCAATTCCTCAGAAATCCATGGAGCCTTAACAGTTCTAACAGTCAATTTCTTAACAGATGCATGTTTATCAATAATTGGAATAAGCAATTTCATACATTTATCAAGTGCAGCGTCTGGATGCTCCTTATTAATCACATCAGACCAACAAATATTTTAAACATCATCCACATAAGAGTCACAGCAAAATCTTTTGTATGATCTCTTATACACTATTTTAGGCCCAGCTTGTGTAACTTTGGCTTTCCTGGATATAGCCAATATATTATGATCACTGCATCCAATGGGTACGGAAACATGTTTTCACTTTGTCATTATGGGGTATTATGTGTAGATGGCTGAGAAAAAAATATGTTTTATCAATTTTGAATTCAGGCTGTAACACAACAAAATGTGGAATAAGTCAATAGGTATGAATACTTTCTGAAGGCACTGTACATCAACAGTATAACATTCTTAGTGAGATTTTAACTCTACATCCAAGTGGTTAGGAGGAGCGGGTTCAACAGAGGAGGTTTCCCAGTGCGGTGGTGGTGGTGATGAGGGAGTATTTTACTGTCTGCCTTTTTACATGACCCCCCCCAGGGGTTGGCCCACAGACCTACACCCTCCCCTTAACACCACACAGCCTGACTCAGCTACCAGGCTAATAGCCTAGAACTGACTCTTATCAGCCAACAGAGATCTTGATAAGTGCATATTCCAATGTAAGTAATTAGATTACGACTTGAGTCTTCGGGCCAACATAAATATTCTGCTCCACTGGGCAACAGGCTCTCTGAGGAAGAAGACTACTCTATGCCCCCCTGGTCGAACTGAGAGTGAGACTGTGAAGTACAGTGTGAGCGAGACAGAGTGGTCAAGTCTTAGCCAGTGGAGAATGTAAGGGGGACACATGAAGAGGACAAAGAGAGAAAAAACATAAGGTAGAAGAACAGTACCTTGTGGGACAGAGAACGGCATTGCGTGAAGGAGATGGAGACAATTCAAAAGAGTGACAGAGTTATTTGAGAGACAGTAGTACCGTACCGGACTGCTGTTTTGACCTCTGCGGCATTGTGTACAGTGAGGGAAAAAAGTATTTGATCCCCTGCTGATTTTGTAAGTTTGCCCACTGACAAAGAAATGATCAGTCTATAATTTTAATGGTAGGTTTATTTGAACAGTGAGAGACAGAATAACAACAACTAAATCCAGAAAAACGCATGTCAAAAATGTTATAAATTGATTTGCATTTTAATGAGGGAAATAAGTATTTGACCCCCTCTCAATCAGAAAGATTTCTGGGTCCCAGGTGTCTTTTATACAGGTAACGAGCTGAGATTAGGAGCACACTCTTAAAGGGAGTGCTCCTAATCTCAGCTTGTTACCGTATAAAAGACACCTGTTCACAGAAGCAATCAATCAATCAGATTCCAAACTCTCCACCATGGCCAAGACCAAAGAGCTCTCCAAGGATGTCAGGGACAAGATTGTAGACCTACACAAGGCTGGAATGGGCTACAAGACCATCGCCAAGCAGCTTGGTGAGAAGGTGACAACAGTTGGTGCGATTATTCGCAAATGGAAGAAACACAAAATAACTGTCAATCTCCCTCGGCCTGGGGCTCCATGCAAGATCTCACATCGTGGAGTTGCAATGATCATGAGAACGGTGAGGAATCAGCCCAGAACTACACAGGAGGATCTTGTTAATGATCTCAAGGCAGCCGGGACCATAGTCACCAAGAAAACAAATGGTAACACACTACGCCGTGAAGGACTGAAATCCTGCAGCGCCCGCAATGTCCCCCTGCTCAAGAAAGCACATATACAGGCCCGTCTGAAGTTTGCCAATGAACATCTGAATGATTCAGAGGAGAACTGGGTGAAAGTGTTGTGGTCAGATGAGACCAAAATCGAGCTCTTTGTCATCAACTCAACTCGCCGTGTTTGGAGGAGGAGGAATGCTGCCTATGACCCTAAGAACATCATCCCCACCGTCAAACATGGAGGTGGAATCATTATGCTTTGGGGGTGTTTTTCTGGTAAAGGGGACAGGACAACTTCACCGCATCAAAGGGACAATGGACGGGGCCATGTACCATCAAATCTTGGGTGAGAACCTCCTTCCCTCAGCCAGGGCATTGAAAATGGGTCGTGATGGGTATTCTAGCATGACAATGACCCAAAACACACGGCCAAGGCAACAAAGGAGTGGCTCAAGAAGAAGCACATTAAGGTCCTGGAGTGGCCTAGCCAGTCTCCAGACCTTAATCCCATAGAAAATCTGTGGAGGGAGCTGAAGGTTCGAGTTGCCAAACGTCAGCCTCGAAACCTTAATGACTTGGAGAAGATCTGCAAAGAGGAGTGGAACAAAATCCCTCCTGAGATGTGTGCAAACCTGGAGGCCAACTACAAGAAACGTCTGACCTCTGTGATTGCCAACAAGGGTTTTGCCACCAAGTACTAAGTCATGTTTTGCAGAGTGGTCAAATACTTATTTCCCTCATTAAAATGCAAATCAATTTATAACATTTTTGACATGCGTTTTTCTGGATTTGTTTGTTGTTATTCTGTCTCTCACTGTTCAAATAAACCTACCATTAAAATTATAGACTGATCATGTCTTTGTCAGTGGGCAAACGTACAAAATCAGCAGGGGATCAAATACTTTTTTCCCTCACTGTATGTGATTGTCCTGGTGCAGGTAGCCATATTTCTCCAGGAAGCCCTGTAATAAATGTTGTCAAAAATCATTATTTTTCATGAGACTCCCACACTTACTTGGTATTTAAACATTATGAAATCAGACACTAATTTGCCTCAGCCTTGTAAACTTCAACTTTTTCCTTAGGGCCTTTCTACATGTCTTTAAAAAACCATCTGGAATTGTTTTTGCATTTCATGTCCACCAGAGCTGCTGCCAGAGATTGAATGTTATTTTCTCTTCCATAAACTTCCAAACACTTGGCAGTACATCCAACCGGCCTCACAACCACGTGTATGGTGTTGTGTGGGCAAGCGGTTCGCTGATGTCAATGTTGTGAACAGAGTATCCAATGGTGGCGGTGGGGTTATGGTATGGGCAGGCATAGCTACAGACAACGAGCACAATTGGGATATTCTGGATCGACGTGTACGACAGCGTGTTCCAGTTCCCGCCAATATCCAGCAACTTCACACAGCCATTGAAGAGTGGGACAACATTCCACAGGTCACAATCAACAGCCTAATCAACTCTATGCAGTGATGTGTCGCACTGCATGAGGCAAATGGTGGTCACACCAGATACTGACTGGTTTTCTGATCCACGGCCGTACCATCTTTTTTTTATGGTATCTGTGACCAACAGATGCATATCTGTATTCCCAGTCCGTAGATTAGTGCCTAATTAATTTATTTCAATTGACTGATTTCCTTTATTAACGGTAACTCAGTAAAATATTTGAAATTGTTGCATGTTGCATTACTTTTTATGTAAATACTGAAACAGTATAACAAATTGAGTTCGGTAAAACGTTTAAAATGTTAGGCTATATTTTATGTTTGAAAACTGAACAGGAACTGTAATGGTGTTGTGGACAGTCAGTGTAACCACAGTAGAACAGGATGCTCGTTTTCATTTGGGTATTTATACGTGGCAGAATTTAGCTGTGGAATCTTGCTGAAAGGTAAAATGCATGCTAGAATTTGCCCAGGTCACATAGGCAAAATAATAATCCCCAAAACCCATCCAACCCTGAGCACAAGATGTTGTCTCCCGAGTGGCGCAGTGGTCTGTGCCACTAGAGATCCTGGTTCGAATCCAGGCTCTGTCGTAGCCGGCCGTGACCGGGAGACCCATGGTGCGGCGCACAATTGGCCCAGCGTCGTCCAGGGTAGGGGAGGGAACGGCCGGCAGGGATGTAGCTCAGTTGGTAGAGCATGGCGTTTGCAACGCCAGGGTTGTGGGTTCGTTTCCCACGGGGAGCCAGTATGAAAAAATAAAATAGTAAAAAATAAAATGTATGCACTCACTAACTGTATGTCGCTCTGGATAAGAGCGTCTGCTAAATGACTAAAATGTAAATGTTGGAAAAAACATAGCAAAGTCTTATGCTCATGCATTAGATTCTAATTGATTTTACTCAAGACAACCATTTACCCTTTGGTTCTGCATTATCATAGCTCAATCTGAGGAAATGCCTATCCCTCTTAAAACAACCAGACTTTAAATTGACAGTTGCTGTGGGCGTATGCTACCTGGCTCAATTTAAGTGAGTCAAATTACTATATTCATTCATCTGTACACAACATCATATACTAAGGCTGAGTTTACACAGGCAGCCCAATTCTGATCTTTTTCCCTCACTAAATGGTATTTTGACCAATCAGATCAGGTCTGAAAAAGATCTGTGATTGGTCAAAAGACCAATTATTGGAAAAAAGATCAGAATTGGGCTCCCTGTGTAAACACAGCCAGTGTTAGAATATCTTGTAAAAAATAGGCTATTTCTAAAGTTGTTGTAAACATAGGAAAACTCCTAAAAATACAAAAAAAGTACCTCTGCCTCATCGGTCTCGACCCACCAGTCCGTTGACACTGGCATGCAAACCACTGACTTGAGTACCAGCGCAGTTATAATCCATGCACCGACATGCCACAATTTATTCTGGTCCGGAGAGCCAAAAACTCATTGTATGACATTTGCAATACCATTAGACTAACCACACAGACATCATAACCATACATGTAAATTCAAATAAGAAATGTCCAAGTACTACTTGTCTAATGTGCAACAACCAGGGCTATATCAATGTTTGTGATCCCAGTGTTGTGTAGGCTACACCAGCCACTCCTGTCCCAGTTATTTTGCTCACATAGTGGAGAGACAGTACCACCCACACAGCTCAAGGGCTGGATGAGAGCTGAAAGCAAAATGCTGTACATTGAATGTCAAAACTTCCCTTCTCTTGGTACTTTGTATAGGCTACCTCAATATTGTTCAAATTAATTGACCTACAGATATTTAAAGAGCTGACAACATGCTTACTTAGTGCTGGAGTATTATGTTGCTAGTGTTGGATACTTAGCAATTACTACCCAAGCACTAAACAAATCATATAGATAGCCACTAGAACTTTGAAATAAAACATACATGAAGACACTAAGATCGGAACAGTTTAATATCATTTGGAAAAAAAGAAAAAACCCAAGTAAAACAGTTCATTTAAATTTGACAAAACAATAATACGAAGTCTTAGAAGTCTACCTCACAATGCCTGGACCTAATAGAAATCGGGGAAATGAAAATAAACAAAATAACATGACATTTGACCCTGCCCCTTTCTACACCAACAACCCTGCTTATCAGCCCAAAAGTCCTTTCACAGTAGCTGCACATCTTTCCCTGACCTCCCAACAAGACAGATCAGAAGCAATACATGTGAAGATGCATTGGTAATGAAAGGTATGCAAATCAAAGTGTAGATCAATCCCCCCACTCCCTTCCCCTTAACCCAACCCCAACCCCTGGGCATTCTGGAATGGTGTCCATGTGAATGCTTAGTATGGCCGGTCTCTTCTGTCTTCTCTATGGTCACCTCTGAGGGAAGAAGGGGGAAAACAATAGACCCATAGTAAATTATATTATATTATATTACTATTAGAGCAAAATCAGACAAAAAAGTAACCCTAATTCAATATTCTACAGTTCACTTTCACATCTCAGGTATGCCATCTTCTGGTCAAATGTCTAACTGCATGGGAGGGAAATGACGCTGTAATCAAATTTACCTTCCTCCCATCTTGTAGCCCCTGTCACCACCATATCCACCTCCGCCATAACCACCGCGGTCACCACCGCGGTCACCTCCACGGAATCCCCCACGCCCTCTGTAGCCACCGCCCCTGTCACCACCATACCCTCCTCTGCCTCCACCACCACGATCTGCAAACACAAACCAGCCATTAGAGCAAGTTCTCCTACACAGCAGTAATAATAGTTTATAGTATTAGTGGTTAAATTACTCAACTACCCCCTATAGTGTACCTGACACCCAGTTCTCTCTACAAAAGGCTCATAGCAATATCCATCATCACATACCTCCTCCGCTGTCCCCTGGTTTCGGTGTGCCACACTTGTTGCATTCGTATCTACGCGCAAAGTTCATGTTGCCACAAGAACTGAAAAGGGGAACAATTGTCAACCATCACATTCAAAGATGTAGCCATTCCATATCAGAACAGAATTCAGTGGCACATACAATGTGCAATGGATGACTCAATTGTGTCTGCCCCGCTTCAAATAAAATATTGCAATAAATACCTGTTAGGACATGGCCAGTCCCCTCCCTTGATGTCAAAGTTGGGTCCACCACCACCACCACCTCCTCCTCCTCCTCCTCCAAACCCACGTCCACGACCACGGCCGCCAAAACCTAAAGAGCCACATCAAACACCACTTATTTAAGTGCAAGGGACAAAAGACCTCTGAAGGCCTAGCTTCAACAAATGGGTTCCAAAAACCCATTTATGGGAAAGTAATTTCCCAGAAACAAATAATTATTGTGGCTTGCAAAAGCAGCCACACTTTAAATTGTACCACATATTTCTGACTTCTAGTTATTATTTGGGCTTGGGAAGCAAGAGTCCCCACTTTTAATCTTTTACATATTTCTTATAGTTATTCTTTAGCACGCTACTCCTCGTACACCGTTTAAGCTAGAAACGCCGTTCAAACTTTAAAACGTGTAGACCGGTCAGGATGGAGTTGCTTGTATATCACTTTGATATCTTCTGTACTTTTTAAACCACTAAGCTTTTTGCCCATCTTAATTCACTATCATGGGACTTTTTTCAGCATTCTAAAGGTCCCATTGTGACGACTTCAACATTCCATTCACTGTAAATGCAATAACGCAACTTGGCACAAATCAGCTACTTTGACCACTTTGTGAACAACATAAAAAGTTAGTGTATAAAATCTTCCTCTACTATTCTGCTATTCAAATCTGAACAAAAATGTTTAACGATCAAACGATACAGCTATTTTACTAACCGCATCAACATTTTCTCTAACGTTTTTTAAAACTGAAATTGACCACTTCCCCAAAACGTTAGAGCGTATGAAATCTTCATCTACTTCTCTGCTATTCAAATCAGAAAAAATATCTGCTACCAATACAGCGGTTTCAGTAACCGCATCACATCTTTCCCCAAACACGTGAAATTGACAACTGTCACAGGACTTTAGACTTAAACTTAAACTTAGAGGGTATGACATCTTGGTCTACTTTTCTGCTATTCAAATCAAGAATCAGAAAAAGAATTATCTACTACCAATCAAAAGTTACAGCTGTTTCTCGGTATTGAGTGACAAAGTAGCTAGCTAACGCCAGCTAACAGCTCTCATGCCTCGTCATTGAGCACACCAAATCGAGCCATTGCCATGGATACTCACAGGCAAAAATGATGATGAAGAGGGTGATTGAATTTAGAACAATAGAGTAATGATGAAAAGGCTGGAACCCTATTATAAATGGTTGAGTATTTTTTTATTTTCTTTGGAGAGCTATAGGTCTGAAATGGTAAGACCTACAGAGATCAAACTTGGTGGGATGGTGTAAAATGATGCATGAATACATCTCGTTACACGTGGTGCAACTGCCAAATGGTGGCGCTATGAACCACCTTGGACTTCAAAAGGTCAGCCCCACCTCATCGTTCAACCTACAGTCTTGGAATTTGGCACATCGGTTCCTCTTCCCAAATAACAAATTTGCCTCTTGGACCAATGATGTCACCGTGATGGATCATCCACCATTTTGAAAATGGTATAAATGTTTCAACATCTTTTGACAACAATAAACAGATTTCTCCAAAACTTGGGTGTACAATATCTATAGACCAATATCCTTACATGCATTATAAAAACGAGTTGGAAATGGTTCAGGGGAACAGAACAATACATTTTTAAGGAACATAAATGGAACCTGGAACGAAAGTGATCCATACTGTTCCGGAACAGAACCGTTATTTTATGCTTCAGGCATTTTTTTACCTATTCCCACAACAAAATGCAACAAAGCACCTATGGAAAGCCCTCTTTCACTCAGAAACCTGTGTCTGCATGCAAGCTGAAAATCTTTGCCAGTGCGTGTGCAGGCTACCTGCCCCTCCCCAGAATAGGCTACAGTACTGTAGTTACAAGCTTGATTCAGAAGATGGGGAGAGCAATTTTTTATTAGCTAGAGATGAATGGATTAACTTTTTCAATGCTGGTTAAGGATACTATAGGCCTAGTTATCACATTTCACAATGGATTTATAAACTACAAAAAGGTAAGACGTGTTTTTAATTATGGTGCCGCTCTGCACACACAAGCTTGTTAGCTAGATAACTAAAGATTGTTAGTTACCTAGCTAGCTCAAAGAACCTTCAAAGTTCCCCCATAGAAGCCGCTCCCCCTAGGTATAATTCTGTGGACCTAATTCAAATAATGCATGTCATAAGAAGACACCCAAGACTTTGTGCAACGTTCTCATTCTTTTCAAAATTCTTCAACCTCTGTCAAATCGGTTGTTGATCAATGCTAGACGACCAGTTTCAGTTCTCGCCATAGATTATCAAGTAGATTTAAGTAAAAACTGTAACTCGACACCCAGGAACATTCACCATCTTCTTGGTAAGCAACTCCAATGTAGATTTGGCCTTGTGTTTTAGGTTATTGTCCTGCTGAAAGGTGAATTCATCTCCAAGTGTCTGATGGAAGTCAGACAACCAGGTTCTTGCCTGTGCTTAGCTCCATTCCATTTCTTTTTTATCCTAAAAAAAAACTTCATAGTCCTTTACGTTTACAAGCCTACCCACAACATGACGCAGCAACCACTATGCTTGAAAATATGGAGTGGTACTCAGTAATGTGTTGTATTAGCCCCAAACATAACACTTTGTATGCAGGACAAAAAGTGAATTGCTTTGACACATTTTTTGCAGTATTACTTTAAAGCCTTGTTGCGAACAGGATAAATGTTTTGGAATATTTGTTATTATGTGCAGGCTTGCTTTTCCTGCTGTAATTTATGTTAGTATTGTGGAGTAACTACAATGTTGATCCATCCTCAGTTTTCTCCTATCACAGCCATTAAACTCAGTAACTGTTTTAAAGTCACCACTGGCCTCGTGAAATCCCTGAGTGTTTTCCTTCCTCTCCGGAAACTGAGTTAGGAAGGAAGGCTCTATCTTTGTAGTGACTGTGTATTGATACGTCATCCAAAGCGTAATTCATAACTTCACTATGCGCAAAAGGACATTCAATGTCTGTTTTTTTTCTTCCCATCTACCAATAGGTACCCTTCTTCGCAAAACCTCCCTGGTCTTTGTGGTTGAATCCGTTTGAAATTCACTGTTCGACTGCGGGACCTTACAAAAATGTGTATGTGTGGGGTACAGAGTTGGAGGTAGTCATTCAAAAATCACTTATTGCACACAGACCCGAGTCCCTGCAACTTATGTGACTTGTTAAGCACATTTGTACTCCTGAATTTACTTAGGCTTGCCATATCAAAAGGGGTTGAATACTAACTAATAAATTACTAAAAACTATTCAAATTTGCCATTATGGGGTATTGTGTACAGGCCAGTGACAAAAATCTAAATGTAATGCATTTTAAATTCAGGCTGTAACACAATAAAATGTGGAAAAAGTCAAGGGGTGTGAATACTTTCAAATCACTGTACTTCCATTCATTGTTTTAACTGGTACTGGGCTACCTTCAGAGGAATCTTGTGAGGCTTGTGGGCGTCCTAGAGCAACACCGACATGTGCTTGTTCGAGAGTCTCACCTTTCCATAGAGGGGTCATATTAGTGTAGCCCAAACTGTTCGGACGCTACAGACAGAAGTTGGCAGATCGGCGGTACCAACTTCAGACGAGCCTCGCCACAATTGTGGGGGTCGTAGAGCAAAACGTGAGAGTCATCTTCCCATATAGTGGTCATATTAGTTTATAGGCCAAACTGCTCGGACGCTTCAAACGTTTTCTTGAAAAGACCGATTTTCAGGCGCTCTCATGGCCTGACAAACACCCCTGTAGCTCTGCCACCTTCCACCGCAGATGTGAAAGGCCGCCATTGGCATACATGCTAACCACACCACCCGCGTTGGTGTGTGAGTGTTGCTAAATAAATGTACACATACATGTTACTCAATTTCATACAAACGTCTCGCACGAGGCAACGAGCGTCTTCGTAACCAGGCGCTAAAAAAGAACTTGGTTTTTAGGAGCATATACCCACATGGGTGATTGAAAGATGAATTAGGGTCACACTCCGGTATTGTTGGTGGTGGTAATGCACCTTAAAGTTGGTTGCCAACTATAACACACCCACAGAAGAAGAATGAACAAGGAGAAAAAAAGGGGAAACCTAGTTTGTTTATCTGTGGACTAATTGCCGGAGTAGAGAACACACGATTTTGTATGACTCAACATGGGTCAAAATTCTACCAAGACCAGGCAACAAAAAAAAATATTTAAAAAAAAACCATATGCATTTCAGGTAAAATAACAAACCAATGTTTATTTTCAGGACAACTTAGCTAGCAACAGCAGGCTAGCTAAATGACCCATCCCAAACTGTATATAGTTGGTTTTGGTATTTTAACCTGAGTGTCATGAACGCACAGGTTCTGGTGGGGATAGAGAAAACCAACATGCGCATGATGGCGCACACAAACGCTAATTAGATATCCGTGGGGGCACAGACATAAACTCTAGGCGAATTTGTCCCAATACTTTTTGTCCCCTAAAAATGGGAGAACTATTTACAAAAAGTGCTGTAATTTTTTACCTGTTCACATTTTAGTCATTTAGCAGACGCTCTTATCCAGAACGACTTACAGAAGCAATTAGGGTTAAGTGCCTTGCTTAAGGGCACAGACAGATTTTTCACCTTGTCGGCTCGGGGATTAGAACCAGCGACCTTTCAGTTACTGGCACAACGCTCTTACCCACTAAGGGCGGCAGGTAGCTTAGTGGTTAAGAGGCGTACTGCCAGTAACCGAAAGGTCGCTGGTTCTAATCCCCGAGCCGACTAGGTGAAAAATCTGTCGATGTGCCCTTCAGCAAGGCACTTAACCCTAATTGCTCCTGTATGTCGCTCTGGATAAGAGCGTCTGCTAAATGACTAAAATGTAAATGTAAATGTAAGCTTCCTGCCGCCCTATATGGATGAAAATACCCTCAAATTAAAGCTGACAGTTTGCACTTTAGTCATTTCCCACTGGTCATTTCAAAACCAAAGTGCTGGAGTACAGAGCCAAAAAAACAAATTCACTGTGTCACCGTATGTATGCATGTATGCACGCACGCACACACACATTTACACTGTGTAATACATTCGCAAACAAACTATGGATAGGGTTTATTCTCTGATGGTCGCACCTGAAACCTTGCTAAACTAACGCTAACTTTAGCTCGCTAACTGAGACCATCAGTCTCAGCAGTTTCATAAAAAATGTTATAACAAATGTGACAAAAAAATTACATTGAACAAATCACAAACTTAGTTCACACTAAACTTACCGGAGGCCATTCTCTTTTCTTAAAAAAATAAAAATTGATGAATCACTTTTCTACAAATTAAAAACCCAGTAACATGAGCGCACAGCCGCACACACACTGCGGCAATTATGAACTCTGACCTGATGCTGGGATGAACCAACTTCTGAGTTAATTGTTTTACATTTTCTTACGCATAATAATAATTTGAAACCAAGTAACCTTCAAAACATGTGTGCTGAATATAGCTTTGTTCGTATTTAATGTGTAAAATATCTAGCACATTAACAGTTGTTTGATAGACAATGAATACCCCTATTGTTAGATAATGGTATGTTCCATGTAGCGCCGTTCTCTTCTTTCTGTTTGATTTCATCTTCATCAGCCCATCGTATGGGAACGATTGACTTGGAGGGAGCTAGCCCAGAGGGGTATACTATCAAGCAGGATCAAGGAGTTAGCCGGCTAACTTACAAAGTTATTTGAGAATATTTTTGCATTTTTTGTTGTTGTTGAAAGATAAGCTTCAAAATGGCCATTGTGGTCCTCTGTAGCTCAATTGGTAGAGCATGGCGCTTGTAACGCCAGGGTAGTGGGTTCGATCCCCGGGACCACCCATACGTAAAAATGTATGCACACATGACTAAGTCGCTTTGGATAAAAGCGTCTGCTAAATGGCATATTATTATAATAATATCAAACATTAGGAACACCTTCCTAATATTGAGTTGTGCGCACTCCCCCGACGGGACATGGACTTTACAAGTTGTCGAAAGCGTTCCACATGGATGCTGGCCCTTGTTGACTCCAATGCTTCCAACAGCTATGTCAAGTTTGCTGGATGTCCTTTGGGTGGTGGACCATTCTTGAGACACACGGGAAACTTGAAAACAAACTGGTGCACCTGGCACCTACTACTATACCCCGTTCAAAAGGCACTTAAATATTTTTTCTTGACCATTCACCCTCTGAATGGCACACAAACAATCCATGTCTCAATTGTCTCAAGGCTTAAAAATCCTTCTTTAACCTGTCCCTCCCCTTCATCTACACTGATTGAAGTGGATTTAACAAGTGAGGGATAAGGGATCATAGCCTTCACCTGGTCAATCAGCATTTCGCAATACCCCGGTATACTGCCCAAACCTAGATCAAGCTAGAGACACCAAACCATCTTTCACATGTTCAGGCTATCCTATCCACTGCCACAAAAATACTTTCGAAAAGCTGAAGTCAAAATGTTCCTTCATGGAAAATGTCCATCTAGTCTTTAGCATTAAGATCATTCGTCCATTACCTATTAGGGGCGTGCAGCTTTCCATTTCAAGACTATTCGATTTAGATACTTTTTAATTTGAAACGATGCGGTGCGATTCAGTTTGATTAGAGGAACGAATCTATGAGATTGTTCGATGCGAATAGATGCGCTAACATTTGTTGCATAAACGCTTGAATTTCCTATTCTAAATTAAAATCTGCTGCTGATGGCGCTCAGGTGCTGGATCTTTCAGAGCCATCTTTTCTGAGATGTGTGTGAGTGAATTATGTATTTGTGTATGGTGTATGTACGCACCGGAGCTGAACCATAGGGGAGACTGGGCATCTACCACCCCACCTCAGATAAGGGGGTGGGAGAAATGTATGCTTTCTGTCCCCCCCACTTACGATCTCAACTCGTCACCCACTAATTATCTTGTCATTTTTGCAGATAAGTGTTTGAGCTAGTTATGTATCAATATTTACATTTAAAATTGAGCTTTTTTCAGAGGTTCTCTTCTCCTCCCGGTCGCGTCGACCATGTAGTGTGGCTCGCAAAAGTGATCGCTGTCCTTGTTACAAATGTATCAACTTTACACTAAAAATGACTAAATATACTGATTGGGGAACATTAACAATCCAAATAAAATCTAAATGATTTAAGCCCAGATCAGCAGATGAGTAGTGTCTCCGGTAGCATACTTTGATTCCGGTAAAATGTTATGACAATTACCTAGCAAATTACATTGGTTGTCACCAAGCACACGCACAGATGGGGCTCTACCTGTGCAGAGCACACGCCCCTTTGCCCTTCCCGTCTCCAAAGTGCCCTTTTTCAGTGGTAATATAACCCCCACCCAAAATGACAAAGCAAAAACTGTTTTTTTATACATTTTCGCAAATTGAAAGACATAACATTTACATAAGTATTCAGACCCTTTACTCAGTACTTTGTTGAAGCACCTTTCGCAGCAATTACATCCTTGGTCTTCTTGGGTATGACGCTACAAGCTTGGCACACTTGTATTTGGGGAGTTTCTCCCATTCTTCTCTGCATATCCTCTCAAGCTCTGTCAGGTTGGATGGGAAGCATCACTACACAGCCATTTTCAGGTCTCTCCAGAGATGTTCGATCGGGTTCAAGTCCGGGCTCTGTCTGGGCCACTCAAGGACATTGAGACTTGTTCCGAAGCCACTCCTGCGTGGTCTTGGCTGTGTGCTTAAGGTCGTTGTCCTATTGGAAGGTGAGATCCTGAGTGCTCTGGAGCAGATTTTCATTAAGGATATCTCAGTACTTTGCTCCGTTCATCCTTCTCCCGATCCGGACTAGTCTTCCAGTCCCTGCTGCTAAAAAACATCCCCACAGCATGATGCTGCCACCAACATGCTTCACCGTAGGGATGGTGCCAGGTTTCCTCCAGACGTGACGCTTGGCATTCAGGCCAAAGAGTTCAATCTTGGTTTCATCAGACCAGAGAATCTTGTTTCTCATGGTCAGAGTCCTTTAGGTGCCTTTTGGCAAACTCCAAGCAGGCTGTCATGTGCCTTTTACTGAAGAGTGGCTTCCGTCTGGCCACTCTACCATAAAGCCCTGATTGGTGGAGTGCTGCATAGATGTTTGTCCTTCTGGAATGTTCTCCCATCTCCACAGAGGAACTCTGGAGCTCTGTCAGAGTGACCATCGGGTTCTTGGTCACCTCCCTGACCTAGTCCCTTCACCCCTGATTGCTCAGTTTGCCCGGGCGGCCAGCTCAAGGAGTCTTGGTGTTTCCAAACTACTTCCATTTAAGAATGATGGAGGGCACTGTGTTCTAGGAGACCTTCAATGCTGCAGAGGTTTTTTGGTACCCTTCCCCAGATCTGTCCCTCGACACAATCCTGTCTTGGAGCTCTACGGACAATTCCTTCGACCTCATGGCTTGGTTTTTGCTCTGACATGCACTGTCAACTGTGGGACCTTATATAGACAGGTGTGTGCCTTTCCAAATCATGTCAAATCAATTGAATTTACCTCAGGTGGACTCCAATCAAGTTGTAGAAACATCAAGGATGATCAATGGAAACAGGATAAACCAGAGCTCAATTTCAAGTCTCATTGCAAAGGGTCTGAATACTTAAATTTGCAAAAATGTCTAAAAACCTGTTTTCGCTTTGTCATTATTGGGTATTGTGTGTAGATTGATGAGGGGGAAAAAATAACTTCATCCATTTTAGAATAAGGCTGTAACGTAACAAAATGTGGAAAAAGGGAAGGGGTTTGAATACTTTCCGAATGCACCGTTTGTCTTAAGATAAGCAGCTGTAACGTCACATTGCCTTCAATATTATAGGATGAAGATGCAACATTTTATGTGGGGGGGGGGGGTCCGCAATTTCTGTACCACTCCTTTTTGGGCAGCGCGGGTCAAAAAGTTTGCAAACCACTGGGATAGTGGCAACAAATGGAGTGGGGTTGGATATAGTAATGGTAGGCTACATTATTTCTTACATCTATTTTGACTAGAATTCTGTTGGTCCTGTTGGTTAATAAGTAACATTTATTCCAGTTCAAAATAGTTGTGTAAAATACTTCACTCATCAGATTGTTCTGCTTTCCCCTCAAGGAGTCTGTGACCGTGTTTTTTTTTTTGGGGGGGGGGGGGGGTGCCCTTTTTTTGTTTGAGCACATGCCCCCTCCAAAAGGTCTGAGCACGGCCCTGGTTGTCAATTAACTAATAAAGCCTAATGTTGCACAATCCATTTCACAAGCATTTAAATGCAGAAGATGCTGCACAGATGTGCAAAAATCAGGAATAGGCCTACCGCCCATTGGAGTTTTACTGCCCGATGCATGCTACATTTGCACTTATATCTTAAACATTTGAACCAGATTCCGATTCGTAACGGTGAATCGTTATACCCCTATTGCCTAACAATGGATTGAAAGCTCATCTTTAGCACAAAGACAATCTTGTGTTTTTGGGAAACTCACCCACGGGTAGTTTGGGTGACAAACATTTGAATGGTTTGTCACCCAAAAGTGAATGAAACTTACCACCACCTCCTCTTCCTCCTCCTCCTGCACCGCCACCCCTCTGCGTGAACTCAGCTCTTCTGGTGGCAAAAGACACTTTGAGGGGTTTCCCTTGGAATTCTTTGCCTAGAAGAAAATGGACATCAATGAGAATGGAACAGAAGAACTGTACACAGCATATGTGAATGGGATTAGAGAGCACACCCTTACCGTCAAACCACTCAATGGCCGCTTTGGCAGAAGGTGGATCATCAAATGAGACCGTGGCCTCTCCCTTCAGTCTTCCAGTAGCCTTGTCAGAGTACAGGTTGATCATGGGCAAGCCAGTCTTCTTGTTCAACTATCAAAACAGGACACAAAGGTTAACACGGGGACACACAAATCTGGGCAGCCATGAGGACTGGGAAATACCAGGGACCTCACGATAAGTTATTATCACGATACTTAGGCGCCAATATGTTACGTATTACGACTCTCACAATTCTATATGTATATTCGATTCGATACTGTGATTTTATTGCGATTTGATGTTCCAGACATATTGCTCACCATACAGTGTATTAAAAAGTTCAATCTTGGTTTTATCAGACCAGATAATTTTTTTAATGTATTTATTATTTATTTAACCAGGTAAGCCAGTTGAGAACAAGTTATCATTTACAACTGCGACCTGGCCAAGATAAAGCAAAGCAGTGCGATAAAAACAACAGAGTTACATATGGGGTAAACAAAACAAAGTCAAAAATACAACAGAAAATATATACAGAGTGTGCGAATGTAGTAAGTTATGGAGGTAAGGCAATAAATAGGCCATAGTGCAAAATAGTTACAATTTCATATTAACACTGGAATGATAGATGTGCAAAAGATGATGTGCAAATAGAGATACTGGGGTGCAAATTAGCAAAATAAATAACAATATGGGGATGAGGTAGTTGGGTGGGCTAATTTCAGAATGGCTGTGTACAGGTGCAGTGATCAGTAAGCTGCTCTGACAACTGATGCTTAAAGTTAGTGAGGGAGATAAGAGTCTCCAGCTTCAGAGATTTTTGCAGTTCGTTCCAGTCATTGGCAGCAGAGAACTGGAAGGAATGGCGGCCAAAGGAGGTGTTGGCTTTGGGGAGATATACCTGCTGGAGCGCAGACTACGGGTGGGTGTTGCTATGGTGACCAGTGAGCTAAGTTAAGACAGGGATTTGCCTAGCAGTGATTTATAGATGACCTGGAGCCAGTGGGTTTGGCGACTAATATGTAGTGAGGGCCAGCCAACAAGAGCGTACAGGTCACAGTGGTGGGTAGTATATGGGGCTTTGCTGACAAAATGGATGGCACTGTGATAGACTACATCCAATTTTCTGAGTAGAATGTTGGAGGCTATTTTGTAAATGACATCGCCGAAGTCAAGGATCGGTAGGATAGTCAGTTTTACGAGGGCATGTTTGGCAGCATGAGTGAAGGAGGCTTTGTTGAGAAATAGGAAGCCGATTCTAGATCTAACTTTTGATTGGAGATGCTTAATGTGAGTCTTGAAGGAGAGTTTACAGTCTAACCAGACACCTAGGTATTTGTATATTGTCTCCTGAGTGGCGCAGTGGTCTAAGGCACTGCATCGCAGTGCTAGCTGTGCCATTAGAGATCCTGGTTCGAATCCAGGCTCTGTCGTAGCCGGCCGCGACCGGGAGACCCATGGGGCGGCGCACAATTGGCAGAGCGTCGTCCAGAGTAGGGGAGGGAATGGCCGGCAGGGATGTAGCTCAGTTGGTAGAGCATGGCGTTTGCAACGCCAGGGTTGTGGGTTTGATTCCCACGGGGGGCCAGTATAAAAATAATGTATGCACTCTAACTGTAAGTCGCTCTGGATAAGAGCGTCTGCTAAATGACTAAAATGTAAATGTATTTGTAGTTGTCCACATACTCTAGGTCAGACCCGCCGAGAGTAGTGATTCTAGTCGGGTGGGCGGGTGCAAGCAGCGTTCGGTTGAAGAGCATGCATTTAGTTTTACTAGTGTTTAAGAGCAGTTGGAGACCAAGGAAGGAGTGTTGTATGGCGTTGAAGCTCGTTTGGAGGTTTGTGAACAGTGTCCAATGAAAGGCCAGATGTACACAAAATGGTGTCGTCCGCATAGAGGTGGATCCGAGCATCACCAGCAGCAAGAGCGACATCATTGATATACACAATAGAGTCGTCCCGAAAATTTAACCCTGTGGCACCCCCATAGACGGCCTGAGGTCCAGACAACAGGCCCTCCGATTTGACACATTGAACTCTATGTGAGAAGTAGTTGGTGAACCAGGCGAGACAGAGAAACCAAGGCTATTTAGTCTGCCAATAAGAATGCGGTGGTTGACAGTCGAAAGCCTTGGCCAGGTCAATGAAGACGGCTGCGCAGTCCTGTCTAGTATCGATCGCTGTTATAATATTGTTTAGGACCTTGAGCGTGGCTGAGGTGCACCCATGACCAGCTCGGAAACCGGATTGCATAGCGGGGAAGGTACGGTGGGATTCGAAATGGTCGGTGATCTGTTTGTTAACTTGGCTTTCAAATACTTTCGAAAGGCAGGGCAGGATATATATCCATAGGTCTGTAACAGTTTGGATCTAGTGTCACCCCCTTTGAAAAGGGGGATGACCGCGGCAGCTTTTCAATCTCTGGGGATCTCAGACGTTACGAAAGAGAGGTTGAACAGGCTAGTAATAGGGGTTGCGACAATTACGGCAGCTAATTTTTAGAAAGAAAGGGTCCAGATTCTCTAGCCCAGCTGATTTGTAGGGGTCCAGATTTTTAAGCTCTTTCAGAACATCAGCTGTCTGAATTTGTGTGAAGGAGAAGCGGGGGGGGGGGGGCATGGCCAAGTTGCAGCGGAGGGTGCAGAGCTGGTGGCCGGGGTAGTGGTAGCCAGGTGGAAAACATGGCCAGCCGTAGCAAAATGCTTGTTGAAATTCTCGATTATTGTAGATTTATCAGTGGTGACAGTGTTTCCTAGCCTCAGTGCAGTGGGCAGTTGGGAGGAGGAATCTTGTTTCTCATGGTCTGAAAGTCCTCTAAGTGCCTTTTGGCAAACTCCAAGCGGGCTGTTATGTGCCTTTCGCTGAGGAGTGGCTTCGTCTGGCCACTCTACCATAATTGCCTGATGTGCTGCATAGATGGGAGAACTTTCCAGAAGTACAACCATCTCCACAGAGGAACTCTGCCTTTCCAAATAATGTCCAATCAATTGAATTTACCACAGGTGGGGTATTGCATGTAGATTGAGGAAAACAATCAATTTTGAATATGGCTGTAATGTAACAATGTGTAAAAAGTCTGAATACTTTCCAAATGTCTGCTGCAGAGAGAGCATGAGAACATTTATTTTGATCAGTCATGGAAATAAAAGTGTAGAAAACTACTATGTCCCAAGGATTTAGGGAATGGGAAGAGAGAGGGCTTTGTAGAGTCAATTTGTTTTTATAATTTCAAGAAATCCAGGAGGAATTAATTATATCCCAAACAAATTTTCATAGGTACCTCAAGTAAGGCAATTCATTGTTAAAAAACGATTGTTACAAAAAATGATTACTCCTATTGACGAGATGATTGAATTACTTCATCAAGTGGACAACATCAGAACCGTTTCAAATTTATAAATCACAATATCCTTATCATGCAAATACTTTCTTTAGATAATCTTAGGAACATGACAGGTTGAATTAGAGGTGCAAATATCAGAGGAGAGTTGGGGGAATATGGAAAATACTATATAAAGCCACTACATGTAACAGAACAATGGAGTTTCAATTCAAAGTACTACATCGTTTCCCCCCCCCCCCCCCGATAAACGTATTAATATAATGAAAAAATGAATATCCGCTACGTGTTGAGGCAGTGTGGTACTTAAATCACATATTTTAGCAATCCAGTCTTCATTTTGTTTGGGAGACAATTCTGAATAATTAAATCACTGGATACAATGTAGTAGTCTAGCTTACTGTAGGCTATTTGGAATATGAATCAACTAGGCCTATGAGCTTGTTTTAGATATCCATCACGTTAGGTCTGACTAGCTACTAGGCTAACATTCATTCAACATGCCTTGTCATTGGTAAACTGACTATTATCACATCATTAGCAGCCTACTGTTGATATACAGTTATATCAAGAGGACAGATCAATAACTGATTAATTAACATTGGCCTTCTAATCTACAGTCTAACAACTTTCGGTAAAGGACGGTATTAGCGGAACAGCTCTCTACCATGTCCACTTACATGAAGTATCTACGCCTTATGGGGTAGGGGTTAAGGGGTTGCCAATCCATACCTTAATGATCCCAATCTGTTTGAAGTAGTTGCCCACTTCATCACTTGTGACATCTTCTCCCAGTCCCTGGACAAAGATGGTGTTGTTGTCAGAGTTGTCCTGCTCCCCGCCGCTGCCGCTACCTTGGCTACCGCCGCTACCTCCACCTGGGGACAAACATCGAGGTACTACTCAGCAGATGCATCCCTTGAACCAGCCTGTTGTTCTGTGGCATTTGCTTGTGAGAGACTATAGGTCAGTGTTCGTCTGGCATGATTGCAGGAAGAGTCTAACCATAGATAGAATTTCAGGGCAACAAGAAGCAAACAAGCATGTGCAACTCACTTGGTTCATCCCTTGAGCCGTAGTCTCGAGGACCTGAAACACAACAAACGGGAAAGGTGGGGAAAGCCATTAGAAATTGTACTTCGTACACTACACAACTGCATTCAACATCCATACAAACAAGAATTCATCAACTCTCTACCAATACAGTGTATGCATGAAGCTACTTTAAAACATTTCGAATAAGGCAGTTTACAGCTCTCTGCTGCAGTGTTTCGAGACAGTTGCATCATTTACATCTCAACACCTTGCAACATGGGCAGAAATGTTTGAGTTTAGAAGAGAAATAAAAAAAATAAAAACCTCCCGTTTCTAGCCAGTTTCCTTCTTCGCCACAGCACACTTCTCATCTTTGTAATTTACATTCAACCTTGTCCTCATGCAACAATATCATTATGTATAAACTTTAGGCTTCATGTGCTAAAAGATCTAAAGAGCATTTATGAGAAAACCCCCTCCATAAGAACAATAGGTGGAGGCCCTTGAGGTTTGGACAAGAAAAGGGTGGCATTCAGTTTGTTTTGCTTTCTTTCTCACTCCCTTTTGCTAATCAACCTTTTTCCTCCCCAACCGAGACAGTTCTGATGCTCGTCACTTACCACCGTAATTTTTGTAGCCACCACGGTCACCACCTCTGCAGAGGAAAAATTGTAGATATGATGGGTTTCCTTTGTCCCAACAGAGCTCAAAGCTCCCCTACATCCCCATCAGTATGCACTCCTGCCATGGTGTGCGACTATCGTGGAAATTTCTCCCCACTTACATGGGAAAGTGTTATTCTTGGACGTTTTAAGATCAATGGACAAAACTAGGCAGAACTCCCAGGTAGGTTCTGATGAGTGAAGAGGCACTTATGGCTAATGTGTAAATTTAGATTGCTACAAAGACCAGATTAGCTTAGAGTATTCAGTTGGCTAATGTTTTTGGATAATAGGTACTGATAGGTCGAAATGGTTTGAATAGCTGCGGCACTCGACAAGTCGAGTGTTCTTCCATTGAGTGCTTATATGAGCTCCATTAGCTGAGGTCCAAGTTTTATTTCATTCACTGAAACCTGTAGTATAAAATGTAGATCCAAAGTTAACACAATGCAAATGTCTCCATGTCAAATATACAACACTTAAATGAAACCTGTTGATGTACAGCAGCTTACAATGTTCCTTGGGTTTAACTTGTTAAAATAAGGTCACTTCAAGAACAGATCACTCTGGGGGATTGTTTAAGTCGTTCATGAGGCGGTTCTCAAAGCAACAAGGGTGGGGGGGGGGGGTGCAAAAATAATCTTCACTCCTAGAGATCGGCTAGAATAGTCTTAACTGTGCAGAGACAATTAATGGTTTTCATTAGCAAATAGCACCCATCGTAGCAGATCTTAGATTGAGGCCACGTTTGATATACATGTGCTGAAGCATTCCAACCTGCCTCTGATGTCTATTACTTGTCAGGAACCATGTAAAATGAAATCTAGATTGTCAGCAATTTTGAGAATGTGACAGCACTGCGGCAGAACTACTGTACTCGTTATTCAATGCCATTACTAACGTGATTGTTAAAAGCTTCCAGTTACAAATAATGTCTCAATTTCAAATGATAGCCATGGATAAAATAAGTAATCTTGCTAAAATAATGGTTTAGGCTAAAGGTCCTCTACACTTAAAGCTACTTGGCCAAGATCTATAATTGCTTGTCAAATACAAAACGTTTTTCAGAACTGCTCTTGTAGAGATAGCAATGTGAACCGATCACTGGCAAGCGAATGAATGTCCTGACTATTATATTCAACAGCCTTGTTAATGAAGATGTACAAAAGCTGGGGTCTACAGGATCCTTGGCTGGTGAAGTGACTTAATCCTCATAACCCTATGTAATTCATAAAGGGGGTCAGGTGAACAGTGTCCACTGAACTCCTTGCACCACAGGTGTCAGCAGCAGACACCCCGCCATGTCATCTGTCCCACAAGCCTTTTGAGCTTCATTTACTGCCATTTGCTAGCAAGGCCATAATCAGCTAGAACATTACATGCATATTTATGATTGAGATGGAATACAAGTTATATCCTCACAGGTCATTGAAACCATAGAAATATAATTCAAATTGTATGAGTGAACCCTCAGGGTGAAACCTCCTGCACATCTAGGGCTGGGCGATATCTAATTTATGTTTTAACTCGATGTTCCAAATACCTGCATTGCAAGAATTAAGGTTTTTATTTTTGTTCGTTTTTATGAGCGTTGTGTGTTTTTGGTCTCGTCTCCTTCGCTCCTTCCCACTCAAACACCAAGCCCCTCCCCCTGTCACTCACAACAAAGAAGATGGATAACTGCTTGTTGTCAGAGGAAGAAGTTTAAACACGCTATTTGCATTTGAGGTTTGGTCTAACAAAATAGTTTTGTCGCGCGCACAGCATTGCGGTACCGCTAGCATAATTTTTCCCACAGACTTATGTGCTACCTGTCTGGTCTGTTTCATAAATGTGCAGTGAGCATAAAAATACACATAAATATAACGGAATTGGCAACTCGTTCTCATTCTGAGAAATAAGCATCTTCTTATTCAGGTAGGCCACTTGATTTCAATATCTAAACAAAGTGAACAGGCAGGCTGTTGTTCAAACAGTTGGAGATGGACAGGCAGGTCGATTCATAACAGTTCAACTGTTCTACCTTGTTAGCAAGAAAATAGATCGAAGTTGGCTAGACTTGAAATATAAAGATCAGCTGGCTACTCACTAGCACGTGGGCTTGTGCTTGAGCCCTTTGTTCATTTGCTATAATGCCTGTTACAAGAAGTTGGTCATAATTAGTGGATGTGCACTGTTCTTGTTAAATTTGTAACAAAAGTTGGATTTTCATAGACAGTCTTTAAAGCCAGATCAGTGTTTATTGCAAAAAAAGCTGGTTAAACTATTTATGATAAAATAATTAAATTATTAGTAGGTCTTATGGTTGTGGAAGGCTTACATTCAGTCTAAGTATAATTTTACAAACCCTGAATTCATTAATTATTCCTGACCGTTTGAAATGCAGTGTATTGACCTTCAATTGCGCAACAAAGCTTATTTAGAGAACTTTAAAAATCAAGATGTACCTCATGAATCGTCCATTGTTTGGAAAAAATTGAAACGATTTTTAGGCCCTATCGCCCAGCCCTAAGCACATCCCAGGTGAAAATAGGTTGGGGGGGGGTCTGGATGTATGAGGTATGGGGTGATGGATCAGAATGGGTTATATCATGCATTGTGTTGGAAGGAACATCTACCTGGCATGGGTGTTGCAGAAGTACCTTGCGGGTGGTCACGCTCTGGAACTTACCCCATACCGGATGGAGGGCCGCCTCTTCCACCCCTGTCGTATCCCCCACGCTCGTACCCACCACGCCCTCGGCCTCTATACCCGTCAGAAGAGCCCCTGTCTGAGCCCCCATCATCTCCACCATACCTCCTGCCCTGACCGCCTTCACCTGGGGCAAAACACAGGCACACAAGCCCTTTGAGTTATGTGGTGTTGTCTTTCTTTGAACACGTTTGTATTTCCTGTTTTATATGTATGGCACTTTGTTTTATATGTACGAGATTATTCTGCAATGAAAAGTGATTTATTATTATTAGAGGCATTCAGCCATACTTAAACAGTCCAGACTTTGGCAGATCAGTCTTGGCCAAAGACCGCTATGAATTGCTGATCCTCAGACCAAAAAAAAAAAAAAGTATGCAGACCTTTGCAGGCCATCTGGACAATTGATCATTAAAAATCAGTGCCATGTAATATATAAATGGATACAATAACTAACCTTCACTTCGACCTCTGTAGCCGCCTTGAGATTGTCCATAAGAGCCGCCACCGTCGGCACCGCCATAGGAACTTGGCTGACTGAATGACGACTTGTCAGCACCACCATACCTTGAGAAGTTTTCACAATTATTCTCTTGAGACACCAACAAAGAGTTTAATAATGAACAAAACATATTACTGAAAGGTAACATTTGCAATGATATTAGACCAGTAGAAAGGTAAAGTACGCAACTGCAAGTAATACTAGTTTTATGTAGTGCCAGTGGCCTTACCCAGCAGCGGTATCCGAGCCTTGTTGCCCATAGCCATCATAGGCAGGCTGGCCATAACTTGCCGCCTGTGTTGTTTGGCCATAACCCTCTGCTGGAGAAACAGAAAGGGAAATGTTATGTATTAAAAACAGCAACTTCTAGACCTCAAATCATTTCCCATGACTCTCTATAAGTTGAACATACCAGACTGTCCATAACCAGCATAACTCTGTCCACCATACGAGCCACTTCCATTTCCTTGACCGTAGCCCTGCAATATGCATTGAATTGTCATTATATGAACAAAAGTGGGATGAAATAGCATACAGAAAATAGTTTCAAACAATACTCTGAAAAATTGAGGGGCCACACATACCTGCCCGCTTTGCTGAGCAGGAGGATAAGTTCCATAGCTGTGGGAGGGAGAGGTAAAGTTAGATATCTTAAAGACATTCTCTGGTAATTTTGTATACTTTTTAGCCAGTAGTTCTGAAAGTAGCACTCACGAGCCAAAAGTGGTGACCGAAAATGTGCGTACTACGTCACATATGTGCACCACGTCATTGCTCCCCCCTTCTGTCTCCACTGAGCCGTTGGGCCCGCCCGGCAACCTCATTGGATAACGCTGGGCAGGCCTCGTGCTAGCTGTCACTCAAATGACAGGGGCTGAAGCTCATTGGCTAGAACTAGAATTGCTAGGGGGCTGGCCCACTTGGGGGGAAATGTAGGGAAAATTGCGCGGCACAGCTTCAAGAAAACAGTTGCTTTCAAACGAGGGATTTCGTGACTAATTGAGGAAAGACAGTTATTCTGCTCATAGATCATGCATAAACGAACTACACCGACACATCCCACCCAAAGCGGGATGTTTAAAAAATACTTTGTCATCGAAGTACCGGAACATGTCTTTAATGTGTAACATGTACACACCTTCAACAACTAATTTGGAAGTCTCTCTCTAAAGCACAAAGTCAGAGATGTCAACTTATGGCCGAGTTTGTTGCTACGACATTTAATAAATTTAACCATAACTTAGCTTTGGGACACATCGTGAGTCTATTTGTTGGACTCCCTGAGTTGTGCATCATTCTGGTGGCTGGCCATGGAAAATAACCCTACCACAATATAGCCGGCTTACCTAAAAACATTCCCAGTCAACAACGGCATATGCATAATCTCTTGGAACTCTACTTACCAGATGTAAAGTGAAAAGTGTCCCTCGCTATCAAATAAACGTCTGAATCCAACTATTGTGCAAACAGTACCATATTCCTGTAGATTTACATTTTTTACATTTTAGTCATTTAGCAGACGCTCTTATCCAGAGCGACTTACAGTTAGTGAGTGCATACATTATTTGTTTATTTTTTTTCATACTGGCCCCCCGTGGGAATCGAACCCACAACCCTGGCGTTGCAAACACCATGCTCTACCAACTGAGCTACATCCCTGCCGGCCATTCCCTCCCCTACCCTGGACGACGCTGGGCCAATTGTGCGCCGCCCCATGGGTCTCCGGGTCACGGCCGGCTACGACAGAGCCTGGATTCGAACCAGGATCTCTAGTGGCACAGCTAGCACTGCGATGCAGTGCCTTAGACCACTGCGCCACTCGGGAGAACAACTGGCTGACCACGCACCTCACATACTTCCTACCATGAAATCTACCACTGTCTAGACAGCAGGAAAATTGTGTGGTTCGTCTGGTAAATAGAGTTCCTAGAGATTATACATATGCCTTTGTTGACAGAAACTTTTTTTTGGTGTAGCCTGCTATATTTTGGTAGTTTTTTATTTTCTTCTGTCGACACCCACCAGTACGATTCACAATTCGAGTCCAACCAATACACACTCCCGAAGTTGTGCCCCAAAGCTACCATAACTGGGGATATGCCTACTATCAATTCATGACATTCATAAATTCATGACATTCAAGACATTTCAAGTGATCAAGCATTGTGTGGCTAATTGGATAGTTTAGAAATAAACTATTGTGTATAACTAAATAGATAGGTTTCATGGAAACTTGAAAACACTGAGTAGCTAACGTATTCATTGTAATTTGACGTTACCTTGGAGCGCCAGGCTGACCGTAGCCCGAATCTGTGAACGAGAAGGATATGGGTGAATGGGTGGGAAAATTGCTACAACTAACGTTAGCTCTTTGGCTAACTGAACTAGTCACCTAATATGAATGTTAGCAAAGATTTTCGTATCAATCTGGACGTAAACCTGTAGCTAATTTATCTAACTAGATTACTTTCGTTTATATTGATATCAAGTAAACTTAGTTAGCTTTGTAAGCTGTGATTTAACGTTAGATGGGAACAACATTCCGTTATCATAAAGATAATACACTGCAGGTCAATATGAAATGTATATAACTACGCGGTGAAAAAAGCAGGCCTCGGATAGCTAGCTAACGTTACATAGCTAAGGTTACCTCGCTAGATAACTTCCGTAGCCAATAATATACACGTTACTCGTTGACTAGCTAACAACGTTAGCTTGCTAGTTAGCAAGGTGCTAACAGGACCACGCTGCGTGACAGAAATGGCGGTCACTTCTCATCTAAAAGATACACTAAACAATGAGAAAGATGGTCAAGCGAGTCAAAATAACTACGTGCGGTTTTACAGAAAGCGGCATACGTTACATATATATATAAAAAGGGTAATACATTCGCAAACAAACTATGACTAGGGTTTATTCTCTGATGGTCGCGCCTGAAACCTTGCTAAACTAACGCTAACGTTAGCTCGCTAACTGAGCCCATCAGTCTCAGCAGTTTCATTTAAAATGTTATAACAAATGTGACACAAAAAAATTACATTGAACAAATCACAAACTTAGTTCACACTAAACTTACCGGAGGACATTCTCTTTTCTTAAAAAAATTCGATGAACCACTTTTCTACAAATTAAAAACCCAGTAACATCAGCACACAGCCGCACACACACTGCGGCAATAATGAACTCTGACCTGATGCTGGGATGAACCAACTTCTGAGTTAATTGTTTTACATTTTCTTACGCATAATAATTTGAAACCAAGTAACCTTCAAAACATGTGTGCTGAATATAGCTATGTTCGTATTTAATGTGTAAAATATCTAGTGCCACAGCACATTAACAGTAGTTTGATAGACAATGAATACCCCTATTGTTAGATAATGGTATGTTCCATGTAGCGCCTTTTTCTTCTTTCTGTTTGATTTCATCTTCATCAGCCCATCGCATGGGAACTATTGACTTGGAGGGAGCTAGCCCAGAAGGGTATACTATCAAGCAGGATCAAGGAGTTAGCCGGCTAACTTGCAAAAATATTCTCAAATAAGTTTTTTTTTTTTTTTTGAAAGATAAGCTTCAAATGGCCATTGTCTCAACAACCTAAAATACATGAGTTTAGCTTGCTTAAAGGGGAAGTTCACCAATTTTTACGTGGCCTTATTTTCACTCTTTCTGTGCTTGTAGTTGATCCCCCAAACATTTTGTTATTTTTTTTTACAGAGAAAATTGGTTGTCACATTTTGCTGAGTCCAAAACAACTCATATTACATCAGAATCTCATTCTGGATAATGTATCTGCACTCAATTACTTACTTTCCCACTGTTTGAATGATGCAGTTAACAATAAAAATACGCAAATATGGATTTTGGAACATTCTTTAAAAAATGTAGTGCAGAGACATTATCCTGAATGAGATTCTGATGTAATATAAGTTGGTTTGGAGTGTTTTGTAATATGCTAAGATACATTTTCATAATGCATTGTAGTCTATGTCTAGTGATGACTAACAAAACAAAAAATATATTTAAAAATAATCATAGTAACTGTTTGGGAGATCAACTACAAGCACAGAAAGAGTGAAAATAAGGCCACAAAAACTTCCCCTTTAAAGAAACAAAAAATCTATAGATATTTCTGGTTATCAAAGTTAGCCGGGGTATACAACAAAGTATACCCCCTTGGTGGCCTTGTGTGTGTGATATACCTAAATTGAGACTAGTTGTGTGACCAGTTATTATGCCTCCATCCACCCCCCAAAAATGTTTTCTATCCAATGTTGATCTTGTCTCATCGCTGCAACTCCCAAACAGCCCGGGAGGTGAAGGTGGAGTCATGCGTCCTCTGAAACATGACCCACCAAACCGAGCTGCTTAACTCGGAGGAAACACTGTTCACCTGACAACCGAGGTCAGCCTGCAGGTGCCCGGCCCGCCACAAGGAATCACTAGAGCATGATGAGCTAAGTAAAGCCCCCCCAGCCAAACCCTCCCCTAACCCGAACGACACTGGGCCAATTGTGCCCTATGGGACTCCCGATCACGTCCGGTTGTGATACAGCCCGGGATCGAATCCGGGTCTGTAGTGATGCCTCTAGCACTCTGCGCCACTCAGGAGGCCCCCATCAAACATACTTTTATCCATCTATCCATCACCCAACTGGTCTTCTTGCATCTGTCGTGGAAATTACCACCAGGGACACTCAAAGTAAATTTTAAATGAATCATCCTTTATTATCAGAGCGCTGGAGAGGTTCCAACCAACTCAATGCACCATACTACACATGTCAATCAGGAGCTCTGCTGGGGCAGTCCCAGCAGTTGTCTTATATACGGCTATACACAGACAAGTTATATTTGCATGATTTAGCATAATTAATTAATAATTACCGTTTTGTTTCATTCATGAGAGCACCAGCTGTTCCGGATGACTATGTGATCACGCTCTCCGTAGCCGATGTGAGTAAGACTTTTAAGCAGGTCAACATTCACAAGGCCGCAGGGCCAGAAGGATTACCAGGACGTGTACTCCGAGCATGTGCTGACCAACTGACAAGTGTCTTCACCGACATTTTCAACATGTCCCTGACTGAGTCTGTAATACCAACATGTTTCAAGCAGACCACCATAGTCCCCGTGCCCAAGGACACTAAGATAACCTGCCAAAATGACTACCGACTCGTAGCACTGACGTCTGTAGCCATGAAGTGCTTTGAAAGGCTGGTCATGGCTCACATCAACACCATTATCCCAGAAACCCTAGACCCACTCCAATTTGCATACCGCCCCAACAGATCCACAGATGATGCAATCTCTATTGCACTCCACACTGCCCTTTCCCACCTGGACAAGAGGAACACCTACGTGAGAATGCTATTCATTGACTACAGCTCAGCGTTCAACACCATAGTGCCCTCAAAGCTAATCACTAAGCTAAGGATCCTGGGACTAAACACCTCCTGCAACTGGATCCTGGACTTCCTGACGGGCCGCCCCCAGGTGGTAAGGGTAGGTAACAACACACTGCCACGCTGATCCTCAACACGAGGGCCCCTCAGGGGTGCGTGCTCAGTCCCCTCCTGTACTCCCTGTTCACCCATGACTGCATGGCCAGGCACGACTCCAACACCATCATTAAGTTTGCCGACGACACAACAGTGGTAGGCCTGATCACCGACAACGATGAGACAGCCTATAGGGAGGAGGTCAGAGACCTGGCCGTGTGGTGCCAGGATAACAACCTCTCCCTTAACGTGACCAAGACAAAGGAGATGATTGTGGACTACAGGAAAAAAAAGAGGACTGACACGCCCCCCATTCTCATCGACGGGGCTGTAGTGGAACAGGTTGAGAGCTTCAAGTTCCTTGGTGTCCACATCACCAACAAACTATCATGGTCCAAACACACCAAGACAGTCGTGAAGAGGGCACGACAAAGCCTATTCCCCCTCAGGAGACTGAAAATAGTTGGCATGGGTCCTCAGATCCTCAAAAAGTTCTACAGCTGCACCATCGAGAGCATCCTGAGTGGTTGCATCACCGCCTGGTATGGCAACTGCTCGGCCTCCGACCGCAAGGCACTACAGAGGTTAGTGCGTACAGCCCAGTACATCACTGGGGCCAAGCTTCCTGCCATCCAGGACCTCTATACCAGGCGGTGTCAGAGGAAGGCCCTCAAAATTGTCAAAGACTCCAGCCACCCTAGTCAGACTGTTCTCTCTGCTACCGCACGGCAAGCGGTACTGGAGCGCCAAGTATAGGTCCAAAAGGCTTCTCAACAGCTTCTAACTCCCAAGCCATAAGACTCCTGAACAGCTAATCATGGCTACCCGGACTATTTACACTGCCCCCCCCCCCACCCCATATTTTTACGCTGCTGCTACTCTGTTAATTATTTATGCATAGTCACTTTAACTCTACCCACTTGTACATATTACCTCAACTACCTCAACTAGCCGGTGCCCCCGCACATTGACTCTGCACCGGTACCCCCCTGTATATAGCCTTCCTACTGTTATTTTACTTCTGCTCTTTTTTTCTCAACACTTTTTTGTTGTAGTTGTTTTATTTTACTTTTCTAGAAAAAAATAAATGCATTGTTGGTTAAGGGCTGTAAGTAAGCATTTCATGGTAATGTCTACACCTGTTGTATTCGGCGCATGTGGCAAATAAAATTTGATTTGATTTCATTTGGAATACTGGTTCATAACATGTGACAGACCAATACCTCACAAGGCTTCTTCTAAGCTGAGACCTTGAAACTGCGATATCTTTCGTACTGCCAAATTGCAGCTACTGATAGTCACTTGCATGAGCACAGAAAACAGTTATTAGAAAAGCATAAACATCACAAATTTCCAGCACATTCCCTCCACTTATCACTTAATCTGTGATAATCATCAATACATTTTAATGTAAGAATTTTGATTTTAGCTTCTATATAAAAATACATTACAATAAATCATAATAAAGGTTATACTTCTATTGAGGGGAGTGAAATCAACACACAAAACCAGACACTTCATTTCAAACCCTTCATTCTGGGTTGTACAATCCAATTAGTATGGTAATACAGTGAGGGAAAAAAGTATTTGATCCCCTGCTGATTTTGTACGTTTGCCCACTGACAAAGAAATGATCAGTCTATAATTTTAATGGTAGGTTAATTTGAACAGTGAGAGACAGAATAACAACAAAATAATCCAGAAAAAACGCATGTCAAAAATGTTATAAATTGATTTGCATTTTAATGAGGGAAATAAGTATTTGACCCCCTCTCAATCAGAAAGATTTCTGGCTCCCAGATGTCTTTTATACAGGTAATGAGCTGAGATTAGGAGCACACTCTTAAAGGGAGTGCTCCAAATCTCAGCTTGTTACCTGTATAAAAGACACCTGTCCACAGTAGCAATCAATCAATCAGATTCCAAACTCTCCACCATGGCCAAGACCAAAGAGCTCTCCAAGGATGTCAGGGACAAGATTGTAGACCTACACAAGGCTGGAATGGGCTTCAAGACCATTGCCAAGCAGCTTGGTGAGAAGGTGACAACAGTTGGTGCGATTATTCGCAAATGGAAGAAACACAAAAGAACTGTCAATCTCTCTCGGCCTGGGGAGTTGCAATGATCATGAGAACGGTGAGGAATCAGCCCAGAACTACATGGGAGGATCTTGTCAATGATCTCAAGGCAGCTGGGACCATAGTCACCAAGAAAACAATTGGTAACACACTACGCCGTGAAGGACTGAAATCCTGCAGCGCCCGCAAGGTCCCCCTGCTCAAAAAAATAATAATCCAGAAAATCACATTGTATGATTTTTAAGTAATTAATTTGCATTTTATTGCATGACATAAGTATTTGATACATCAGAAAAGCATAACTTAATATTTGGTACAGAAACCTTTGTTTGCAATTACAGAGATCATACGTTTCCTGTAGGTCTTGACCAGGTTTGCACACACTGCAGCAGGGATTTTGGCCCACTCCTCCATACAGACCTTCTCCAGATCCTTCAGGTTTTGGGGCTGTCAATGGGCAATACGGACTTTCAGCTCCCTCCAAAGATTTTCTATTGGGTTCAGGTCTGGAGACTGGCTAGGCCACTCCAGGACCTTGAGATGCTTCTTACGGAGCCACTCCTTAGTTGGCCTGGCTATGTGTTTCGGGTCGTTGTCATGCTGGAAGACCCAGCCACGACCCATCTTCAATGCTCTTACTGAGGGAAGGAGGTTGTTGGCCAAGATCTCGCGATACATGGCCCCATCCATCCTCCCGTCAATACGGTGCAGTCGTCCTGTCCCCTTTGCAGAAAAGCATCCCCAAAGAATGATGTTTCCACCTCCATGCTTCACGGTTGGGATGGTGTTCTTGGGGTTGTACTCATCCTTCTTCTTCCTCCAAACACGGCGAGTGGAGTTTAGACCAAAAAGCTACATTTTTGTCTCATCAGACCACATGACCTTCTCCCATTCCTCCTCTGGATCATCCAGATGGTCATTGGCAAACTTCAGATGGGCCTGGACATGCGCTGGCTTGAGCAGGGGGACCTTGCGTGCGCTGCAGGATTTTAATCCATGACGGCGTAGTGTGTTACTAATGTTTTTCTTTGAGACTGTGGACCCAGCTCTCTTCAGGTCATTGACCAGGTCCTGCCGTGTAGTTCTGGGATGATCCCTCACCTTCCTCATGATCATTGATGCCCCACGAGGTGAGATCTTGCATGGAGCCCCAGACTGAGGGTGATTGACCGTCATATTGAACTTCTTCCATTTTCTAATAATTGCGCCAACAGTTGTTGCCTTCTCACCAAGCTGCTTGCCTATTGTCCTGTAGCCCATCCCAGCCTTGTGCAGGTCTACAATTTTATCCCTGATGTCCTTACACAGCCCTCTGGTCTTGGCCATTGTGGAGAGGTTGGAGTCTGTTTGATTGAGTGTGTGGACAGGTGTCTTTTGTACAGGTAACGAGTTCAAACAGGTGCAGTTAATACAGGTAATGAGTGGAGAACAGGAGGGCTTCTTAAAGAAAAACTAACAGGTCTGTGAGAGCCGGAATTCTTACTGGTTGGTAGGTGATCAAATACTTATGTCATGCAATAAAATGCAAATTAATTACTTAAAAATCATACAATGTGATTTTCTGGATTTTTTCCCGTATCTCACAGTTGAAGTGTACCTATAATAAAAATTACAGACCTCTACATGCTTTGTAAGTAGGAAAACCTGCAAAATCGGCAGTGTATCAAATACTTGTTCTCCCCACTGTACATGCCCGTCTGAAGTTTGCCAATGAACATCTGAATGATTCAGAGGAGAACTGGGTGAAAGTGTTGTGGTCAGATGAGACCAAAATCGAGCTCTTTGGCATCAACTCAACTTGCCTTGTTTGGAGGAGGAGGAATGCTGCCTATGACCCCAAGAACACCATCCCCACCGTCAAACATGGAGGTGGAAACATTATGCTTTGGGGGTGTTTTTCTGCTAAGGGGACAGGACAACTTCACCGCATCAAAGGGACGATGGACGGGGCCATGTACCGTCAAATCTTGGGTGAGAACCTCCTTCCCTCAGCCAGGGCATTGAAAATGGGTCGTGGATGGGTATTCCAGCATGACAATGACCCAAAACACACGGCCAAGGCAACAAAGGAGTGTCTCAAGAAGAAGCACATTAAGGTCCTGGAGTGGCCTAGCCAGTGTCCAGACCTTAATCCCATAGAAAATCTGTGGAGGGAGCTGAAGGTTCGAGTTGCCAAACGTCAGCCTCGAAACCTTAATGACTTGGAGAAGATCTGCAAAGAGGAGTGGGACAAAATCCCTCCTGAGATGTGTGCAAACCTGGTGGCCAACTACAAGAAATGTCTGACCTCTGTGATTGCCAACAAGGGTTTTGCCACCAAGTACAAAGTCATGTTTTGCAGAGGGGTCAAATACTTATTTCCCTCATTAAAATGCAAATCAATTTATAACATTTTTGACATGCGCTTTCTGGATTTTTTTGTTGTTATTCTGTCTCTCACTGTTCAAATAAACCTACCATTAAAATTATAGACTGATGATTTATTTGTCAGTGGGCAAACGTACAAAATCAGCAGGGGATCAAATACTTTTTTCCCTCACTGTACCATCATAATAATAAAGGTTATACTTCTATTAATGGGAGTGAATTCTCTGTTTGCAGAGACGATTTACGCAATTATTTTAGCATTGCCAATTTTCTCTACGTCTCTAGAGATCTCCCGAATTAGGTCTAGGGCACATGCATATTCACTTTCACAGGGAAGAGAGAGAGAACACATTATAACAGTTTCACACCAACCTTGATAAGAATGAGATTGGGGCAAGGTCAACCAAAATTACAATCTAGTTGCTCTCCTCACATTTCAGGGGCGTAGCTCTGTCTAGAAGCCTCGCCTTTCCAAATCATAATTGATAACTACTGATAAATTATCCAACCCAAATTTAGAATGACAGTCCTTAGGGCTTCACATTGGTTCTATCACAAATTTAAGACCCTCAATTCAACACACACCGATACTGGCAGAATGTACATTTACATACAGTATATTCAGCTTTTATTTCTCATCACTTGTGGTAATGACAGATTGGTATCTCAATGCATTCTTAATCTAAATTACTATACATTTCGCAGTGTGCAGACCTCCACAATCAACCTGATACCCCAAATAAACAATTTTGGATAAGCCTAAATCAATTACGGGCACGGTTGACCCCCCCCCCCTCCCTCCCTCCCTCCCGGCTCTCATCCTTCTGGCATTTGCGCATCTAGATACCATCTGTGGTCACCTTCACCCTAACCTTGAGAGAGGACAGACTAGATTAACAGTTTAGGGCATTTCTGATTCAGGAAATCCAGACAAATTATTTACTGTATGACAAATTATTACTACTACCTGATTCAGGAAATCCAGACTAATTATTTACTTTATGACTAATTATTACTACGACCAATATTCTTAATACGGATTTCTAAAACAAATGTCAAAAGAGAATAACACACAGTTGAAAACATTTGTTTATTTATTATATATATATATATATATATATTTTTTATTGGCTTATACTCCCCTATCATCTTGGCGATCTCATCGCAGAGTTACAGCATCAGGGAGTTACATGGCTAATCCTTAGGGAGAAATCCCAACCATCCAACAGACCCAATCTGGTGAGATTTGTTATTGAATCAAAACAAAAACAAAGAAAATAAAACAACAGCAGCAATACACATATCACTCGATGTGTGGAAAACTTCAATCCATTTGGAGTAACTGTCAACCATTACCACCATATATGTTTTCCTTTTGCAGGCAGGCATGTGAAGAAAATCAATAAGCATATTTTCAAAGGGCAACATTTGCATATTTTCCAAAGGGCCCCAGGGGACTGGTAAATATTTTCCAAAGGGCTACATTTGCATATATTCCAAAGGAACCCAGGGGACTGGTAATTCCCACTTTGGACACATGACTCACATCGTGATTCATGCGTCCAAAAAAACATCAACACTGCCTATTAAATAAAAAATAAACAAATTAGAATAACAAATCAAATTAGAATTACAACTCTTGATAACTCCAGAAGGAAATAATTGTATCCCATAAGGTAATGGTAAAATAGACTAGAGACAGGTGTCCCTCATTCAGGGGCAGCGCTCTCTCTCTGTCCTTCTTGTGGTCCGAAATCATATATAGGACTATAAATTATAAACTTCTACATTTACATTTTAGTCATTTAGCAGACGCTCTTATCCAGAGTGACTTACAGTTAGTGAGTGCATACATTATTTTTTTTCATACTAATTATTAGTGTTTACATAGCCCATTTAAATCTCACCCAATGTCTCTAGTCTTTCTCGTGAGGGTGATCAGGCCTCACCAGAAAGTCAGAACATAGGTCAGAGGTCATTCAACCCCATTAGGTGAGTGTTTGTTTCCCTGTACCTCAGACATTATTTAAAGATATTTTAACCATTTCAAGCATTTTGTGTATCAGGTTTACATTGGATTTTTCAGTACATTGTTATCAAGAGAATTTACGTGTGCAACCAAAACTCTGACAATAGAAACTTCAAAGAATTTCATTTGTGTACAGCATCCTTTCTAACCCGTGGAAAACCCACTAAAACCAAATAAAAAGATCACATAGACAATTCAGAAATGTCTATAGACCGCTACTTCCTATACATATAAAACAACACCGTGTTCAATAACACCACGTGCTATTATTAGTAGTCCCAGACTACGATGGGTGGTGGTGGACGGAACGCCTAGATAACGTTATAGATGGAAAAACTCTCACACAGAACTGGAAAACTCAGCTCACATTCACACTGGAGCTAGTCCCCTGACAGCTCTCATTCACTCAGTACATTATAGCATTATTTCTATCTCCTATTATCCATATTTCAAATCAGCTTAATTTTAAAATTTCAATCAATCTTATCAAAATGTCAATCTTAATAGTAATAATTTCAATCAATTTATAAAAGTTTCAATCAGCTTAATATATCATCTTTATCTATATTTCAATGTTATCCAAATTAAAATCAGTTTAATATCAACATTTAAATCTTAATATAACAAATTTCAATCCATTTATCCACATTTCAATCAGTTTGGTATGTCATATATCACCATCACCCAAATTTCACATCCACTTAGTACTAAATTTATTCCCAAACACACTCGGTAATGTCCCTTTTTACCCCATGTGCATCTTCAACGATTCTCTCTCGTTACTTCCTATGCACCATATGCATCTTCACTATACATATAGAATAGCTCCTAGTGCACTTTATGCTATTCTCTACCAGTGGCTGTAGACCACGTAGACATTTCTCTTATAAATGCCTACAGACAGCTGTCAGCGGGGCATGGTACCGTTACTTGCCCTCGCTCTAGTCTAAGACTAGCTCTAGCCTTCTTCCACGTCATATGTATCTTCAACGGTTCCTCTATAGTCTCCACAGTCCCCAAGCATCTACAGTCCCTCAGCATCCATAGTATCAATAGTTTATATAGTCATTTATGTTATGGTCTATAGACTCTATAGTCTTGCCGCTTCCCATTCATATAGAATAGCGCCTTATACTATTACTTAAGACTAGTGGTACCCTCCTTCTACATCTTTATGTTTAGTTTAATATATTATTTTCATTTTTATACAAATTCATTTCAATTGACTTACTGAAATCAGTTGCTGTCCCTCAATTGTTCGCAGATGACGCGTCTCCTCCTGGGCAGCTCACAGTAAGGGTCTGGTCTGGGCGGGTCTCGTCGTCTTTTGGTCAGACAGGAATTTCCCTTACGCCATTCCCTAATACAATGGCGCCACCGGTTTTTCTTGCAGACCCCCACTGGAAAGCCCCGCAGGCAGAATAAATCATTAAGTTCGTGACGCCAAATTGTTGTGGAAATTCACCATCATGTCGTGGAAATTACCACCAGGGACACCTGAAGTCAATCTTAAATGAATCATCCTTTATTATCAGCGCGCTGGAGAGGTTCCAACCAACTCAATGTACCATACTACACATGTCAATCAGGAGCTCTGCTGGGGCAGTCCCAGCAGTTGTCTTGTATACGGCTCTACACAGACAAGTTATATTTGCATGATTTAGCATAATTAATTCATTATTACCATTTTGTTTTATTCATGTGACCGACCAATACTGGTTCATAACATGTGACAGACCAATACCTCACGAGGCTTCTTCTCTCTAAGCTGAGACCTTGAAACAGAGATATCTTTCGTTCTCAAAACATAGGTCTTGGCATACTGCCAAATTGCAGCTACTGATAGTAAGGATTCGTACAGTCAGTCACTTGCATGAGGACAGAAAACAGTTATTAGAAAAGCACATGAACAGAACAAAGAAATGTGTTATTAGAAATGCACAAACATTAAAAATGTCCAGCACACAATCATCCATCAAACATTATTTAATCCAGCCATCCTCATCCATCCTTCCATCTAATAATTGAAAATAACAATACCATCTAATTTTCTAAAATTTGATGAAGAGGATGAATAACAAACTCTCGCAATCTGTTGACAATATTTAATCAATATTTGTTATTAATTTTAAAAGGATATGCCTAGATTCATTCATTCAGTTAACAGACTTATTGCATTCTAAAATGGAATGTGGACAAAAAAGTAACAGGAATGGAATGAATGTCTTCATAGTACATGGGTTTTCTCCAATATCTTAGAAAAATTGCATCCAAAAAACGCATTCCAAAAAACCTTCTACATTTAAGTCAGGCACCTCATTCAATAAGGCACACGCTGAATTTACAAATTGATATGCTTTGTTTGGCTGATGGGCCAAAACGGGTTTACCATTTCCACAAGTTGACAACCTTGCCCTTACAGTTCATTTTCAGTGAAGTGAACTAAGGATATGCCAAATTTCATACATAAGTGTGATATACAGTAGGCTCCAAAATTACTGGCACCCCTGACTAGCAATGCACAAACAATACTTTAAAAAATATAAACAATATAATTATAGAGATAAATTCAAAATACCAACATGTGAGAAATACTGTACTTTATTAATGTTTCAATGGAACCAACCAAAATCATACAATTATTGAATACTAAATGAATGTCACCAAAATCAAGGTTTCATAATTATTGGCACTCTTCATTTAGTACTTAGTGCAACCACCTCTGGCAAGGATAACAGCATGGAGTCTTTTCCTGTAATGTTTGACAAGGTTAAGGAACACATTTGGAGGGATTTTGGACCATTCCTCTATGCAGATCCTTTCAAGATCCTTCACATTCTTGGGTTTGCGCTTATCAACTGCCCTCTTCAACTCAGCCCACACATTTTCGATTGGATTGAGGTCCGGCGACTGAGATGGCCATGTCAGAACATTGATTTTGTTGTCACAGAATCATTTGTGTTTGGACCTTGAGGTATATTTTGGGTCATTGTCTTGTTGGAAAGTCCACCTATGGCCAAGTCCCAGCCTTCTGGCAGAGGCAACCAGATTGTCAGCCAAAATAGCCTGATACTTGGTGGAATTCATTATGCCATCAATCTTAACCAGTGCCCTGGACCTCTGGAATTAAAACTGCCCAAAAACATCACTTACACACCACTATATTTCACCGTGGGTATGAGGTGCCTCTCCCTGTATGCATCTCTGTTTCGACGCCAAATATGCCGATGCTGTATCTGACCAAAACGTTCAATTTTGGTCTCATCTGACCAGAGCACCTTCTTCCAGTCATAATTGAAATGACGTTTGGCAAACTCCAAGCGCTTGCATCTGTGTCTTGGGGTCAGAAAGGGCTTTCTTCTGGCAACCCTTCCAAATCTTCTGTGGTTGTGGAGGTGGTGTCCGATGGTGCTTTTTGAAACCTGGTGACCCCAAGATGCCACCAAGTCCTGCAATTCTTTCACAGTGGTTCTTGGGGATTTTGTTGCTTCTCTCACCATCCTCCTCCCTATCCTGGGGGGCAAAATGCATTTGCATCCTCTACCTGTGAGGTTTTCAACTGTTCCATATCTTTTAAATGTTTTAATAATTGCCCTGACAGTGCTCAGTGGTATATTCAATCGTTTGTGGATATTCTTGTAGCAATTACCAGATTTATGAAGGTCTACAACCATCTGTCTCTTTTGAACTGCCAGTTCTTTTGTTTTCTTCATGGTGTTGGATGACAAAGGGATATTGCATGCGTGTTACCTCATTTCTATACCCTAGTGAAACAGGAAGTGATGTAATGGCTCAATTTAGTTAGATAAACTTAAATAAGTGTAATTTAATTCCTGGTTTAATTTTGGTAGATGTTATTTACAATAATCTTTAAGGGTGCCATTAATTGTGAAACCTTGATTTGGAGGACATTGATTTTTAATTAAATCAATAAATGATTTTGGTGGGTTCCATTGGAACATTAATATAGTACAGTATTTCTCACATGTTGGTATTTTGAGTTTCTCTCTATAATTATATTGTTTATATTTTTTAAAGTATTGTTTGTGCATTGCCAGTCAGGGGTGCCAGTAATTTTGGAACCCACTGTATCATCCAGTACTTACACTGATTAGCGTGCAATAGTACAAACAAAATAAAAGAAACAAAGTTGACACAAAGCCAACTAGCTGTAGAAATCTACATTCTCAGGGTACAGTGCTAGGTTTGCATGATAAAAAAAATGTACATTTGAATGCTTGCTACTAAGTGGTGTACGTGTTCAGTTTTTGTTTCATTGTAAACTGGATAATGCAGAGTATTTAAGTCAAAATATGCATATTCTTAACCCATCCCCCTTTGATGCTTACTTGCATCATGTCTACAAATACTACAGGGAACCTAAAAATCATTTTCATTTATATATTTAAAAGGCAGTCTTGTGGGGGGAAAAATGCTAATAATTTCTCCTCAATAGAGGGTTTACTACTGAATTGCAACATGATACTTTTCATGCCTTGCTAAGCGGGTTACTGTGATTGATTAGAAATGTACAATAACATCATTGCATAAAACGCTATATCGCTTATCCAAATGCAAAAGGTACTGTAAACAAACACTGTAACTAAGATTTTCAGTTCCTGATTTCGTAGACACTTCTTATTTCACAAATCTAAAATATGTATAATGTATTCTGAATACACTAATACCCAGATTAGGTCAACTTCCTAAAGAAGAGACTTGCACTGTATGAGTTTTGTATTTAAGCCCACCCCCTCACTTTGCACCGTACAAGTATGTACAGCTACGGTATATCATTATCAAACATTCTTTCTCATGCAAAAACTAGAAGCTTCTCACTCACGTCGTCAACAAATGTGATATTACATTTGACACTGCCAAACTGATGGCCGACTGACATAGAATATCAATAAATGATCTGAATGGAGGATGACCGACCATTATTGTGGTGCATTGGTGAGGGCTTGTGTTGCTCAATGGAATAAAAACAACCAGAGATGACGGCAGTGATATCCTTCCCCAGAGGTCACAAATCCTGGTCCCAGAGAGCTACAGGGTATGTAGGTTTTTATTCTAGCCTGGCACAAACACACCCATCTCAACTAATCAAGGTCATGATGATAAGGCAATCGATAGAATCCGATGTTTTAGTGCTTGGCGGGAACAAAAGCCAGCACACCCGGTAGCTCTCTAGTACCAAGGTTGGTGACCCATTATAACCGTTGCTGACACAAATAACAATGCAAGTCTAAAAACAAACAAACATATGATGTGGTTGGAGCCTAGGTGTTTTAGCTCCAGACGTCCAGCGAGTACCGTCCCTTGGTCATCAGTTTCTTGATGTAGTCGGTGGCTTGAGTGCGTGTCATGCCTCCCAGCTCCTCTGCTATCTCATAGAAAGCTGTCTGCACATCCCTGGCCATGTTCCGCGCATCCCTAAAAACAGGAGCATTTCTCTATAAGACATTTGTCTTTTAACCCTTGTTTGAGGATTTTGTGAATTCGGGAGTGCTTTCAAGAAATATGTAAATTCAATTTCAATCAATTTTATCGCCAAGGTACAAATGTTACTGGAGAAGATCCTTCCTTACCCGCAGATGTATATGTGTGCGTTGTCTGTGTGGATCTGCCTCCACAGGTCCTCCTTGTTGGTCCTCAGGAGATGCTGCACGTACACCTGGAGGGACGGTGAGAGGAAACGGAGAGAGCTACTACACTATCCTCTTGAGCTTCCAGTCTTCTCCACACAAACAAAAAACAGACCTTGCAAGGAAACGTGTTCGTCAGCACAAACTCAATCCCTCAGGTATCCTCTGAGGGCTAGCCTAGGACTCTGTGTGGAGTATGTGTTGACCGTCCCCACTAATAGTACAATGAATGGTACAGAATCAGACAAGTATAGATACCGGTCTATACCACCAACAACCATGATTGGCAACACTCAAGAACGCTATGGAAATATGATAATGATTACAATCTTGTCTTGGTGTCCCAACTGCAGGGTGTGTAGGCTCAGATAGCCATATACCACCATATTGTTATCTATTCAATAAATATGTCATATTCATATTTGTAATAATAGTTTAAGGTCCTAGTGCTGAATAACTAATAAAACAATACCTTTTGGTCCTGGTCCCGAGAGAAAGCCACGTTGAGCTTCGTGATCACACCTGTCTTCTCAGCCTTCTCCAACTCCTCCTGGTACAGATAGTCCTCGTTCTTGTGCCTGCAGCCAAAGTACAAGACCGTCTCCCCCACCTCCTTGCCTACAGGAAAAAGCAGACCAATTGGCTTACTTGTATCCATACAAGACAGTTAAGGTGCTTTATTTTAGTCAGTGTGACACAGAACATGACAACTCCTAAAAAAAAGACTATGCAGGATAACAAAAATCAGGAAATCAACACATGCTCAAACACTGCCATTCATCTATGGCTAGCTTCTATTACAGTGTCTACCATGTACCTTGCTCTTTGAGCCACCCTCGCTCCTGAATGAAGCCCATGAAGGGAGCGATGCCGGTCCCAGGACCGACCATGATGACTGGGTTGCTGGCCTTGAAGGGCAGGCGGAACTGGGACTTGCGGATGTACATGGGCACCATGGACTTGTGGCCGTTGTCCGCAACCAGTTTGTTCTTCAGCCAGGTGGTGGCCACTCCCTTGGTGAGGCGCCCAGTTTTAGTTGTGTATTCCACCAGCACAGCACAGATGTGGATGCTATTGGGGTGGACCTACAAAGAGAAGGCATCATTAACCACTCTTTTTAAATCACACTATTGCAGGTTGACCTACAATGGACGCTTAAAGATCCAATGCAGCTGTTTTTATTTCAATATGAAATAATCTCTGGGTAACAATTAAGTACCTTACTGTGATTGTTTTCAATTAAAATGAAACAAAAATAGCTTCTTAGCAAAGAGGAATTTTTCTAGCAAGAATTTTGCTAGGACTGTCTGGGAGTGGTTTGAGTGGGAAGGAGCAACTGTACATTTTCTGTTATTGGCAGAGGTTTGGAACTCTTTCTTATTGGCCTATTAACTAATTTACCGGATGGTGATGTCACCATGGAAGGCCATACAAAAAAACACTAAAAGGGCATTATCACAATTTCTAAGTATTACTCTAACCTCAGTGTGGAAATACACATAAAACACAGGAAAATCATGTTTTTGACTACACTGGGCCTTCAATCAAATTTGGTCATTTCACATTATCTGAATATATTTCTAGTGGATGACAGCGTCTGCTAAATAACTATTGTAAATGTAACATGAAAAATACATGTATTGACATAGAAGTTAGGGTGTGGGGTCATTAGGGGTGATGTACTGGGGTATATTCACTAGAAACCATACGAAAGAAACACCTGTTTTAGTTTTTCTGTTGCAAAACGTTTTGCTACACTGCATGGATACACCTCTGTATATAGGCTCACCTTGGAGGAGGAGGCAATGGAGTAGTAGCGGGCCTGCAAGCGGGGCATGAGTTCACACAGGTGGTCGATGGGAGGCCGCAAGGACGGCAGATCCTCCAGGATGGCCAGGATGTTCCTGTTGTCTTCCAGCACAAAACTCTGGTACAGAGCCTAGTGGAGACCACAACAACAACACTCAGCTGGGATAACATGGAGTAGGTAGAAGTTGCCCCTAACCACTGATCTGGAGTCAGGCATCTGGGTCAGATACATGAGGGTCAGATATATTTACCATCCTCCTAAATTGGTTAAGGCTGGAGTTAATCTGATCCTAGATCTGTGCTTAGGGGCAACTTTTCACATGGTGTTATAGGCTTATCAGGGTTGGGGTCAATTTCATTTAAATTCGGTCAGGAAATAAATTTAAATTCCAATTTTTCTCAATGCTTTTCAAGTTTGCTTCCTGAATTGACATTGCATTGACCCCAACCCTGAGGCTTAAGTGTACTTTCCCACTACTAATAACCCATCTTGTGTATGTTGAGTTAACCTTGACTACTTTGATTAGAATAGGAGTAGAGAAAATAGATAAGTTAATAGTGTCACAGCCACACACCTTGCCCTCGGGAGCAGACGAGGCCATCTTGCGCATGTTCTCCTGGTCCTTGGGGTCGGTGGCGTACTGGGCCAGCTCATACAGGACGTTGGTGCGAGGCGGGTGGATGATGTCCAGGTAGTGGGTCAGAGCCGTACGGTAGGTGGTGGGGCAAGGGAACGGGTGCTTCTTATTGGACTCCTCTGATAAACGACATCAGATAACATCACATTAACATTGGTTATACATTAAGGGACAGTTTCCCCAGACACAGATTAAGCCTAATCTTGGACTAAATTGTATTCTCAATGAAGTTTATTTTTAGTCCAGGACTAGGCTTAATCTGGGTAAGGGAAACCGACCCTAAGATTTAGAGTAATAAAACGCAGTTGGTGATTACACAAAACCTTCTCCCTCTGCTTCAAAAAAAGTTCATACAGGGAGAATAACATTTCAAGAGATGTCCAAACAGAATGTGTTTGTTTAAGGATCTTCAAAAGACATTGAGAGATATTTAGAGGACTCTGAGTCAAGGTGTTGCGTCAGGTCAGTGCCGCACCATCGAGGTTGTTGAGAGAGATAACTAAATCAAGGTCCACGCCAAGGATCTGTCCCAGTTTGTTCACGATCGCTGTGTCATTGGTGGGATAGACGGCAACGTGGTCTCCCGACTCATATCTACAAAGACAGAATGACAAAGGGTTTTCAAGTCATCTTTCCACTATGTGAAAGGCACCATTTCATCCAAGAAGTGTAGCCTATACCTTTTAAGGAAATACTGTCTGGGAGGTAGAGATAGGTTGGTAACGATACAAAGACAAAGTTACGGCTCTCTTGGCTCTCTCTCTTACCTAATCTTGGAGCCTGTAATGTCCACTTCAAGGTGCATGAGATGCCTGTCGCCTGCTTTGTTGAGCTTGCGGTTAACAGTGACTGGAGCCAGGAAGGGGTTTTTTGCATCAAAAGGACTGGGGGGAAAAGGATCAATAGAATTTAAAACCAGTGAACTATGCACATCAGTATGCAGAGACAACATGAGGTAAATCATAGAGGTGAACATCGACTGATGAAGCAGTGTTGCGCTTTAGCATTCCAGCTAGGAAATCCCCTTTAGCTCCACTAGGGGGCCGTAATACTTGTTTTGAGTGAGAAATCTATAAAACATGAATGAAACTATGTAGCAGATATTGTCATGATAAGTGAAGAGGATGGGGTAGAATAACTCACGGTTTCTGGGTCTCAAAGCTCTTCAGACGCCCCAACTCTCCTGTGTACACCTTGTTCATGTTGATGTCATTGTGCTCCTTGAGCTCGTACTGACGAATGCTAATGTAGAGCGAGAGGGCCTACAGTTAAATCTTTGTGTCTGTGATTTGAGGAGGGAAAATGAGAATGTGATGAAGACAATAAATTGGGCTAAGTACCTGGAGTCCTCTCCTGAAGCCTCCACTCCAAAGTGCTCGCACATGGCTGGCCAGAACTGCTCCCTCCATGTCACAAAGTCCTCCTCCAGGCTGAACGATGAAAAGAAGTAGAAAAAAACCCTCTTATCAACCCCCATTTCCATCCTTCGGCCATCATTTTGATCTCTACATCAGGGGTCTGAAAACACCGGTCACACTTTGAGTCGGGAGTGATCCAAGGTTGTGTCCCAATTATCTCTCCTTCCTCCCAGAGTGTATACTCGCTCACTTCCCAACACGGATTTGAAAGGAAATGACTGGTATAAGAAATATGGTGGAAACTCCCATTTGCTCATGCCTCCACCAATCCAATGGCTTTAGATTTCTGGGAAGTAATAAACTAGTGCACTCTTCAGGAGAAAGGAGACCTTGTTGGGACGCACCCCCTCCAACGCAGCCTCACTCACTTGCCGTCGTCGTCTCCCATGCCCAGGTCGAAGACCCTCTTGGCTCCCAGCTCCTCCAGCCTCTTGTCCACGTACACCCCCATGGCATTGTAGTGTTCATATGTCTTGTTACCCAACGCAAACACCTGCAGGGAGAGACATGTCAACATCAGTCCCTTCCAGTAAAAAAAAAAAACTAACGTTCAACATATTCAATATAACTTCGTATAATATATACAGTTGAAGTCGGAAGTTTACATACACCTTAGCCAAAAACATCTACAGTCAGTTTTTCACAATTCCTGACATTTAATCCTAGTAAAAATTCCCTCTTAGGTCAGTTAGGATCACCACTTTATTTTAAGAATGTGAAATGTCAGAATAATAGCAGAGAGAATGATTTATTTCATATTTTATTTATTTCATCACATTCCCAGTGGGTCAGAAGTTTACATACACTCAATTAGTATTTGGTAGCGTTGTCTTTAAATTGTTTAACTTGGGTCAACCATTTCGGGTAGCCTTCCACAAGCTTCCCACAATAAGTTGGGTGAATTTTGGCCCATTCCTCCTGACAGAGCTGGTGTAACTGAGTCAGGTTTGTAGGCCTCCTTGCTCGCACACGCTTTTTCAGTTCTGCCCACACATTTTCTATAGGATTGAGGTCAGGGCTTTGTGATGGCCATTCAATACCTTGACTTTGTTGTCCTTAAGCCATTTTGCCACAACTTTGGAAGTATGCTTGGGGTCATTGTCCATTTGGAAGACCCATTTGCGACCAAGCTTTAACTTCCTGACTGATCTCTTGAGATGTTGCTTCAATATATCCACCTAATTTTCCTTCCTCATGATGCCATCTATTTTGTGAAGTGCACCAGTCCCTCATGCAGCAAAGCACCCCCACAGCATGATGCTGCCACCCCCGTGCTTCACGGTTGGGATGGTGTTCTTCGGCTTGCAAGCTAACCCTTTTTCCTCCAAACATAACGATGGTCATTATGGCCAAACAGTTCTAGTTTTGTTTCATCAGACCAGAGGACATTTCTCCAAAAAGTACGATCTTTGTCCCCATGTGCAGTTGCAAACCATAGCCTGGCTTTTTTATGGCGGTTTTGGAGCAGTGGCTTCTTCCTTGCTGAGCGGCCTTTCAGGTTATGTCGATATAGGACTTGTTTTACTGTGGATATAGATACTTTTGTACCTGTTTCTTCCAGCATCTTCACAAGGTCCTTTGCTGTTCTTCTGGGATTGATTTGCAATTTTCGCACCAAAGTACGTTAATCTCTAGGAGACAGAACGCGTCTCCTTCCTGAGCGGTATGACAGCTGCGTGGTCCCATGGTGTTTGTACTTGCGTACTATTGTTTGTACAGATGAACGTGGTACCTTCAGGCGTTTGAAAATTGCTCCCAAGGATGAACCAGACCTGTGGAGGTCTACAATTTCTTTTCTGAGGTCTTGGCTGATTTCTTTTGATTCCCAGGAAGTTAAAGTTTGGTCGCAAATGGGTCTTCCAAATGGACAATGACCCCAAGCACACTTCCAAAGGTGTGTTAAAATGGCTTAAGGACAACAAAGTCAAGGTATTGGAGTGGCCATCACAAAGCCCTGACCTCAATCCTATAGAAAATGTGTGGGCAGAACTGAAAAAGCGTGTGCGAGCTAGGAGGCCTACAAACCTGACTCAGTTACACCAGCTCTGTCAGGAGGAATGGGCCAAAGTTCACCCAACTTATTGTGGGAAGCTTGTGGAAGGCTACCCGAACCATTTGACCCAAGTTAAACAATTTAAAGGCAATGCTCCCAAATACTAATTGAGTGTATGTAAACTTCTGACCCACTGGGAATGTGATGAAAGAAATAAAGCTGAAATAAATCACTCTCTACTATTATTCTGACATTTCACATTCTTAAAATAAAGTGGTGATCCTAACTGACCTAAGACAGGGAATTTTTACTAGGATTAAATGTCAGGAATTGTGAAACGCACACAGAGACATGCACACACACTGAACGAAAGCTCCTGCTGCGAGTACACTGAACGTTATTCATCTTTCATTCAGTGTAATTAATGCTGTCTTTCAAGTCTAGGACAGAAAGACACTGGCAGGGAGTGGAAGGAGCCCAAGTGACCATTCAGACAGCCCGGCCAGATTGCCTCCAGTCACAAGTTAAATTCTTCACCCCATTGAGGGCAGGACCGTTGGACCAACCCCGACAATGCCCAACCAGCCAGGATGGCACGCATGTCATCTATGGCCGAAGCCAGAACTCAACCATACACATAAAGCAAATGTTTTACATGTTGGCATTACTCATCTCGGTCTCACACTAAAGTTCATCCATGTGAAATACACATTTGAAGTGAACGATTAGCAAATGTATGTTAATGGTGACAACAGGAGTTTTTCTTGGGCAAACTCCTGGCCCTGATTATGAATGATGGGGGGGAGGAGAGAGAGAGAGACCGAGAGTGAGAGAGGGAAAGAGATACTCACGGTGTAGTTGACTCCATCCAGTTTCCCGTCGGTCTCCTGCAGCCAGTCATAGAAGTCCTGGGCGTTGTCCGTGGGGTCTCCCTCTCCGTAAGTGGCCATGCAGAAGATGGCCAGGGAGTTGTCCATTTCAGCCAGACGGGACAGCTCAGACTGTGGATTAGAATACGCCTGGACATTAGAGATTTGCTATCACATGTGCTGTATGCCATTCAGGGCACTATTAGCTTTTACATTTTACGGAACAGGTCCTTGGCTCAAGAGACTAATATTGTTAGGAGGGGTACAGTTGAGCCACCTTTGAGCTATGCAGGAATGAATCCTTATTGGAGCTGCCGGGGCTGCAGTAGAGAAGACTCATTATAATATAATAATATGCCATTTAGCGGACGCTTTTATCCAAAGCGACTTACAGTCATGTGTGCATACATTTTTACGTATGGGTGGTCCCGGGGATCGAACCCACTACCCTGGCGTTACAAGCGCCATGCTCTACCAATTGAGCTACAGAGGGTTGTCATAAATGGGTTATTAGAAGCGTTATTATACTAAGGGTGCTTTCACATATTCCCTGTATGATTCAGATCTTGCCGCTTTTGGTACCCTGATCCATGCTATAAAGCCTGTGTGAAACGCAAACAAACCCTGACTGAAGCGAATCCTGGACCTGTGTGAGTAGCGGGTCCAGGACAAGAGTACCAGGTATTGTGACGCGGCAGCACGGGCTGCATGGTACTTTTTGCCCATTGTAAACAAGCTAGCTTGCTAACGTCATGTAGAATGCAAATCGCACCCAAACAATTATTTTCAGGTCTTGTGAAAGCAAAACCTATTTTGTAAAATTCTCATATGATCCTGAAAAACGGAACCAGGGTACCGAATTTCATATGTGAAAATGCCCTAAGATTGTTCCTTTGAACCAATATAGGAATGTCATTAGTTAGTTATTACCATGTCGTATTCCTCGGGGTCGGCAGCCATACCCTTCATGCCATAACGCTGGGCGTCTTTGGACAGCCGGTTGGCAAACTCCTCGCCCGTGCCTGTCTGAGAGCCATAGAATACCACGATGTTCCTACCCTGGAGAGGGAAATAGCAGCAACACATGAAATGAGGGCCAGGAGTTTTTTCCTGACCACATGACCTGGCGGCCAGGAAAAAACTCCAGGCCCTAGTTATAACCAAATCCCAACCCACCCTGTTGCCATTTAACTTTTTGCTGTAAAATAACGAGGTAAAATAACCATTTATGGTTCCCATGATAAATCATTAGACAGTGAGCAACAGAGACAAAACTAAATGACGTTGTAAAATACTATAATTATTGTTTTTATTTCACCTTCTGATATCTGGGGACTTTACAGCCAAATCACACTTGCTTACTCAAGCCTTTATCCATTTCTCAAGGTCAGCTAGTAATGCGCAGACCTAGGTTCAAATCCTATTTGAAATCTTTCAAATACTTTTAGCATTTGCTCTTTTCTGCCTGGATTGCCAGATGGGCGGGGTTTTCACCTTTTCAACTATTCTATTGGTTCTATTGTACCAGACATGCTCAATCAAGCCCAGAAAATATTTCAAATGATTTCAAATAGTATTTTAACCCAGGTCTGTACTGAGGAGTCCGGAGGATCCACTGCAATTCGTCAAATCTGTCCTCTACCTAATAACCATTATGTAAAGCCAGTCTAGTAGCTAGACCATTATCCTTCCCACCCCAAAAACACTGAAAAATTGAAAAACTCACAGTTTTCTTCATCTTTTCAATAAAACTAGTATCTCGAGTAGAAGATGCTCTGAAAGAAAAAGGAGACAAATGTTATGCACTTCCAAAGAAAATCCTGCACTGAACAATCATTCTTTCATCACTATCTGCTGGGGCATAAAAAACAGCAAATCAATTATGCTTTTCACAAGCAAGAAAAGCACACATGCCTAGTACAGGGACCAAACATTCACTAATGGTTTATCATCACACTATGCACTTTAATGGGAATGTTACAAGCATGTCATTGGAGGACCTTCACACTTTCCTATAGCCTCATTGCCAGATCGGTTTGTGTTTTAGCCAACATTGCTTGGTATTACTGTGAACAACACAGAGGAGTTGGCTAAAAGAACACCAGGCTAACTTATTTAAGAGCCTATTTCACTACGAGAGATTACCTAGAGAGAGATTGAGAAAATACCCTCGGCTAGACCTTCTACTGTAATGTAAACTTGTTAACTTTTCACCTCTCGACCGCTGCTTCTGGAGGTAGCACGTCACTGGCCTGACAGTTGCCCCCCTCCAAGCAAGGCAGTGTTAAAAAATGGTCTTGTTAAGCCCAACACCCCTACAATAAACATTGTAGTAGCAGAGCAGTGTTTTTGAAAAAGCTGAAATAGTCATTTTCCTTATATTTTATACTTATTTTATTTAGTTTTTACCTGAAATTGCAGTAACAGCCTGTTATATTCTGAAATTGTAGACGTAGCTTTAAAAAAAAAATGTAAACTGTCAACAGTTCTTGGCTGACTGCACTGAACCACGTAAATCAGCTATTCTCAACTCCCCAGTGAATTCCCCACTTGTTTTTGTCGCAATTAGCTTTTACCACATGTAATGATTTGCATGATATTGATAAAAATGAAGCCTGATTTGTTCTAATGTTGTAAGGTAGGCCTACTCTACTTTTATATTTCGTATGAGAGGGGTAATCGTTAATTTTTGATAGGCTAACGTTACTTAATGATGCATGTCAGCTTTAGTCACTGTGCTTTTGTATTGAAGCTGAAATGTAGTGAGTGTACAGACGTGAAAATAAACCCTTTGTCTGCACATGCTTGTGAATTGTTGCATTATTCAAGAGTGTAATGTGGTTTGGTTGCATCATTCAAGAGTGCAATATGGTTAAGATGAAAAGTTGCTTGCATAGTTGAATAGTTTGTTATAAGCCTGCTTTACTGGCTAGTGGCTATACTGGGATATTTACGGTAAATTTAAGCTGCAGAGCAAGACCGTTCATTGCCCCCGAACCCTCTCTTGGCACATGACATTACATTGCTAACGTACATTTTAAAAGGTTATGTACATATTATGTAAATTGAAATCTCGTCACGGTCCCTCTGCTACAACTCTTCAATGTGAATTGGCCCCAAGCCGTTTGAGAGTTGACCGATGTCCTCTCTCTCTCAACACAGGGTAATGTAAGGTCAAGGGGGGATAATGTGCTTGGCAAGGCCAATGACGTAACACAGGTCCTAATACAGCGTCCTCCCTGTCCTGACATTCTTTTAAAAGGATATTCTACCAAAAAAAAACATGAGTATTTTGTTAATTGGTCCCCTGTTGAAACAGTCCCCCCCCCCCAAAAGTGTGCATGTCAGCAGTGTGATGGTGCGTTTTTTTTTCATAATATGATGCATTTTGCGTCATCACACTTTTTGCTGCGTAAATATCCCTGGCTGTAACATGACTCATAGAATTGTTTCTCTATTTCTTAATTTCCTTTCCAATTTACTAGTAAGTGTTACTGTCAGGCTAGGGTGAGTAACGTTCAGTGAAGTATGACAGGCAAGCATGCTTGCAAAACGACCTTTTAGCTCAAAAGCTTTGCTTGCGGTCTTGAATCTTCACCCTGTCAAAAAAATGTAAGACACAAAAATGTAAATTGACATTTAATGTCAAAGATTAACTTTGAAATTGTCCATACTGCAACATTTGGACTATATGAGAATGTCCACCATGCATATTTCCTTTTGTATTCACATTTGAGTAAAGATGGTGTGAAGCTGACAACTTGCAAATACATATAAAAAAAAAAAAAAATGTGAGAGCTATCACATTTTGTACCATATGTTACAGTCTTAAAAGGCAAGTGCACTTCCTGATTTGGCCTTGTTTTAGATTTGGTTCATTAAGAAATGCTAGCTGCCATGACTGAACTCAAAACGTGAGTTGGTTTCGGGTTATGGTTTGATGTGGGCGTCTCGTGTGTGTGTGTGTTCGCAGGTGGGAAGATTTTGCCAAATTATTAGCTTCAGCCGGCTGGTGTGCGACCGTGGCAAAATTGGTTTGACTTTGGATAGCCCATCTCCGGGGCTAGTTAGGGACCGTCATATTACACAATGTAAATGAGACAATATTTTCATGTTTCACACCATTTAGTTTTCATTAAACGCTTTCAATATTTGTATATGAATTTCTAAAACGTATAGTTAGATGTTTTTAAGTCAATGAAATTTGGAGCTATTGGAATTTTAACATTGTCCCCATAGGGATATGCAAAGTCAATACTAAGCCCTTAAAAAAAAATCAAAAGGAAGTTTGTTCTGAAGTGTCTGTCCTATATCTGAGAGATTAGTAAACTATATATTATTTTGTTATTGTATTTAACCCCATATTTTAGGCACGAAACTATCTCCATATATACTGGACTTCCATTCGTTTTTTTTTTTTAACTGGTAAGCAGCTACCTTCAGACTAGTCTTGTGAGGCTTGCGGGCGTCCTAGAGCAAACCGACATGTACAGTGAGGGAAAAAAGTATTTGATCCCCTCCTGATTTTGTACGTTTGCCCACTGACAAAGAAATGATCAGTCTATAATTTTAATGGTAGGTTTATTTGAACAGTGAGAGACAGAATAACAACAAAATAATCCAGAAGAACGCATGTCAAACATTTTATTAATTGATTTGCATTTTAATGAGGGAAATAAGTATTTGACCCCATCTCAATCAGAAAGATTTCTGGCTCCCAGGTATCTTTTATACAGGTAATGAGCTGAGATTAGGAGCACACTCTTAAAGGGAGTGCTCCTAATCTCAGTTTGTTACCTGTATAAAAGACACCTGTCCACAGAAGCAATCAATCAATCAATCAGATTCCAAACTCTCCACCATGGCCAAGACCAAAGTGCTCTCCAAGGACGTCAGGGACAAGATTGTAGACCTACACAAGGCTGGAATGGGCTACAAGACCATCGCCAAGCAGCTTGGTGAGAAGGTGACAACAGTTGGTGTGATTATTCGCAAATGGAAGAAACACAAAATAACTGTCAGTCTCCCTCGGCCTGGGGCTCCATGCAAGATCTCACCTCGTGGAGTTGCAATGATCATGTGAACGGTGAGGAATCAGCCCAGAACTACACAGGAGGATCTTGTCAATGATCTCAAGGCAGCTGGGACCATAGTCACCAAGAAAACAATTGGTAATACACTGAAATCCTGCAGCACCCGCAAGGTCCCCCTGCTCAAGAAAGCACGTATACAGGGCCGTCTGAAGTTTGCCAATGAACATCTGAATGATTCAGAGGAGAACTGATTGAAAGTGTTGTGGTCAAATGAGAACAAAATCGAGCTCTTTGACATCAACTCAACTCGCCGTGTTTGGAGGAGGAGGAATGCTGCCTATGACCCCAAGAACACCATCCCCACCGTCAAACATGGAGGTGGAAACATTATGCTTTGGGGGTGTTTTTCTGCTAAGGGGACAGGACAACTTCACCGCATCAAAGGGACGATGGACGGGGCCATATACTGTCAAATCTTGGGTGAGAACGTCCTTCCCTCAGCCAGGGCATTGAAAATGGGTCGTGGATGGGTATTCCAGCATGACAATGACCCAAAAACAATTGCTTGGTCTAGTCATGCAGAGCTCCCTTGAAAATGAGACCTTGGCCTCTGGAACTACCCCTGCCTAAATAAAGAGCACAAAGGGAATACTGCACCTTTCTTCCAAACATCATCATCAAACGTCAAATGAGTGGACAGCTGCAGTACTCTATGCAATGAAATGGGCACAAACAATCACCAACAGCAAACACTAATTAGAAATTAGTAGGTATAGGCTAGTCTGAATGATTTTAGACAATTCAGTAAACTGAAGCAGCTTAAAAATCGGTTGAGTGTCAGCCGAGTAAGGTTTTTGTTAAAGACTGGGAAATAAATACTTGCTCTCAACAAAATGCTTTCTGGCCCTATCCCCCTCTTGTTCACGCTCTCTGCCAAAAGCCGACTGTTAGACAAGGACCAATGATATTTAATAGGTTGAAACGTCTGTTTGGTGGAATGTAAGAATTTATAGGTTTTAATGCCTCTCAAATCCTTTTTTTCTTTCCCTTCAAGCGTAACTATGTCTTCATCACCCCATTGTAAATATACAGAGTAGTTCCATGTACAGATGTAGGATCTTAATTTGAGCCGACTCAGGGATGCCGACTTTCTAGGCAGAGTTGCAAAGAAAAAGCCATATCTCAGACTGGCCAATAAAAACACAATATTAAGATGGGCAAAAGAACACACACTGGACAGAGGAAGATTGGAAAAAAGTGTTATGGACAGGCGAATCGAAGTTTGAGGTGTTCGGATCACAAAGAAGAACATTTATGAGATGCAGACCAAATGAAAAGATGCTGGAGGAGTGCTGGATGCCATCTGCCAAGCATGGTGGAGGCAATGTGATGGTCTGGGGGTGCTTTGGTGGTGGTAAAGTGGGAGATTTGTACAGGGTAAAAGGGATCTTGAAGAAGGAAGGCTATCACTCCATTTTGCAACGCCATGCCATACCCTGTGGACGGCGCTTGATTGGAGCCAATTTCCTCCTACAACAGGACAATGACCCAAAGCACAGCTCCAAACTATGCAATAACTATTTCGGGAAGACGCAGTCAGCTGGTATTCTGTCTATAATGGAGTGGCCAGCACAGTCAACGGATCTCAACCCTATCGAGCTGTTGTGGGAGCAGCTTGACCGTATGGTACGTAGGAAGTGCCCATCAAGCCAATCCAACTTGTGGGAGGTGCTTCAGGAAGCATGGGGTGAAATCTCTTCAGATTACCTCAACAAATTGACAACTAGAATGCCAAAGGTCTGCAAGGCTGTAATTGCTGCAAATGGAGGATTCTTTGACGAAAGCAAAGTTTGAAGGACACAATTATTAATTATATAAAAAATTATTATTTCTAACCTTGTCAATGATTACATTTCCTATGCATTTTGCTATATTTCCTATTCAAACTCATTTCATGTATGTTTTCATGGAAAACAAGGACATTTCTAAGTGACCCCAAATATTTGAACAGTAGTGTGTGTGTGTGTGTGTGTGTGTATGTATGTATATATACACAGTGGGGAGAACAAGTAGCTCAGTTGATAGAGCATGGCGTTTGCAACGCCAGGGTTGTGGGTTTGATTCCCACGGGGGGCCAGTATAAAAAAAATAATAATAATAATAATAAAAATAAAATAAAAAATTAAAAAAAATTGTATTCACTAACTGTAAGTCGCTCTGGATAAGAGCGTCTGCTAAATGACTTAAATGTAATGTAAAAAGTATTTGATACACTGCCGATTTTGCAGGTTTTCCTACTTACAAAAGCATGTAGAGGTCTGTAATTTTTATCATAGGTACACTTCAACTGTGAGAGACTGAATCTAACTGTGAGATACTGAAACTGTGAGAGACAAAAATCCAGAAAATGACATTGTATGATTTTTAAGTAATTAACTTGCATTTTATGGTGGAAAATAAGTATTTGGTCAATAACAAAAGTTTCTCAATACTTTGTTATATACCCTTTGTTGGCAATGACACAGGTCAAACGTTTTCTGTATGTCTTCACAAGGTTTTCACACACTGTTGCTGGTATTTTGGCCCATTCCTCCATGCAGATCTCCTCTAGAGCAGTGATGTTTTGGGGCTGTCGCTGGGCAACACGGAGATCTAGGAGCTAGGCCACTCCAGGACCTTGAAATGCTTCTTACGAAGCCACTCCTTCTTTGCCCGGGCGGTGTGTTTGGGATCATTGTCATGCTGAAAGACCCAGCCACGTTTCATCTTCAATGCCCTTGCTGATGGAAGGAGGTTTTCACTCAAAATCTCACGATACATGGCCCCATTCATTCTTTCCTTTACACGGATCAGTCGTGATGGTCCCTTTGCAGAAAAACAGCCCCAAAGCATGATGTTTCCACCCCCATGCTTCACAGTAGGTATGGTGTTCTTTGGATGCAACTCAGCATTCTTTGTCCTCCAAACACGACGAGTTGAGTTTTTACCAAAAAGTTCTATTTTGGTTTCATCTGACCATATGACATTCTCCCAATCCTCTTCTGAATCATCCAAATGCACTCTAGCAAACTTCAGACGGGCCTGGACATGTACTGGCTTAAGCAGGGGGGACACGTCTGGCACTGCAGGATTTGAGTCCCTGGCGGCGTAGTGTGTTACTGATGGTAGGCTTTGTTACTTTGGTCCCAGCTCTCTGCAGGTCATTCACTAGGTCCCCCATGTGGTTCTGGGATTTTTTGTTCACCGTTCTTGTGATCATTTTGACCCCACGGGGTGAGATCTTGCGTGGAGCCCCAGATCGAGGGAGATTATCAGTGGTCTTGTATGTCTTCCATTTCCTAATAATTGCTCCTACAGTTGATTTCTTCAAACCAAGCTGCTTACCTATTGCAGATTCAGTCTTCCCAGCCTGGTGCAGGTCTACAATTTTGTTTCTGGTGTCCTTTGACAGCTCGTTGGTCTTGGCCATAGTGGAGCTTGGAGTGTGACTGTTTGAGGTTGTGGACAGGTGTCTTTTATACTGATAACAAGTTCAAACAGGTGCCATTAATACAGATAACGAGTGGAGGACAGAGGAGCCTCTTAAAGAAGAAGTTACAGGTCTGTGAGAGCCAGAAATCTTGCTTGTTTGTAGGTGACCAAATACTTATTTTCCACCATATTTTGCAAATAAATTCATTACAAATCCTACAATGTGATTTTCTGGATTTTTTTTTCTCAATTTGTCTGTCATAGTTGACGTGTAGCTATGATGAAAATTACAGGCTTTTTAAGTGGGAGAACTTGCACAATTGGTGGCTGACTAAATACTTTTTTCCCCCCCACTGTATGTATGTATATATATGTATATGTATATGTATATGTATATATATATGTATATATATATATATGTATATGTATATGTATATATATATATATATATATATATATATATATATATATATATATATATATATATATATATATATATATATATATATATATATATATATATATATATATATATATATATATATATATATATATATATATATATAAGTACCAGTCAAATGTTTGGACACCTACTCATTCCAGGGTTTTTCTTTATTTTTACTATTTTCTACATTGTAGAATAATAGTGAAGACATCAAAACTATGAAATAACACATATGGAAACATGTAGTAACCAAAAAAGTGTTAAACAATTCAAAATATATTTTATATTTGAGATTCTTCAAAGTAGCCACCCTTTGCCTTGATGACAGCTTCGCACACTCTTGGCATTCTCTCAACCAGCTTCATGCGGTAGTCACCTGGAAAGCATTTGAATTAACAGGTGTGCATTCTTAAAAGTTAATTTGTGGAATTTATTTCCTTCTTAATGCGTTTGAGCCAATCAGTTGTGTTGTGACAAGGTAGGGGGGGTATACAGAAGATAGCACTATTTGGTAAAATACCAATGCCATATTACGGCAAGAACAGCTAAAAAATGGAAAGCGAAACGACAGTCCATCATTACTTTAAGACATGAAGGTCAGTCAATACGGAACATTTCAACAACTTTGAAAGTTTCTTCAAGTGCAGTCGCAAAAACCATCAAGCGCTATGATGAAACTGGCTCTCATGAGGACTGCCACAGGAATGGATGACCCAGAGTTACCTCTGCTGCAGAGGATAAATTAATTTGAGTTAACAGCCTCAGAAATTGCAGCCCAAATAAATGCTTCACAGAGTTCAAGTAACAGACATCTCAACATCAACGGTTCATAGGAGACTGTGTGAATCAGGCCTTCATGGTTGAATTGCTGCAAAGAAACCACTACTAAAAGGACACCAATAATAAGAAGAGACCTGCTTGGGCCAAGAAACACAAGCAAGACCGGTGGAAATCTGTCCTTTGGTCTGGAGTCCAAATTTGAGATTTTTGGTTTCAACCGCTGTGTCTTTGTGAGACGCGGTGTGGGTGAACGGATGATCTCCGCATGTGTATTTCCCACCGTAAAGCATGGAGGTGGTGGTGTTATGGTGTGGGGGTGCTTTGCTTGTGACACTGATTTATTTAGAATTCAAGGCGCACTTAACCAGCATGGCTACCACAGCATTCTGCAGCGATACGCCATCCCATCTGGTTTGGGCTTAGTGGGACTATCATTGGTTTTCAACAGGAGAATGACCGAACACACCTTCAGGCTGTGTAAGGGCTATTTTACCAAGAAGGAGCGTGATGGAGTGCTGCATCAGATGACCTGGCCTCCACAATCCCCCGACCTCAATCCAATTGAGATGGTTTGGGATGAGTCAGACCGCAGAGTGAAGGAAAAGCAGCCAACAAGTGCTCAGCATATGTGGGAACTCCTTTAAGACTGTTGGAAAAGCATTCCAGGTGAAGCTGGTTAAGAGAATGCCAAGAGTGTGCAAAGCTGTCATCAAGGCAAAGGGTGGCTATTTGAAGAATCTGAAAATATAAAATATATTTTCATTTGTTTAACACTTTTATGGTTACTACATGATTCCATGTGTCATTTCATAGTTTTGATGTCTTCACTATTATTCGACAATGTAGAAAATAGTAAAAAGAAAAGAAAAACCCTTGAATGAGTAGGTGTGTCCAAACTTTTAACTGGTACTGTATCAATTCTTTAAAATAATAATAATAGCTGGTGCCAATCCACTACCTACCAGACCTGGGACAACTGTACTTTCAACTATGCTCAAAATGGAGAGAAAAAAAAAAACATAGGGCCTCTGACATGCTCTCCTCTCTCCCTTTTATCATGGCATGTGTCTTAGTTCTGTGTCCTTACTCTCCAACTCTGCCTCGACTTGTTTGAATTTACATATTTTCTCCTTATATCTCCTCCTCCTCTTTTCAGCACATCTGTGGTCTTCTGCAGCTTTTCCCCTCTACCTCTTCTCCTGGTCCAGGTGTGCTCTGTATTTTGACCTTGCTGATCCAGCAGAGGTCAGCAGCTCCTTGGTGAGAGGGACCTTGACACCCCCCACCCCCACCACACAGACTGTGACATAATCACACACCAGTCTCTGGGCGATGACTGTACCCTCCTGCATGTTACAGGTTTCCACATCCTTGTTGATGGAGAAGCCTCTCTCGACAGTTGCCTGCCCATGGGACAAAATAAGAAGCTTCTTACAGAAACCCCAAAGCTCAGGGTAGGATTGGCAGAGGAAAAAAATCAGGAACAAAACCTTTTCTATAACTATTCTACAGTGAGGGAACAAAGTATTTGATCCCCTGCTGATTTTGTACGTTTGCCACTGACAGAGAAACGATCAGTCTATAATTTTAATGGTAGGTTTATTTGAACAGTGAGAGACAGAATAACAACAAAAAAAATCCAGAAAACGCATGTCAAAAATGTTAAATTGATTTGCATTTAAATGAGGGAAATAAGTATTTGACCCCCTCTCAAATCAGAAAGATGTCTGGCTCCCAGGTGTCTTTTATACAGGTAATGAGCTGAGATTAGGAGCACACTCTTAAAGGGAGTGCTCCTAATTTCAGCTTGTCACCTGTATAAAAGACACCTGTCCACAGAAGCAATCAATCAGATTCCAAACTCTCCACCATGGCCAAGACCAAAGAGCTCTCCAAGGATGTCAGGGACAAGATTGTAGACCTACACAAGGCTGGAAGGGGCTACAAGACCGTCGCCAAGCAGCTTGGTGAGAAGGTGACAATAGTTGGTGCGATTATTCGCAAATGGAAGAAACACAAAATAACTGTCAATCTCCCTCGGCCTGGGGCTCCATGCAAGATCTCACCTCGTGGAGTTGCAATGATCATGAGAACGGTGAGGAGTCAGCCCAGAACTACACAGGAGGATCTTGTCAATGATCTCAAGGCAGCTGGGACCATAGTCACCAAGAAAGTAATTGGTAACACACTACGCCGTGAAGGACTGAAATCCTGCAGCGCCCGCAAGGTCCCCCTGCTCAAGAAAGCACATATACAGGCCCGTCTGAAGTTTGCCAATGAACATCTGAATGATTCAAAGGAGAACTGGGTGAAAGTGTTGTGGTCAGATGAGACCAAAATCGAGCTCTTTGGCATGAACTCAACTCGCCGTGTTTGGGAGGAGGAGGAATGACCCCAAGAACACCATCCCCACCGTCAAACATGGAGGTGGAAACATTATGCTTTGGGGGTGTTTTTCTGCTAAGGGGAAAGGACAACTTCACCGCATCAAAGGGACGATGGACGGGGCCATGTAGCATCAAATCTTGGGTGAGAACCTCCTTCCCTCAGCCAGGGCATTGAAAATGGGTTGTGGATGGGTATTCCAGCATGACAATGACCCAAAACACACGGCCAAGGCAACAAAGGAGTGGCTCAAGAAGAAGCACATTAAGGTCCTGGAGTGGCCTAGCCAGTCTCCAGACCTTAATCCCATAGAAAATCTGTGGAGGGAGCTGAAGGTTTGATTTGCCAAACGTCAGCCTCGAAACCTTAATGACTTTGAGAAGATCTGCAAAGAGGAGTGGGACAAAATCCCTCCTGAGATGTGTGCAAACCTGTTGGCCAACTACAAGAAACGTCTGACCTCTGTGATTGCCAACAAGGGTTTTGCCACCAAGTACTAAGTCATGTTTTGCAGAGGGGTCAAATACTTATTTCCCTCATTAAAATGCAAATCAATTTATAACATTTTTGACATGCGTTTTTCTGGATTTTTTTGTTTTTATTCTGTCTCTCACTGTTCAAATAAACCTACCGTTAAAATTATAGACTGATCATGTCTTTGTCAGTGGGCAAACGTACAGAATCAGCAGGGGATCAAATACTTTTTTCCCCTCACTGTATCTATTCTATTAAACTATTGCTACCAGCAGAGACACCTACTGACAACTGCTTGTCTAGCAGAAACTTATGCACAAGACTTCTCATCCTTCCCTGGCACCAGTCTGGGTCGGAGTACATGAGAGTGGGGTCCAAACATGCCATCTGTCTTACGGTGGGGTATTTCAGGGGGCTCTTGTCCTGCACTTTCTTTAGGATGTTTGACATACCCTTCATGCAGTCCCTCCTAAACTCTAGGACAGTGAGCTCTCCTACACTGCAGTTTCTGACAGAGGGATAATGGGCCGTAAATAGTGCTGAATGACTTCATACAATAGAAAACGATCTGCTGCCTGCATCCACACCATCATTTGACAGAAAGTAATACTTCTAAGTTCTCACACAACCTTGAGGACTGACTCGGTAACAAAGCCTATGTCAACTTCCTTCGGGCGGTCCCAGTTCTTTTGGTCAGCAACATCCAGTCTGATCATCTGCAGTGGAGTGATGTCCTGGGAGGAGCTCACTCTTGACATTTACATTTACATTTTAGTCATTTAGCAGACACTCTTATCCAGAGCGACTTACAGTTAGTGAGTGCATACATATTTATTTTTTTCATACTGGCCCCCCGTGGGAATCGAACCCACAACCCTGGCGTTGCAAACGCCATGCTCTACCAACTGAGCTACAGAGTTTGTTTGACAGAACGCCTAAACAAACTCTGCCAACAGGAAAGCTCTAAATGTAATGCAAATACTCTTAACCACATTCATCATTAAAATACATGTATATTTCCAACTCTTATCTTTTTCAACACCTCTATCATAGCCTCATATCATCAATAGTACAATCAGTGATAAGAGTTGAAATCAAATGGCAATATCAAATTGTGCAGTACTACAATATAAATCATTACCTTGATCAACTCAGCCAAGTCTTTGCAGAGGAATGGCATCACTGGCTTGTCAGTCTGGTACTTGGTCAAAAAGGGACTGAAAGAAGAACTGCAGTTTGGCAGAGATGAGCTGATCTTGCTGGGCTCTTTCTATGGTGTCAAACAACCCTGTTTCAGGGGTTGGGAGCTTCTTGGTTCTCACCGCATCCAAATACTGTACTTAACCAGTGATGGCCATACTTCTATGGCCCTCTCCACCACAGGCAGATTCTCAATCCAATGAACTGCGACCCCAGGTACCTTGACTGAACGCGATTTCCCTCCCAATAGCGTACATGCAGGTCCAGTTGTTTACTTGTTGTCATTTGGTTGAGGCTTTCGTCAAACATCAAAACAAACGTGCCCTTGTTTACATTGGAGATTAGCTCTTCTTTTTTTTATGTAAGGGGCCAATCTCAATCATGTGATGTAGGCGGTCTTGTCCTTCCCGCATGTAAATGTCTTGCTGATTTCTGAGTCAGGGAACATCGCCTGAAAGACCTCTCCAAGTCCCTCATTGGCATTATAGGACTGGTGCTCGCACCTCCGCTTCTACTGTGGGCGTAGAGCCAAACATTGTTCGGAGATCGCTTGATGCTGCCGTTCCCGGCAACGAAGTTGTTGGAGCAGTGCTAACATTACTGACTGTACTTGGGACTGTCGTCTGTGGTACTGAGGCGGAGACGACTGAACAGAACTGAGAAATGCCGGGCGTTTGTTGGTGGCTTTTCACAGCGGTTCAGTGTTTCTCACACTGCCTATGGGATTCTACAGCTTTAATTCCCATAGTGTCAAGTTTGAAGGACTTCTTTCAAAAGATACAGCAGGCTTCGTGTTGATTCCCTTCAACTGATTTTAACCACGAAGAAAAGTTGCTGTTCTCCATCGAGGTCTTGTTGAATTTGCACTTTCCCCATGGTAGCTGCAGACGTTAACTGTCTACCGTAGTTTCAAGTCGACCTCCGTTACCACTTCACCACAGCCAATCTCTGCTAGCTAACAGACGAACACACGAGCGGTGTTGAGAGAAAAGCAGCCAACAGTCACGAGCGTCTCGCTGACTTCTGACCGCTGCGGGAAAGTTAGTGTGGTTCCGCTCTACATATGGCTCAAGCTAAAATGCGTTCCTTCCTTTGAAGTAAATCACTATCCTATCAACCATTCTTTACATCACCTCTGCACAACGCAAACAGAACGTAATAAAAAGTAGTGCATCTCCCGGTCTACTTTTTTTTTTTTAAAGACCTTTGAAAAATGTATTTTAGACAGTTTAAGACTTAAATTAATGTATCTACATTTTAAGGCCTTAATACTTTTTAAGGACCTGCGGAAACCGTTTGTATGATGTTGTCGTTTGTATGTGTATGTTTGTTTATAAAATACAAATAATCTTACAAAAAAATGTAATATGTTTCAGGAACGCTAATTGTATCCGTTACTAATTACAGAAAATATTTCTGAACAATCTGACAATGGTGGATGTCGAAATCCTCGTGCTTTTTGAAGAGGAACGACCCTACATAGTGCCGCATTGCATGCAGAATGACTTTGTAAAATCGCCGGCTCAGGTCTCAAGTCCATTTGACCAAAACAAATGAACACTACGGATCATTCAAGAGCCAGAAAGTAGTCAGACATGTGGGATCCATGCTGGAACACACCATGAAATGGGGCCTCACACAGTGCATATGAATTGTATTAACAACTAAGAGCAGTGTGAGTTCCTACAGAAATGGGAAACACGCTTTTGTCCTCAAGCCAGGGCATCCCATACAAACTTAAACACCACAGAGTTAAGATGCTATCAACTGATCTAACTGCAGCGTCATTGAATGGAGAAGAATCTGTTCACGTCATTGTGTGCAATGGAGCAATCAGAGGTTCTCAGAAGACATGAAAAAAATAAAAAAACGGAACTATGAAAGCACAAGCAGTAGACTTGGCTCACATGCGATGCCTGTGAGTTTCTTTGAATGAAACTCACTGAATTACTCCAGATTTCGGGGTACAAAGTTTCATACTGACCTCTCTGCGGCAGCTCTCCTATCCTCCGGCATGGGAAACACACAGCCCATGGCACCCGGCCCTGTGTCGACCAGCGAAGCCACACCACTGTCAAACTCCGAGCTAAGAGGTGGTGCCACACATTCCACAACAAGATGGAGCTGAGTAGCGTGTACACCAGCCTGAACCACAGCAGCACTCAGTCCACAATCCAAGCTACAGCTGCCAAAGACACCTAGAACAACCAGCCTGCCTGAACTCTGGCTGGTCCTCTGCCTCTGGTAGGAGCAGAGTGTGTTCTCCACTGAGTACTCTACACCACACACTTAATCTCTCTCTCTCTCACATACACCAGTCCACACACCCCAACAATGTCTGGCAACCACAGAAGAGGCAATGGTGGGAAACAGACTTTCCCATAAAACCCTGAAGTGGCACACACACTCAAACTTAAAAACCTCAATGCATGCCTTCCTCATCCGCACCTCTTTTTCTCTCCAATCTGAAAGGTGTTAGCTAGCTACGGCACACAAGTTGTGGTCCATTCAAGGGTGAGAAGCTCCGTCTGAATAAGTTTAACTGAAGTGCCCCCCAACCACTGGAGCTGGGGGAATGTGATTACTATAGCAACCTCATTTATCGTAAAAGGATTCCATTTGTGACACGGCCCCTACTTCATTGAGCGGAGAAGCCAGGCGAATAAGAGATGGCTTCCCCCAAAAAGAAAGAAAGTGAGGGGAAAACAAAAACAACTAAAAGCAGGGAAAAAATTAAGGTCTGCTTGTCTTTTTGCCTCAACTTTCCACCTTTGGGAGGACTTACAAAGAGGGCTTAACTCGCCTTTCTCACTAGCTCTCCAGGGAACTTTGGCTCGGGCCCAAAAACACAAAGGCTGCTCGACTCGCACAGGAGAGATTGCGACGCCCCCTTCATAACACAGTTAGGTAACCAGAACACCCATTAAAAAAAGAGATGATTCTCCAGCACTTTTGTATAGTTTTTAGCCAGTAGTTCTGAAAGCTTTCCACTGAGCCGTTGTGCCCGCCCTGCAACCTCATTGGATAACACTGGGCAGGCCTCTTGCTAGCCGTCACTCAAATGCGAGGGGCTGAAGCTCATTGGCTAGAACTCAAATTGCTAGGGGGCAGGCCCACGTGGGGGGGAAATGGTGGGGCACAGCTTAAAGAAAAGTCACTTTCAAACAAGGGATTGTGGCTAACTGAGGTAAAACTGTAATTCTGCATGTATGAACTACACATTGACTCATCCAGCCCAAAGCAGGAGGTTTAAAAAATACTTTCTAGATGCCAGAGTACCGGAGCATGTCTTTAAGGAGAATAAAGGGCGCTGGTTTACATTTACATTTTAGTCATTTAGCAGACGCTCTTATCCAGAGCGACTTACAGTTAGTGAGTGCATACATTTTCATACTGGCCCCCCGTGGGAAACGAACCCACAACCCTGGCGTTGCAAGCGCCATGCTCTACCAACTGAGCTACACGGGTCCCATGGTTTGTATTGTAGTTATCCTCTCCTTTCCAGTACCCCCACCCAGGGCTCTAAAAAATAAATAAATTGGTAGCACTGGTGCTCCAAATTTTAAAAAGTTAGTAGCACCACATGAAATTTAGGAGCACCAGAAAATACAAATGTTTTTATTGATTTAAATGTATATATTGGGCCTATATGAATTCTAGCTACTTTTGAAGCACATGTGCCCTAGACAACTGTAAAGACAGTTTATTATAACAGCTCAAATGTTGATAAGGGGGCGGCAGGTAGCTTAGTGGTTAAGAGCGTTGTGCCAGTAACCGAAAGGTCGCTGGTTCTAATCCCCGAGCCGACTAGCTGAAAAATCTGTTGATGTGCCCTTGAGTAAGGCACTTAACCCTAATTGCTCATGTAAGTCGCTCTGGATAAGAGCGTCAGCTAAATGACTAAAATGTAAAATGTATAAGAAAACCTGTCATAGAAATTACAAAATAATTTGTGGAAATAGGTTTCTACATTTTGTAAAAGCACTATTTTCCCATTGAAATGCATTACATTGAAAAATGTCGTGGTGACGACATGCAAGAGATCTGTCATTCATTGCTATGATAATTGATCTCCTGAAGAAGCAATCCCTTTTCCTTCTGTACCCAAAATGTTTGGATATACTGGTGAAGTTAACAGGTTGTTAGCTAGCCAATGAGGTAACATGACTGAACAAAGTGTAAACAAATGGTTAACGACGCGCAAGCAGTTTTAGAACGGCCTACGACATGGTTTATGAATGTAAAATGCGGTCCCGGCGATCCACTATAGGAAGATAAAAATGTTGCGCCGGTAATATGGATCAGAACTTTTGACCTGGTTGGGCTACAAGAAAGACGTTTTCGCTGTAGTTCTGGTGCAACCATGACGCTATCGAATCTACACTCACTTTTTTTCTCTAGGGCCCTCGGAAACAACGGTACAGCACAGTGCTCCCAAAATAAAACTTGTGGTCACACAACAAAACATTTTGTTGCATATGCAACCAAAATTAGTCGCACTTTAGTGCCCTGCCCCCACCCCTACTAAAGAGTTCCTCTTCCTGGAGCTGAACGTTCTCCGCCGGGCCCTCACCTCCTGCCAACCTCTCCTTGTTTTCACACATGTTCAGGATCTCCCATACACCAAGCAGCAGTGTCAGGAGCAGCCTCGCTGTGTTGTCTGCCTCCGCTCCTCACAACACTGTCTCCATTCACTGAGCACAGCGTGACAGCACAGGGGAAGCTATTCACAGAAGGGGAGAGGGGCCCTCCAGGAAAAGAAAACAAATGTCACTACTGGGCCCAGCTGGAACATAAAAAAAAAATCCCCAGGCGTGTGAGGCCGTGGGTGCACTCTGACACAAAGACAGTTTGCAGTTTTGGCTCACCCGTCATCTCTACTGGTAGCAATAAATGTGATTGCACTGACCTATTACCTCTAATTAGGTAAAGGTGCACTGCCAATAACTTCCATTAATTTTACATTCACATTATGGACTACCCTCAACTTTACACCACTTTTGAGGTATATGAACACATTCAGAAATTATTAATGTCCTCTTTCGTGAACAACAGTAACAATACACAAGGCGAGGCCTTTCCTCTGCCAAACAGCAGCTTAATCAATGCAAAAATAGACTCCCATTAGAGCACCGTGTATTTAAGTCCACATTATGGTATGGTAAGCTACATTATAGATCCTCCCTCATCAAATACACACCAGCACTGTAAACTCTAGGTCTTTGACAATACCAGAACTGTGCTTTTTTGGGGGGGGTTTCCTTGCCACGATACTAACGATTATCGTGATAATGTCCCGGCCCTAGTAAACCCATCTCCAAACCATGATGCATTGTGTGCTTCCAACCCTAAACCCCAACGTAAAAGTATTACGCAACAAAAAGGCACAGTGCTTCCCTGGAACAACAAGCAGATGAAAACTAGGATTTAGTCAGGCCCATAGAGATAATAGTCAGGCCCATAGAGATCCTATTAAAATACTAGAGGGGCTATGTCATAAACCCTCAATGTTCCGATTTGTAAGTCGCTCTGGATAAGAGCGTCTGCTAAATGACGTTAATGTAAATGTTCCATAATGGGGCAAAAATGACAGCCATCTTAGTCAAGAAGAAATCCAATACCAATCTAATTAGAATGAATTGCAGTACAGGCATACAGTTGAGGTCGGAAGTTTACATACACTTAGGTTGGAGTCATTAAAACCTGTTTTTCAAACACTCCACAAATTTCTTGTTAACAAACTATAGTTTTGGCAAGTCGGTTTGGACAACAACTTTGTGCATGACTCAAGTAATTTTTCCACACCATGGGACCACGCATCCGTCATACCCCTCAGGAAGGAGACGCGTTCTGTCTCTTAGAGATGAGCGTACTTTAGTGCGAAAAGTGCAAATCAATCCCAGAACAACAGCAAAGGACCTTGTGAAGATGCTGGAGGAAACAGGTTCAAAAGTATCTATATCCACAGTAAAACGAGTCCTATATCCACATAACCTGAAAGGCCGCTCAGCAATGAAGAAGCCACTGCTCCAAAACCGCCATAAAAAAATCCAGACTATGGTTTGCAACTGCACATGGGGACAAAGATCGTACTTTTTGGAGAAATGTCCTCTGGTCTGATGAAACAAAACTAGAACTGTTTGGCCATAATGACCATCGTTATGTTTGGAGGAAAAAGGGGGTGCTTGCAAGCCGAAGAACACCATCCCAACTGTGAAGCCAGTTATGCCCTCCGTAAGGCAATCAAACAGGCAAAACGTCAGTAGAGACAGTGGAGTCGAAATTCAACGGCTCAGACACGAGACGTATGTGGCAGGGACTCCAGACAATCACAGATTATAAAGGGAAAACCAGCCATGTCGGACACTGACGTCTTGATACTGGACAAGCTAAACACCTTCTTTGCTCTCTTCGAGGGAAACACAGTGCCGCCAACGTGGGCTACCAACGCTCCCGTGGAATGCGAGCTCTCGTTCTCCGTGGCTGACCTGAGTAAGACATTTAAGCGTGTTAACCCTCGCAAGGCTGCCGGCCCAGACGGCATCCATAGCCGCATCCTCAGGGCATGCGCAGACCAGCTGGCTGGAGTTTTTACGGACATATTCAATCTCTCCCTATCCCAGTCTGTTGTCCCCAATTGCTTCAAGATGTACACCATTGTTCCTGTACCCAAGAAAGCGAAGGTAACTGAACTAAATGACTATCGCCCCATAGCACTCACTTCTGTCATCATGAAGTGCTTTGAGAGGCAAGTGAAGGATCATATCACCTCCACCTTAACTAACACCCTAGACCCACTGAAATTTGCATACCGCTCCAATAGATCCACGGATGACGCAATCGTACTCCACACTGCCCTGTCCCATCTGGACAAGAGGAATACCTATGTAAGAATGCTGATCATCAGCCTTCAACACCATAGTACCCTCCAATCTCATCATTAAGCTCAGGGCCCTGGGTCTCTGAACCCCGCCCTGTGCAACTTTGTCCTGGACTTCCTAACGGGCCGCCCCAAGTGGTGAAGGTAAGCAACGACACCTCCACTACGCTGATCCTCAACACAGGGGACCCACAAGGGTGCGTCCTCAGCTCCCTGTACTCCCTGTTCACCCATGACTGCGTGGCCACGCACGTTTCCAACTCAATCATCATGTTTGCAGACCACACAACAGTGGTACGCCTGATTACCAACAATGAGTGGTGTGGTGCCAGGAAATAACAGGAAGGCCAAGAAGACCGTCAAGGACTTCAGCCACCCGAGCCACGGCCTGTTCACCCCGCTACCACCCAGAAGGCGAGGTCAGTACAGGTGCATCAAAGCTGGGACAGAGAGACTGAAAAACGTAAATCATCTCAAGGCCATCAGACTGTCACCACTAGCCGGCCCCCGCCCAGTACCCTGTCCTGAACTTTAGTCACTGTCACTAGCCGGCTACCACCCGGTTACTCTACCCTGCACCTTAGAGGCTGCTGCCCTATGTACATAGTCATGGAACACTGGTCACTTTAATAATGTTTACATACTGTTTTACCCACTTCATATGCATTTACTGTATTCTAGTCAAGGACTATCCTATTTAACTATTGCTGTACATATTCTATTCTTCAGATATACTTCATATTCTATCCATATACTGTTCGTATTGTCTATACATCCCATTACATATACATACATACACACACACACACTTATACTCCGGACTCCGACATTGCTCGTTCTAACATTTCTTAATTCCATTCTTTTACATTTTAGATGTATGCATTGCTGTGTTTTATTAGACAGATACTGCACTGTTGGAGCTTGGTACACAAGCATTTCGCTACACTCGCAATAACATCTGCTAAATATGTGTATGCCACCAATAAAATGTGATTACATTGTCTAAGTCTTATCATCAACTGATTTGAGCCAGTGTAGGGCTGTGGTTTGACTGCATTGTTTGAATGGAATGTTGGCATATTGGCAGATAATTAAAAAAAAATCATTCCTCTAAAATTGGCTGGCTAGCTAGCTAACACACAAACATTGCAGATAAATACTACACATTCATTGTTTTACACAATATCTTATCACAGCACTGGCAAACCATGGTTGACCAACTCCCTGACCAACATGGCTTACCTTTCAGACCATCATAAGAAGGTTAATGTCCATTCTCGAATATGTCCATTCTCGTATTCTAATTCCTAACTCTATGAGTAATACAGTAATAATACTATAATCGTGCTCTTTTTAAGTCTATGGTTAGACCCTTGTGACTTACTTCAACACCAATACTAGGTGGATTTGTTGAGAGATGTACAGCAAGCGCCTGGTGTGTATTAAGCACACAACGAGAGTACTCACGGTTGGTCAAGCTTCTTGAACTCGGGGATGGGCTCGGCCTTCTTGCGGGACATGAACCAGTAGATGATGAGGCCGGCGATGAGGGTGAAGAGGAAGAGGTCCAGGTTACTGAAGAGAGGATCCTCCTCCTCCATGGCCTCCGGCTGGGTGCTGCTCTCTGATTCCACGTCCTCCATGGTCACACACAGAGCTGCCAGGGCAACCAGACAGGGCAGAGGTTAGAGGTAAGGAATAGGGCTATCCCCGACAAAAAAATATCTTTGTCGACCGAAAGTTGTCTATTCTTCCTACCAATCGATCGGTCGAAATGTTAAAACGTGTATTTTGCCACATAAACACACCCTATGTGTTTTAATAAAATCAACTACATGCACTGAGCTTGCCTGATGCTTTAAGCGCACTGTTTGATGAAATAAGACACAAATTACTCAAGAGCAGAGTTCAAAATAACCCCCAAAATAAACTTTACGTGACCATCCTCCTCTCGCTCCTACTGACTTTCGCAGAACCTGCAATTACTCTCCTGAAGTTGCCGGCTACACGAGGAGACGGCAACCTTTCTCATGTAGAATGCCAATTTATCTTACAATTTCTGCTGAGCTGCGTGCCAGTTATGGTTTTCATTTCCACATTTTCGTGGAACTGTGTCCTTTCATTTATAATAACGTCTTCATATCTCAAAATCATTGTCATATGGTTAATTAAAATTATATATCTAAATGAAAATGATAAACCTAAAAAGTAACTTCTATTGCAAACAATGTAAAAATAGCCTATAAAACCAACAAATAAAAACATTGCAGCCTGCAGGTAAAAAATATCCTGATAAAAATAAATACCCTATAAAATGACATTGGCTATGCATAGCCTGTCTGCAACGAACTTGAAACATTGTATGAACTATTAACTTGGGTCCTGCTGGAAGCTCAACTTGCAACGTATAAAATATTCTGGGCCTTCAGACACAGCTGTAGGCTATTTGCGCAAGGGATAAAAAGTAATCAGGTAGGTTTATTTGATAATGTTTCCACTGGATCAGAGCATGACATTTGTGACTTGTTTCAGGAAACTAGGCGCATGTCGCGCGTCACTACTTCACAGGAGAGCCATAGAATGTAAAAATGTTTAGTTCTTTATCAAAATGCATTGTTTTGGCAGAAATGCCTTCTGGAACATGGTAACTTTCCTGTGCAATAATAACAAACTTGTATGCCATCTGTAAATACAATTTTTATTTTATTTTATTATGAGCCTAGTTGGTTTAGCCACAGAAAAAGACTGCAACCTTCCCGCTAGCCATGATTGGCTGAGATAATGAATGGGCTGGACATGCCGAGAGATGAGTTCGGATTGGTCTGCCATGTAGCGGCGCTTCTGTCTATTTGAGCTGGTCAGTATGTGTAGGTAATCGTTTCTAACACTGCTTTTTTGAAAGATATCACGTAGTAGAATTGTTTTGCGCTCCACTTTCTGGAGGAGCGAGTTTTGAAATCCTTGGAATTAGAGTATGATAGCTAAGGGGATGGAGAAAACACCTGTCTCCGGATTACATCTTTAAACTAAGGGCAACCATGGCATCCGTGCCAGAGAGGGAGACGCGTCCATCCATGTATGCGGGTAAGACAGTCTAGCTAGCTACATTTCCAGATATTACACGTTTCTAATTTTGTCAGAAAGTCGTTTTCATTTCAAGTTAAAGTGTACTGTTAGCTAGCTACGATTTCAGAGAACTCTCGTCTGAGTGTGCCAGAGCGCAGAATAACTGACGAATTTACGAACGCTCAACACCCGTTTAATATTTATTTATTTTTTACCTTTATTTAACTAGGCAAGTCAGTTAAGAACAAATTCTTATTTACAATGACGGCCTACACCGGCCAAACCCGGACGACGCTGGGCCAAATTGTGCGCCGCCATATGGCCGGTGACAGTAAACGTTGGCAAAAAAGCGTAATTAAATTGTTGCCAGCAGCACAGTTGCAGTCACCAATGCTCTGGATAACATAGAAACAGCCTACCCAGCTCTGCTAAGACGAGTAGTAGAATTTACAAGCGGCCAATCTGACAATGCTCTGAGTTTACGAACGCCCAGAGCACACTCTGGCACTCCAGATTAAATTGACGAACACACCCGTAGTACAAACCAGCCTTCAGTCTTTAAATCTTTGCTTGTTTAGTAGATGGGTGTGGCTAAAGCTTAAAAGGGTGTGAATGATGCTGAATGGGTGTAGGCAAAGAAGAGCTCTCCAGTAGGTACCAAAACATTCAAGGACCATTCTCTCAAAAGTGAGGTTACAAGTTTATCAACTTTCAAAGCAGAATTACTTTCCCTTGTTCTACAACTGTAGTGAAAGACATACCATTTTCTAGCGCTGAGTCTCTACTTTTTTCCAAAGTAAAAAACACAATTTCAAATTTTGCTACATAAGACCGAATCGAGCCGGTCGGTCACATTTTTCCCTTTCACACTGAGTGGTTATCTAAAGGGAAATATTTTTCAAATACATTGAGAAACTATTGTCATTCTCAATGGATGTAAAAACAGACTGTTCACTTGCTGTTTGAGGTGATGTCACACCCTGGCTCTGGGGACTCTATATGTTGAGCCAGGGTGTGTAGATTCATTGTGTTTGTGTGCTGTGTTTGAGTGTCTAGTTGTTCTATTTCTATGTTGGCCAGAGTGGTTCCCAATCAGAGGCAACGAGTGTCAGCTGTTGCTGGTTGTCTCTGATTGGGAGCCATATTTAGACAGGCTGTGTTCCCACAGGTGTTGTGGGATCTTGTTCCTTTTGGTTTGTTCTGTGTTGGTTGTGTTTAACCTAGGACGTCACGTTATCGTTTATCGCTTTGTTCGTGTTTATCACTTTGGTTAATAAAGTATGTTCGCTCATCACGCTGCGCCTTGGTCTACTCCGTCTAACGATCGTGACAGGTGAAGAAAACATTACTTTGAGAAGCTCCACAGCTCATTAGTGGTGGTGCATTAATCCAATCAGAAATACTATCAGATCCCCAAAAGGGCACATTTACAGTGCATTCGGAAAGTATTCAGACCCCTTCACTTTTTCCACATTTTATTACGTTACAGCCTTATTCCAAAATTGATGAAATTGTATTTTTTCCTCATCAATACCCCATAACGACAAAGCAGAAACAGGTTTAGAATTTTTTGCAAATCTATAAAAAAAAGACCATTTACTCAGTACTTTGTTGAAGCACCTTTGGCAGAAATTACAGCCTTGAGTCTTCTTGGGTATGAAGCTACAAGCTTGGCACACTTGTATTTGGGGAGTTTCTCCCATTCTTCTCTGCAGATCCTCTCAAGCTCTGTCAGGTTGGATGGGAATCGTCGCTGCACATCTATTTTCAGGTCTCTCCAGAGATGTTCGATCGGGTTCAAGTCTGGGCTCTGGCTGGGCCACTCAAGGACATTCAGAGACTTGTCCCGAAGCCACTCCTGCGTTGTCTTGGCTGTGTGCTTAGGGTCTTTGTCCTGTTGGAAGGTGAACCTGAGCGCTCTGGAGCAGGTTATCATCAAGGATCTCTCTGTACTTTGCTCCGTTCATCTTTCCCTCGATCCTGACTAGTCTCCCAGTCCCTGCCACTGAAAAACATCCCCATAGCATGATGCTGCCACCACCATGCTTCACCGTAGGGATGGTGCCAGGTTTCCTCCAGACCTAATGCTTGGCATTCAGGCCAAAGAGTTCAATCTTGGTTTCATCAGACCAGATAATCTTGTTTCTCATGGTCAGAGTCCTTTAGGTGCCTTTTGGCAAACTCCAAGCGGGCTGTCATGTGCCTTTTACTGAGGAGTGGCTTCCGTCTGGCCACTCTACCATAAATGCCTGATTGGTGGAGTACTGCAGAGATGGTTGTCCTTCTGGAAGGTTCTCCCATCTCCACAGAGGTACTCTGGAGCTCTGTCAGAGTAACCATCTGGTTCTTGGTTACCTCCCTGACCAAGGCCCTTCTCCCCCGATTGCTCAGTTTGGCAGGGCGGCCAGCTCTAGGAAAAGTCTTGGTGGTTCCAAACTTCTTCCATTTAAGAATGATGGAGGCCACTGTGTTCTTGGGGACCTTCAACACTTCAGAAATGTTTTGGTACCCTTCCCCAGATCTGCGCCTCGACACAATCCTGTCTCTGAGCTCTACGGACAATTCCTTTGACCTCATGGCTTGGTTTTTGCTCTGACATGCACTGTCAACTGTGGGACATTATATAGACAGGTGTGTGCCTTTCCAAATCATGTCAAAATACAGGTGTGCCAAGCTTGTAGTGTCATACCCAAGCAGACTCAAGGCTGTAATCGCTGCCAAAGGTGCTTCAACAAAGTACTGAGTAAAGGGTCTGAACACTTACGTAAATGTGATATCCGTTTTTTGTTTCGTTTTTTTTAGCAAACATTTCTAAAAACCTGTTTTTGCTTTGTCATTATGTATATTGATTGTAATCAATTTTAGAATAAGGCTGTAACGTAACAAAATGTGGAGAAAGTCAAGGGGTCTGAATACTTTCAGAATGCACTGTATATATAATCCCAGTCATGTGAAATCCATAGATTTCACCTACAGCACCCAATGTCACAGGAAGGCCAAAAAGATAATCAAGGACATCAAACACCCAAGCCACTGCCTGTTTACCACGCTATCACCCAGAAGGCGAGGTCAGTACAGGTGCATCAAAGCTGGGACCAAGAGAATGAAAAACAGCTTCTATCTCAAGGCCATCAGACTGTTAAATAGCCATCACTAACACATTAGAGGCTGCTGCTGCCTATTGAAATCACTGGCCACTTTAAGAAATGGAACACTAGTCACTTTAATAATGTTCACATATCTTGCATTACTCATCTCATATGTATATACTGTATTCTATAATATTCTACTGTATCTTAGTCCATGCCGCTCTGTCATTGCTTGTCCATATATGTATATATTCTTAAATTCCATTCCTTACGTAGATGTGTATTGGGTATATGTTGTGAAATTGTTAGATATTACTGCACTGTCGGAGCTAGAAGCACAAGCATTTTGCTTCACACGCAATAACATCTGCTAAACACGTGTATGTGACAAATAACATTTGATTTGATTTTAGATTAGGGCCTAATTTATTTATTTCAATTGACTGATTTCCTCATATGAACTGTAACTCACTAAAATCTTAGAAATTGTTGCATGTTGCATTTATATTTTTGTTCAGTATAGTTCTGACTATGCTCTTCAAGAGGTGATACTACAACCAAATAGTTATAAAACATTTAACAATCCCTTGAAAACGGCGTGCACTTTTCAATGGTTTTAGTGGAGCTGAGGGTCGCCTTCTACCCCGGCAGACAAATCGAACGTTCTGCACCTTATTGTGACGTTTTATTGAAATAGGGTTTCTATATGTAATTCTATGATTAGGCCCATGAAAACAAAAATGGTGCACGTGGTAGTGGTAACTGGAGGAAATTAAATCTACTTTCACCCAGATGATGTCCCAAAGTGCTTCGCTCATTCCCGAGTCAAATAAATTAGCAGTGCAAGCTGACACACAGCAACAAACATCTCAACTTGTGCCATTTCATAAGGAGGAAGGCGATAATGATTTGTAATGACTAAGCACAGGAGCATTGACAAAAGGGAAAATAAACTGCTGAACAAGCATTTAGAAAGTATGCTTTGTCAGCCATTGTACACTGTCCAAGTAGCACATCCTGGTTGTTAGGAGGAGACATGACAATTCTGCTGATATAAGTTACAGTGAGGAAAAAAAGTATTTAGTCAGCCACCAATTGTGCAAGTTCTCCCACTTAAAAAGATGAGAGGCGCCTGTAATTTTCATCATAGGTACACGTCAACTATGACAGACAAAATGAGAATTATATAGCTAGTTTGTATAAAGTGTCTTAAGTTAAAAAATGGCTCTGGGCTAATGGCCTGTAGATATTTCTAACTTATGAAACATGAAGACTAAATGCTAAGTTGTTGACAGCTTATGCTGATTCATGTTTGGCAATTCACATGTAATGTCCACGTCTGCCAAAGTGCAACAGGTCACAAGAGTTCATCTCATGCCTCTTTCCTCATCTCTCGATGTTCATGACATATCGCAAATGTATTAACTTTGGACAAAATAGACAAATTAAAACCGCCATCAAACAATATACCTAATATATAAACAATGTATTAGTATTACACTAATAACAAGAAACAGATATGTCATTATGTGACATGAACTATGTTCAGTCTAGCCCAAGATGTACTCAAGGAGCCTACCATCACTCCCTAAGGTCCAAGGACCTTATATTTTATTTTCAGAGGTAAACTGGCTCTGGCAGCCAAAACAGCCAAATACTCAACCTAAACCCGAATCGATTCTCAAATTGCGGTTTCATATGACATAAAAATAATTTTCCTTCTTCCGTTACACAGGTGTTCGGAGCATACTAGATAGCTAATTAGCACTGTCTTCAGTCTGTCTTCCGTAAAACCCGCTGTAACATGGAGATATGGCCGCGTGGGAACACTAACCCTATGTATCAATTTAACCTTTATTTTTATTTTTTATTATTTCTCGCTGGTATGAAATGTAAGGACCTTATGCTTCCAAAACAAAATGTGTTAATGTTCAGACAGACTACCTGCTGTCTACCTGCCATTGACAACTACCTGCTGTTGTCAAGGGATTATTCAATAAATGTTTATAACTATTTGGTTTTAATATCATGACCTCTTGAAGAGCATAGTCAGAACTACACATTTCCGATCAGTAAACATCAATTGATCATGTAACGTCAGATACATTAGGGTAGCCTATTCATTTAGCATGTAGCTAGCTAAGCAAACATGTCATTTAGCTTGCTTCATCATTAGGCTTTTGGAAAGAGCTTGACATCAGCAAGTCCTTTTCCTGGTAACGTGGTCAGTCAGACTTGTCATCACCACTATAGATGACTAGCAAATCAAACAAAATGTGGATATAGCTATCTAGCTTATCCCCTGAAAGTTAGCCAACTAGGCATATTGACGTGATCTGTTATTAGCTCGGTAGCCAATTTGACGTGGTCCATCAATGTAGCCTAGCTTTCATGTCTGTCAGCCGCAATTGTGGAAAAACAATGTTGAAAAGGGGATAATGTTGAGTAACTTTGCTAGGTAGGCCTACGTTGGTTGGAGAAAAAAGTACAATAAGGTCTACTTACCACTGTGTTTAGGCAACTGTACAAAGTTTCTACCCGTAGCTTCCAAAGTAAACATGATCAGCTAATAGCACATCAACAAATGCGCCCTTCTGCTGCTTGACAGGCAGTGCACAAAGGATTGGAAATTAACCTAAACCACTCATCCTTGTCAGGTATAGTTCACTTTTATTTTATATCATTCAAATATCCAATTAATGGTGGCCAATGGAGAGATATCGTCAGGCTACCCTCACGTATCCGAAATTACATTATCAATTGATGTTTACTGATCATGAAAAGCATCCAGTTGCTTGCTGTATAACTGATGATAGAGCTAAATATGCGCAATTTTTTTTGCATGGAATAATCGGACATTTGTAATTCTGACTATGCTCTTCAAGAACTGATGATATTACAACCAAATAGTTAACATTTATTTAACGATCCCTTGAACGGCACGCAGTTGTCAGTTGTTTTAGCGGAGCTGGGGGTCTCCTTGCCCAGTTGCGAGCAGGCAAATGTTATGTGATGAGTGGCCTTATTGTGATGTTTTATTGATAACGACCTATAGAAAACGTAATGGAGCTTGACCACGACATTATTAGCAATCAAACACCAAACTAGCTGTTATTTACAAGCTGGTACTAGCTGACTTTACAAAGTGACAACAAGTGGAAAAGCAATTGACTAAACACTAAAAACAGGGTTTGGTATATCAGTAAATGAACTATGTTCGATTATAAACTAAATAGCAAACTATAGAAATGATATGCTAAATGACTAAAATGTAAATGTAATATTTAGCCATTAGCTAGATAGCTAAGGTTAGCTGTACTTGCTGAAAAGTTTGTTAGTTGTAAGGTTACTTGCTTGACAGTTGGTTAGCTACTTAGCTCACTAGACTAGCCAGGTCGAGCTAGTTGGCTAGCTAAGTTAGAAATAAACTTTATTAGAAATTAGCTTTATTACATGAATTACAATCCATTCTCATGACAATACTCCTCAATGCTGTCAGGGAAACACCACTTTAGTATATTAAACATTTCAGCATAGCTAGACTTTCAGCTAGCTACTTACCTTCTCGTCTTCAACGTCAAGCAAAAGCACAGTGCACAACACAATGGGGAAACTTTACGCCATGCCGTCACTCAGGAGGACTAAACCAAATCAGTTTTCTCAAGGGGTGTAGCACTTACTACTCAAGAGTGAAAAAATTCACATACAAGTCACGACATGCTATCTGTAGACAAGGTCAGATCACTTGTACAGAAAGACATCATAGATTCACCCATTCTATTTGTCTAACAATTAAATTAAACTAAATTTGCTTATTCACAATATTTTCTTAGTATCTCACTTTGAAGAATACACATTTTAAGAAATGGACTAGTCCTTAAAGACACGCACATATAACATGAATAATAAATCGCAGATCACAGTGCAGTGGGCCAGGGGTCAAGGTTATGAAATCCGCCCAATAGTACTGTTGAGGGGAATTACAGTGAGTTAAGAAGTCTGATTGCAAGTTATCAAATTAAACTTTATTTTTTGGACCCAGGGCCTCAATTCCCTCTTTGTGTGGGGACAGCGATCTGACGAGCAGCAACACCCCATCAAGCTGGCGGATTGCTGGGACCAGGAGAACAACAGAGGTTGGCTATAGAGGTAGGTTGTGATGTAATTGTCAGTGTTTCCCACCTAGAACTTTTTTCAGGCCTGGTAGTATGTAGCCAAAACCCTGAACAATCAGCACCTTGGTAATCATATACTTGAGTTGGACATAGGCATGTGGTCAGTCAGGATCACTTGCATCCAAATAGCTTAATTTGAAATTCAAGCTGATGATGTATCTTTTACAGGTATGTGATACCATCCTGAGTCATGCCAAAAGAGAGGTTCTCCTTCACCCAGCACCTCATCAGCGCAACACTATTGCACGGAGAAGTTGTTCCAACAACACAAGTGTGAAGTTCCCCGATACAGCGCTTGAAACAACCATGGAGGCGTACCCCATGTTGAACAAGGCTAAGCTCAAAACCAAACTGTCCCTCATCTATGAGAACAGTGAGTTCAAGGCTTGTAGTGGTGCGTGCCCCTGTACCAGTTCTTCATGGAGAACAACCTTCAGAGCACTTTCACAGAGACTGCCAGCCTCCTCAGAATCCTCAATCACCACACCCATGACAACTGCTGAGTCAGGAAGGTACTTCTCTACACTGAAAAGGATCAAGACCTTCCTGAGAAACAGCATGACACAGGATCGCCTGAACGCTCTGGCCATGCTCTCCATGGAGAAGAAACTTGTCAGGGACATTCTGACTTTAATCAAAGGGTCATTGAGAGGTTTGCCACTCCAGAAGGCGGCAGACGGCAAAATTCCTGTACAAATAAGATGACAACACACACACACAGAGCAGCTCTGGCCGCATGTTTCTTTGTATATAGTTGACCTTAGCATAAAAAATCCAGTTATATGTGGTACTCTAGAAAGTCTTAATAGTGTCTTTGCTAATATTACTTGTATATTGTTGTTTTGTATCAATTAATTGTTGCAGTTCTGGAGCACATTAACAAGTAGTCACATTTAGTATGATCATAAAATACTGTATGCTATTCTTCCAGTCAAAGGTTTGAGTTCATCCACTTGATATCCATTTCTATATTATACATCCTTTCATACAGTGTAAGATTTCCTATAAACTTTATAATAATTTCATGTTATTGTCCACTTTCCACTCTGTTCTGACAGCATGCCTGTTGCGTTGCCTGTTTACTACCAATGGTGAAAAGTTCACTTTTAAATCACAAATGAAAGGCTTGGGTTTGTGTAATATGTTTTTGTGTAAGAATGCCTCAACTTTTTTAATATTGGCATTAAATAATTACTGAATGTTTCACTGGGCACTGCTGTCCTGCAGTTTGTGTTAAAATATATCGCGATGGTTACAGGAAAAAAGTATGGCACAGCCCCACCGGAGAATATTTTTCACCAGCCGCCACTGAGAAACTGTCTGCACATCCCTGAAACAAGTTACATTCAGTCATATTGAAGGTATCCTCGCATACTGAAAGATTAGTGTGTATTTTGATTGTTGTTAGTACCAAGGACAGATAGCAGTGCAGCACAGACCTGTACCTTACTTATGGGATGATATCCATGGAATCAATAAGAATCTGTCATGCCATGTGGTAACACCACACACACACACACACACACACACACACACACACACACACACACACACACACACACACACACACACACACACAATACATGAAACAGACAGTGCTGAAGATGAGGTATGAGATAGGTCCAGGGTATATAATATATTATTTTCGCAATAAGAGGCCGTGTTTTTGCACAATCCCAATCACACTATGATTATTATTCTATCCTTTTAATTTCGTCGAAATTATTCTGAAATGTCTAAGTCACACCATAAACATGCTGAAATGCTGTGCCATTATTGTATTGAGCAGAAACGTCTTCATATTTAACCAATTCAGAAATCTATACAGTAGCAACCCCGAAGCAACCAAAGTAGGGGATCATTGAATACTGCCCATGATCCTCTATCACTGGTAAATGAGCCATGATTATAGAATTGTTCTGGAGAAGCTCCTATGGGAAGAACCAGCGGATGCAGTTTCTGTGTATCCTCTTCATCTCTCCATCTCACTGACCCTTGGGCTTTGCCTGGTCCTTGCTCTTGAGCTTGGTGCGGACTACTGCAACAGTAGTGAGGAAGTTGCCCATAAACAGAATGAGGAATGAGATTCCACACATTGAGACCTAGAATGACACAGCAGAAATTGTAAATACTAGCGTAAGATGGGGAAGACAGCTTTTTTATTATTATATAATAGAAAATTGGATGGCTTTTTGTCTGCATTTATGGATGGGAGACTATAATGAAAAGGGCATTATACGTTAAAAAAATTAATCAAAATGTTATGGACAAACCAAATGCCATGTTTACACATTACCATTGCTAAGACATGAGGCCCTCTTTATCATTATCAACTGAATAACTTTAGGGGGTGTCGGAGCAAAGAATATGTCTATCAGGAAAGCTGTCTGAGGGCACACTGACCTGCCACTCTTTACAGTCTGGGAGCCGAGCCATCTTGAACAGAGAGAGTCCATTGTAGAGTTGCCAAAACTGCAACACAAAACATCACTTACCTACTTTACACACACATCTTAAACACACACATTAAGTAATACACACGCATGCACGCACACACACACACACACACACACACACACACACACACACACACACACACACACACACACACACACACACACACACAATACCAAATGCTAGGTCAATAAAATGTTCAGGGCAGACAAGGGTTCAAATACTTGAAAAATACTTGAAAAATACTTTTAGCACGTGCTTGAGTCTGCCTGGAGTTCCAGATGGGCAGGGTTATCAGTTTTGGGACTTTTCTATTGGTTTATTAAGCCAGGCAAGTTCAAACTGGCACAGATAAAGTATTTGAAATTATTCTTTCAAGTTTAAAACCCAGGTCTGGTTCAGGAGCCGCTGAAACATGACAAAGCATAATTCTACAATATGACTGAAGATTTACAGTGCCTTCAGAAAGTATTCACACCCCTATACTTTTTCCACATTTTGTTGTGTTACAGCCTGAATTTAAAATTGAGATTTTGTGTCACTGGCCTATATACAATACCCCATAATGTCAAAGTGGAATTTTGTTTGTAGAAAATGTTCGAAATCATAAAAAAATGAAAAGCTGAAATGTCTTGAGTCAATAAGTATTCAACCCCTTTCTTATGGCAAGCCTAAATAAGTTCAGGAGTAAAACTGTGCTTTTTAATTCACATAATAAGCTGCATGGACTTATTCTGTGTTCAATATTAGTGGTTTACATGATTTTTGAATTACTACCCCATCTCTGTACCCCACACATACAATTATCTGTAAGGTCCCTCAATTGAGGAGTGAATTTCAAGCACAGATTCAACCACAAAGACCAGGGAGGTTTTTCAATGCCTCGCAAAGAAGGACACCGATTGGTAGATTGGTAGTGTAAAAAAATATCAGTTTGAGCATGGTGAAGTTATTAATTAGGCTGTGGATGGTGTATCAATACACCCAGTCACTACAAAGATACAGGCATCCTTCCTAACTCAGTTGCCGGAGAGGAAGGAAACCGCTCAAGGATTTCACCATGAGACCAATCGTGATTTTAAAGCAGTTACAGAGTTTAATGGTTGTGATATGAGAAAACTGAGGATGGATCAACAACATTGTAGTTACTCCACAATACTAACCTAAATGACAGAGTGAAAGGAAGGAAGCCTGTACATAATAAAAATATTCCAAAACATGCATCCTGTTTGCAACAAGGCACTTAAGTAATAATGAAAAAAATGAGACAAAGAAATTAACTTTATGTCCTGAATACAAAGTGTTATGTTTGGGGCAAATCCAACACAACACATCACTGAGTACCACTCTTCATATTTTCAAGCATGGTGGTGGCTGCATCATGTTATGGGTATGCTTGTCATTGGCAATGACTATGGAGCTTAATTTTTTTTTAAATAAACAGAACACCGCTAAGCACAGGCAAAATCTTAGAAGAAAACCTGCTTCAGATCTTCTTTCCAACAGACACTGGGCCAAATTTACACTGGAGTTGATTACCAAGACGACATTGAATGTTCCTGAGTAGCCTAGTTACAGTTGTAACTTAAAATCAGCTTGAAAATATATAGCAAGACTTAAACATTTCTTTCTAGCAATGATCAACAACCAACTTGACAGAGCTTGAAGAATATTTTAAATAATAATGGGCAAATATTGTACAATCCAGATGTGCAAAGCTCTTAGAGACTTACCCAAAAAGACTCACAGCTGTAATTGCTGCCAAAGGTGTTTCTAACATGTATTGTCTCAGGGGGGTGAATACTTGCTGCCCTATGTAAATAGTAATTGAACACTTTTCACTTGAATAATGTTTACATACTGTTTTACCCTCTTCATATGTATATACTGTATTCTAGTCAAGGCTCATCCTATATAACTACTGCTGTTCACACCCTTTCTATTCATATACTGTCCATAATGTCTATACACACCATCATATACATATATTTATATTCCGGACTCTAACATTGCTCATCCTGATATTTCTTAATTCCTTTCTTTTTATTTTGCGATTTGTGTTTATTGTATTGTTAGGTATTACTGCACTGTTGGAGCTAGAAACACAAGAATTTCGCTGCACCAGCGAAAACATCTGCAAAATATGTGTACGTGACCAATAACATTTGATTTGATTATTCTAATCAAAATATACAGTAACAGTCAAAAGTTTGGACACACCTACTCATTCAAGGGGTTTTCTTTATTTTTTTACTATTTTCTACATTGTAGAATAATAGTGAAGACATCAAAACCATTAAATAACACATATGGAATCATGTAGTAACCAAAAAAGTGTTAAACAAATCAAAATATATTTTATATTTGAGATTCTTCAAAAAGCCACTCTTTGCCTTGATGACAGCTTTGCACACTCTTGGCATTCTCTCAACCAGCTTCACCTGGAATGCTTTTCCGACAGTCTTGAAGGAGTTCCCACATATGCTGAGCACTTGTTGGCTGCTTTTCCTTCACTCTGCCGTCCGACTCATCCCAAACCATCTCAATTGGGTTGAGGTCGGGGGGTTGTGGAGGCCAGGTCATCTGATGCAGCACTCCATCACTCTCCTTCTTGGTAAAATAGCCTTACACAGCCTGGAGGTGTGTTGGGTCATTGTCCTGTTGAGAAACAAATGATAGTCCCACTAAGCCCAAACCAGATGGGATGGCGTATCGCTGCAGAATGCTGTGGTAGCCATGCTGGTTAAGTGTGCCTTGAATTCTAAATAAATCACAGACAGTGTCACCAGTAAAGCACCCCCACACCATAACACCTCCTCCTCCATGCTTTACGGTGGGAACTACACATGCGGAGATCATCCGTTCACCAACACCGCGTCTCACAAAGACACGGCGGTTGGAACCAAAAATCTCAAATTTGGACTCCAGACCAAAGGACACATTTCCACCGGTCTAATGTCCATTGCTCGTGTTTCTTGGGCCAAGCAGGTCTCTTCTTCTTATTGGTGTCCTTTAGTAGTGGCTTCTTTGCAGCAATTCGACCATGAAGGCCTGATTCACACAGTCTCCTCTGAACAGTTGATGTTGAGATGTGTCTGTTACTTGAACTCTGTGAAGCATTTATTTGTGCTGCAATTTCTGAGGCTGGTAACTCTAATTAACTTATCCTCTGCAGCAGAGGTAACTCTGGGTATTCCATTCCTGTGGCAGTCCTCATGTGAGCCAGTTTCATCATAGCGCTTAATGGTTTTTGCGACTGCACTTGAAGAAACTTTCAAAGTTCTTGAAATGTTCCGTATTGACTGACCTTCATGTCTTAAAGTAATGATGGACTGTCGTTTCGCTTTCCATTTTTTAGCTGTTCTTGCCATAATATGGACTTGGTCTTTTACCAAATAGTGCTATCTTCTGTATACCCCCCCCACCTTGTCACAACACCAGGTCACAGTTGTAAATGAGAACTTGTTCTCAACTGGTTTACCTGGTTAAATAAAGGTGAAAAAAAAAAAAAAAAACACACCTGATTGGCTCAAACGCATTAAGAAGGAAATAAATTCCACAAATTAACTTTTAAGAATGCACACCTATTAATTCAAATGCATTCCAGGTGACTACCTCATGAAGCTGGTTGAGAGAATGCCAAGAGTGTGCAAAGCTGTCATCAAGGCAAAGGGTGGCTATTTGAAGAATCTCAAATATAAAATATATTTTCATTTGTTTAACACTTTTTTGGTTACTACACATTCCATATGTGTTATTTCATAGATTTACAAATAATGACAATTAAATCCATTTTAATCCCACTTTGTAAAACAACAAAATGTGGTCAAGGGGTGTGAATACTTTTTGTAGGCACTGTATGTGTGATTTACTATGCAATCCCTATGCAACAACAAAGTAGGCTCAATGTGACTCAGCATTATATACGTGACAAAGCAAACGAACTCCAGCTCAACTAATGCTGAGCTGGGAAGAATCCCACAGCCAGATCCCATACTCACATGTCCAAAAAACAGGAAGGGCAGAAGAAATGTCAGCCCTCGCCACATCCAGGACTGAAATCCTTCTAAAAGATAGATGGACACAGCGTAGACGTAAACAAATGTATCTCTATATAACTATGTATCTATAACATGGAGCGTCATTGTCATTATTACATTGTGTCTCACCCACAGTCAGGTCCATGTTGTGTCTTTCTCCCAGGGTTCTTAGTCTGTACAGACAGCCGCTCTGATAGTAGTACTGCATACAGTGAACCATGCCTGTGTTGCCACCGAACATACACAAGCATACACAGACACACACACACACACACACACACACACACACACACACACACACACACACACACACACACAAAGAGGCGGTTGACATTTTTTAAAAACTCAACAATTACTTTATGTAATTTTTGTAACGCTAATGTATTACTGTTTTTTAAAGACTTGTTTTGAAAGCTTACTTTGATACAAAGAAAAGGCGAGGAATTGGTTCCTGAAACTCTGGTACAGGTATCCATCAGGCCTAAGAGATATCAGATAATGACTGTTGAATACAGTGTACGGTATTGTATACTGTATACTGTTGAACTTCACTGGCTCCCAGTTCAATACAGGATCATCTTCATATTGCTCATGCTCACCTACAAAGCACTCATCATTTGTAGTGTTTTCCATGGTTAGTCTGTCCTTATGTTTAGTGCACTTTTATATACTTACTTATTTAATATGTGATTTAATTGCTTTTTATCCTGCTGTCGTGAAAAGCGCATAGCCCTTTCCTGCAGTCAAATGACAAAATCGTCCTCTAGTGGCCTCCTGGTTGGAATGTTATTAATATGTTTCATAATTTCATAATTAATAAACATTATACAAATTTAAAATATACACAGAACATCTGGTGTTTCTATTTCAAATGGTTTTGTTATATTTCAGTCTTCTGTGATATATATAAAGTGTAATATTGGGATGCAAACTCAAAATTGAATACATTTCAACTCTATATCTGACATGGTACAGATGTCCTCTTTTTTTAAAGCCCATAACCATGTATGTGAGGTGTATACTTTTGTTTCAAAGTAGATTTGTTTAAGACTACCAAGAAACACTGTGTGACCCTGATTTACCCCACTGCATTAAATTAACTTAAAATAAAATGTTTTATTATTATTATTAATACAACGTAACTTTCACGCGTTGCTACAGAACTCAATGTGCTGGTTTGCTAACACCAAAGGGGACAATTTGATCCACAATGAAATTGACAAGGAATAGAAACTGGATGCAAACTGGATTCAACTGTTTGCCATCTATCATACCCTTGCTTGAAACTGGAACTGACAATGAAAAAACCTACAGTGTGGTTGGTGTGTGATCAACTATTGGCAACAAGGGCTTCCTGAGTTTGCTCACCATGTCAGCATGACTCCAGACAGAAAGGCTGAGACATAATGGTGGAAAACCCACCAGCCTTTGATCCTGAAACAACAACCAAATACAACGAGAAAATAATCAGAAAAGACATAGACATGGCGAAATATGAATATGAAGAGCATCATACTGTAACATACTGTAATAGTTATTATTTTGCCAAAGTAATTTACGGTCGAGCTGTGTAAGGATGTATCTCAGCCAGGGATTAGGTCTGAAGACTGATGGGCCTACCTGGACCCGTTGCTGATGAGGATGCTCTCCCGTATGGTGAGGGTGCAGTAGTACCACACCAGCAAGAAGTTGAAGATCGCGTCAACAAATCTAGACAGGGTACAGACACACAAACATGCGCACACACGCACACGCGCACACACGCACACGCCACACACACACACACACACACACACACACACACACACACACACACACACACACACACACACACACAGAGAGAGACTCAGACACTAGACAGGGTTGAATGACATTTTATTGCTTATGGGTACCTTTATGTATGTGTAAAATATTACTGTTCTCAGATTTTTAATTAATAGATTTTAGATGTGTATTAAAATGGGTTTTGTTGCAAATCGCTATATAGCCATTGTTTAGCTAAAATGGAATGTTCGTATCCTGTATATTTGACTGTGATATGTGGTTGTCTCACCTAGCTATCTTAAGATGAACTGTAAGTCGCTTGCTCTGGAGAAGAGCATCTGCTAAATGACTAAAATGTCAAATGTAAATATTTTACATACAGATCTCATATTACTGTATAGACTTTTTTTTACATTAAAAAAATATATATTGATGTCACAAATGTATCATTTGTATTCATTCTTTATAAAAAATGTCACATTCTTTGTCACATTTGACTGTGTAAAACCTAGTATCACTACTTATTTCTCAGAGCGTGCGGCAGATACAGTATATAGCGTTTTGGAACAAAACATGATTATTTGTCTCTGAAATAATAATAATATGCCATTTAGCAGACGTTTTTATCCAAAGCGACTGTCACGGTTTCGGCCGAGACTGCTCCTCCTCCTGGTTCGGGCAGGCTTCGGCGTTCGCCGTCCCCGGAGTACTAGCTGCCACCATTGAATGTTTCGTGGTGTGATTGCTTTGGTCTGTCTTGTACACCTGTGTCTGTTTGTGTTCTGATTACGTGTCCTATAAGTTCCCTGTTTTGTATTGGTTAGATTGTGTGTTGTTGTCTGCCTGTATTTCGGAGCTGCTTGTTGACGCTCTGTTTGTTTTGTTTAGTGTTTACGCATGGTTTACGTATTCACTCGCCTCTGTTTGTTTCGAGGCCGTGTATTGTATTTTTGCACTTTTGACTAGTAAAGTCTGTTGGACGAAGCCTCTGTGTCCTGCGCCTGACTCCTCCACCACATCCACATCGGTTCTTCTGACAGAACAACACACCAACTATGGAGTCAGCAGGAGCAGCTGCGACACCCAAGTCGCTGGAGGAACGGATCAGCTATCAGGACACCATGATCCGGCAACTTGGGTCCGCCATGGACGAGGTGTCCAACACTCTGCGCCGGTTGGTTACTGGGGAGGTGCCCACGTCTTCTTACACCATCCCATCACCAACGGCCAGTCCTCCTCTCACAGCACCGGAACCCAGGGGCATTCGGCTCTCGCTCCCGAGGGCATATGACGGTTCTGCAGCCGGGTGTCAGGGGTTCCTCCTGCAGGTGGAACTTTACCTGGCTACCCTACACCCAGCGCCCTCGGGATACGAGAGCGTCTCCGCCCTCATCTCTTGTCTATCCGGCAAGGCGTTGGAGTGGGCCAACGCCGAATGGAGGGGAATAGACGCCGCTACCATCACCTACGCGGAGTTCTCCCGCCGCTTCAGGGCTGTCTTCGATCACCCACCTGAGGGAAAGGCGGCGGGGAGCGTCTGTTCCACCTCCGACAGGGGAAGAGGAGCGCACAGGAGTTCGCCCTGGAGTTCCGGACTCTAGCGGCGGATGCGGGGTGGAATGAGAGGGCCCTCATCGACCATTACCGGTGTAGCCTACGAGAGGACGTTCGTCGTGAGCTGGCCTGCAGGGACACCAACCTATCCTTCGACCAGTTGGTGGACATCTCCATCCGTCTCGACACCCTGCTGGCTACCCGCGGACGTCCCGAGTGGGGGTCGTCCATTCCACCCTCCAGCACCTCCGAGCCGATTCCCATGGAGCTCGGGGGTGCTGGCGCTAGAGAGAGGAGGAGAGAGAACCCGAGGGGGGCCATCCCCTGCACCAACTGTGGCCGTGGAGGACACACCGCGGCCAGGTGCTGGGGAGGGTCTCCTGGGAGAGGGACAACAGGTCACGCACTGGGGAGTCATTTCAGGTGAGTAGGCGCCCCCACTTACCCAGAGCTCTCTGTTGGTCACATGAGTATTCCTGTGAGATTTCCACAGGTGGCACCTCATTCCCAGCATAAGGCGCTAGTAGATTCAGGCGCAGCTGGGAATCTTATTGATCGTGCATTTTGTGATAGGTTAGGAATTCCCCTTCGGCCGGTAGAAGCCCCCTTTCCTGTCCACGCCCTAGACAGCCGGCCGTTGGGGTCGGGCTGATCAAAGAAGTCACAGCACCACTTAAGATGACGACGCAGGGGGGTCATGAGGAGATCATTCAGTTTTATCTGATTGACTCTCCTGCGTACCCCGTGGTGCTGGGGCTTCCCTGGTTAAGCGCCCATGATCCTACCATTGCGTGGCGAACCAAGTGCCCGCAATGCGCATTCCCCCTGAGTATGAGGACTTAGCACTTGTGTTCAGCAAAACGAGGGCAACACGGCTACCACCTCATAGACAGGGGGACTGTGCGATAAATCTCCAAACAGGAGCGGCACTTCCGCGGAGCCGTGTGTATCCCCTGTCTCAAGAGGAGACTGCGGCTATGGAGACTTACATAGCCGAGTCCTTGGCACAGGGATACATACGGTCCTCCACTTCCCGGTTTCCTCGAGTTTCTTCTTTGTGAAGAAGAAGGACGGGGGTTTGCGCCCTGTATTGATTACCGTAGTCTCAATCAGATCACGGTTAAGTACAGTTACCCTCTTCCACTGATTGCGACTATGACAGAATCATTACGCGGAGCGCAGTTCTTCACAAAGTTGGATCTCAGGAGCGCGTACAATCTGGTGTGCATTAGGGAGGGGGGATGAATGGAAACGGCATTTAGCACCACCTCGGGTCATTACAGTATCTCGTCATGCCATACGGGTTAATGAATGCTCCTTCAGTCTTCCAATCCTTTGTTGACGAGATTTTCCGGGACATGCGTGGGCAGGGTGTGGTAGTGTACATCGACGACATCCTAGTGTACTCTTCTACACGAGCCGAGCATGTAGCCCTGGTGCGCCGAGTGTTGAGAAGACTGTTGGAGCATGACTTGTATGTCAAGGCAGAGAAATGCCTGTTCTTCCATGAGTCCGTCTCCTTTTTGGGTTACCGGTTGTCCGCGTCTGGTGTGGAGATAGAGGTAGACCGTGTGTTGGCCGTGCGTAATTGGCAAACTCCAACCACTGTAAAAGAGGTGCAGCAGTTCTTGGGTTTTGCTAATTACTACCGGAGGTTTATCCGGGGCTTTGGACAGGTTGCAGCTCCCATTACGTCCCTGCTAAAGGGGGGTCCGGTTCGTTTGCAGTGGTCAGCTGAGGCGGACAGGGCATTTGTCAAACTAAAGAACCTGTTCACCTCGGCCCCGGTGCTGGCGCATCCGGATCCCTCTTTACCATTCCAAGTAGAGGTAGACGCGTCCGAGACCGGTATTGAGCAGTCCTGTCCCAACGGTCCGGCACGCCACCTAAGCTCCGCCCCTGTGCGTTCTACTCCAAGAAGCTCAGCTCGGCGGAGCGCAATTATGACGTTGGGGACAGGGAGCTGTTAGCTGTAGTCCAGGCCCTAAAGGTGTGGAGGCATTGGCTTGAGGGGGCTCAACACCCTTTCCTCATTCTGACTGATCACCATAACCTGGAGTACATCCGGGCAGCTAGGAGATTGAACCCTCGTCAGGCTAGGTGGAACATGTTCCTGACCCGGTTTGTTTTTAAGATCACATACATCCCAGGGTCCCAGAACGGTAAGGCAGACGCCCTGTCCCGGCGGTATGACACAGAGGAGAGGGCCATTGAGCCTACTTCCATACTGCCGGAGTCTTGTCTGGTGGCTCCGGTGGTATGGGATGTCGATGCGGAAATCGAGCGGGCACTGCGTACCGACCCTACTCCCCCGAGTGTCCCGTGGGGCGGACGTGCGTTCCGCTCGAGGTTCGTGGATCGTCTTATTTATTGGGCTCATACATCACCCTCCTCTGGACATCCAGGTATTGGCCGGACAGTGCACTGCCTTAGCGTGAAATACTGGTGGCCAACGTTAGCTAAGGATGTGAGGGTTTATGTCTCCTCCTGCTCGGTGTGCGCCCAGTGTAAGGTGCCTAGACATTTGCCCAGGGGTAAGTTACATCCCCTGCCCGTTCCCACAACGACCATGGTCCCACCTCTCGGTGGATTTTGTAACCGACCTACCCCCTTCCCAGGGAATACCACCATTTTGGTCGTTGTGGATCGGTTCTCCAAGGCCTGTCATCTCCTCCCAATGCCGGGTCTCCCTACTGCCCTACAGACCGCCGAGGCCCTATTTACCCACGTGTTCCGGCACTATGGGGTCCCCGAGGATATTGTGTCTGACCGAGGTCCCCAGTTCACCTCCAGAGTCTGGGGGGCGTTCATGGAGCAGCTTGGGGGTCTCGGTGAGCCTTACCTCGGGGTACCACCCAGAGAGCAATGGGCAGGTTGAACGAGTCAACCAGGATGTGGGTAGGTTTCTGAGGTCCTATTGCCGGGACCGGCCGGAGGAGTGGTCTAGGTATATCCCCTGGGCAGAGATGGCCCAGAACTCTCTCCGCCACTCCTCCACCAATTTAACACCTTTCCAGTGTGTTTTAGGGTATCAGCCGGTCCTGGCACCGTGGCACGAGAGCCAGATCGAGGCCCCTGCGGTGGACGAGGTGGATTCGGCGCTCGGAGGAGACGTGGGACGCTGCCCATGTCCATCTGCAGCGGGCCATCCGTCAACAAAAGGCGAGCGCCGATCGCCACCGCAGTGAGGGACCGGTGTACGCACCGGGAGATCGAGTCTGGCTCTCGACTCGAAACCTGCCCCTCCGCCTGCCCTGCCGGAAGCTGGGTCGGCGGTTTGTGGGCCCCTTTAAAGTCCTGAGAAGATTGAACGAGGTGTGTTACAGGTTACAACTGCCTATTGAGTACAAGAATATTAACCCCTCGTCCATGTGTCTCTTCTCAGGCCGGTGGTAGCTGGCCCACTCCAAGAAGATGAGATAGGAGAGACCCCTCCGCCCCCTTTGGACATCGAGGGGGCCCCGGCGTACAGGGTCCGGACCATCTTGGACTCGAGGCGCCGGATGAGTGGTCTCCAGTATCTCGTGGAGTGGGAGGGTACGGTCCGGAGGAACGATGCTGGGTGCCTAGGAGGGACATCCTAGATCCACCCCTCCTGACTGAGTTCCACCGTGGGCATCCCACGCGCCCGGGTCGCGTCCTCCTGGCCGTCCCGAGGCCGGGGTCGGCGCACGGCTGGGGCCGCGCGTCAAGGGGGTACTGTCACGGTTTCGGCCGAGACTGCTCCTCCTCCTGGTTCGGGCAGGCTTCGGCGTTCGCCGTCCCCGGAGTACTAGCTGCCACCGTTGAATGTTTCGTGGTGTGATTGCTTTGGTCTGTCTTGTACACCTGTGTCTGTTTGTGTTCTGATTACGTGTCCTATAAGTTCCCTGTTTTGTATTGGTTAGATTGTGTGTTGTTGTCTGCCTGTATTTCGGAGCTGCTTGTTGACGCTCTGTTTGTTTTGTTTAGTGTTTACGCATGGTTTACATATTCACTCGCCTCTGTTTGTTTCGAGGCCGTGTATTGTATTTTTGCACTTTTGACTAGTAAAGTCTGTTGGACGAAGCCTCTGTGTCCTGCGCCTGACTCCTCCACCACATCCACATCGGTTCTTCTGACAGCGACTTACAGTCATGCGTGCATACATTTTTTTTGTGTATGGGTGGTCCCGGGGATTGAACCCACTACCCTGGCGTTACAAGCGCCGTGCTCTACCAACTGAGCTACAGAGGACCATCAAGTGATAGATTTCAAACAAATACCTGTTTTTCACTGAACAACCCCATGCCATGACAAGATGGTGAAAAACACACCAATCTCTTTCATAAGTTCTTTTAACAATAAAAGCTCATTTACCAACAATTCTGAAAATGGATATACACTGTATTGTGTTTCAGAATAAAACTCTTCATTTGCTGTCAAGTCACAATTATGAAGATTTTGTGGGCTTATTCATTTCTATTCAAGCTTACCTGTAGCTCACAAAGAAATAACACATGAAGGCGAATAGGAGCAGTAAAACTGTGAGGTACAGCTTGAATTTCTCATATTCATCTTTGTAGGCAAATCTGAGGAGGAAGATACATTTTAGTCATTTAGCAGACGCTCCTATCCAGAGCGACTTACAGTTAGTGAGTGCATACAGTGGAGAAAAAAAGTATTTAGTCAGCCACCAATTGTGCAAGTTCTCCCACTTAAAAAGATGAGAGAGGCCTGTAATTTTCATCATAGGTACACGTCAACTATGACAGACAAAACTAGATTTTTTTCTCTCCAGAAAATCACATTGTAAGATTTTAAATGAATTTATTTGCAAATTATGGTGGAAAATAAGTATTTGGTCAACAACAAAAGTTTCTCAATACTTTGTTATATACCCTTTGTTGGCAATGACACAGGTCAAACGTTTTCTGTAAGTCTTCACAAGGTTTTCACACACTGTTGCTGGTATTTTGGCCCATTCCTCCATGCAGATCTCCTCTAGAGCAGTGATGTTTTGGGGCTGTCGCTGGGCAACACAGACTTTCAACTCCCTCCAAAGATTTTCTATGGGGTTGAGATCTGGAGACTGGCTAGGCCACTCCAGGACCTTGAAATGCTTCTTACGAAGCCACTCCTTCGTTGCCCGGGCGGTGTGTTTGGGATCATTGTCATGCTGAAAGACCCAGCCACGTTTCATCTTCAATGCCCTTGCTGATGGAAGGAGGTTTTCACTCAAAATTTCACGATACATGGCCCCATTCATTCTTTCCTTTACACGGATCAGTTGTCCTGGTCCCTTTGCAGAAAAACAGCCCCAAAGCATGATGTTTTCACCCCCATGCTTCACAGTAGGTATGGTGTTCTTTGGATGCAACTTAGCATTCTTTGTCCTCCAAACACGACGAGTTTAGTTTTTACCAAAAAGTTCTATTTTGGTTTCATCTGACCATATGACATTCTCCCAATCCTCTTCTGGATCATCCAAATGCACTCTAGCAAACTTCAGACGGGCCTGGACATGTACTGGCTTAAGCAGGGGGACACGTCTGGCACTGCAGGATTTGAGTCCCTGGTGGCGTAGTGTGTTACTGATGGTAGGCTTTGTTACTTTGGTCCCAGCTCTCTGCAGGTCATTCACTAGGTCCCCCCGTGTGGTTCTGGGATTTTTGCTCACCGTTCTTGTGATCATTTTGACCCCACGGGGTGAGATCTTGCGTGGAGCCCCAGATCGAGGGAGATTATCAGTGGTCTTGTATGTCTTCCATTTCCTAATAATTGCTCCCACAGTTGATTTATTCAAACCAAGCTGCTCACCTATTGCAGATTCAGTCTTCCCAGCCTGGTGCAGGTCTACAATTTTGTTTCTGGTGTCCTTTGACAGCTCTTTGGTCTTGGCTATAGTGGAGTTTGGAGTGTGACTGTTTGAGGTTGTGGACAGGTGTCTTTTATACTGATAACAAGTTCAAACAGGTGCCATTAATACAGGTAACGAGTGGAGGACAGAGGAGCCTCTTAAAGAAGAAGTTACAGGTCTGTGGGAGCCAGAAATCTTGCTTGTTTGTAGGTGACGAAATACTTATTTTCAAATAATTCATAAAAAATCCTACAATGTGATTTTCTGGAAAGAAAAATCTCAATTTGTCTGTCATAGTTGACGTGTACCTATGATGTAAATTACAGGCCTCTCTCATCTTTTTAAGTGGGAGAACTTGCACAATTGGTGGCTGACTAAATACTTTTTTTCCCCACTGTACATTATTTTATTTATTTATTTTTTCATACCCCCCGTGGGAATCGAACCCACAACCCTGAACCCACACCAACTGAGCTACATCCCTGCCGTCCATTCCCTCCCCTACCCTAGACGACGCTGGGCCAATTGTGTGCCGCCCCATGGGTCTCCCGGTCACGGCCGGCTACGACAGAGCCTGGATCTCTAGAGGCACAGCTAGCACTGCAATGCAGTGCCTTAGACCACTGCGCCACTCGGGAGTTTCTAATTATGCAAAGTCACTCTGTTGCCATCTCCATAAATCTACAAGTCAACCTTTGACTGAAAACAGCATGAAACATGATTTATGATTTGTTATTCATCAGCTCCGTCTGATGGGGACATAGGACTACTAATCGGTTTATGTTTTTTAATATAAATATACAATTCACTAGATAAGAAGTACAGTATGTAAAAATTTCTAAGAGTTAACAAATCCATTAAAGTGGAAGCTACTTACTTTGACTGTTTGCTTAGAAGAGTCACGCTTACATTGCCCAGAACAAGATTGAGATACAGCCTGTAGTTTGTGAGATATGAATGAGAATTGTTTTATTTAACTAGCCATTGAAATATATAAATCCTCAGAATAGGAAAACAGCCAACAACTCTTTCAAATGTCCCTCCCGAGACCTGTGAAATAATGTTTTAAATGTAGTGACACTCATACCCATTTTTCTTTGGAAGGAAAGCCTCCATTTCAAAGAAAGTGTTGGGTCTTGCCTTGATGTGCTCCTTGATTTCATCCAATGTTTTTACATCCTCCTCTGTCAGTCTCTCCTTATTACATCTGTTGATAAAGGATGGATAGAGGGCCTTGAAAAACAGTGTGTTAGGGTGCATGAAACCGTTTAGAGAAAGAGAGAAGTGTGTGTGTGTGTGAGCGCGTGTATACGTGTGCAGTAACTGACTTCTTCACTAACTGAGACATGTCCTTCAGTCTACTCCGCTGGTGGGCGATAGAGGAAGAGCAATTGCTCTGCAGCTTGGAAACTTCATCTAGTTTCTGCAAGTATAGCCGGTGACTCTCCTGGTAACAACATTTTAAATATCATC